>NC_083332.1:4246881-4570322 GCF_963455315.2 Globicephala melas
AACTTTAATATGGAAAATATGGTAGGTTTCCCCATAAAGGTAGGGAACACTAGGCCTTAATTTTTTTGCCACACCTGAAGGTTTCTGGGATCTTATTTCCCCACCCAAGGACTGAAAGCACACCCTCCAGTGAAGGCCTAACCAGGAATTCCCTCTAGGCCTTAATTTACTAAGCCCAAACACTCTCCATTTGACTAATTCTGATAAAGGGCACTAAAATCATAAGGGAAACAGGCTTTTCCTCTCTTGCTGCTTAAAGGGCAAGCAAATTGTTCAGGAGGCACCACTGGGTTCGCCCACTTCACACCCCCCCAAGGACCCCCTAACTTACAGAGAAACTGGGGATTTGGAATTCCCAGAAAAAATAGGCAAATTCACACACAATATGGGTGTACAATTTTATTGACATTTAAATTCCACCGAGTTCACTAGCCATTTTTCAGATCTTTAAAGACAAACAGCTTTAGGGCTGCATGTATTGAACACTGCACAATATATTCAACTAGACAATCGAAGGGCTATAACTATACCCTTAGGAGCACGGAAGTATAGGAACAAGCCCTGGAACTGGAGAACAAACCTGCCCTGCCATTCAGGAATGAACAGAGATCTTTGGTTGCTGACAGAATCTCCCCTTGACTTCGGACTTGAGACAAACCGAGGGAGTCTGTCAGTATACAAAAACCACTGTCTTCAGTAACAGGATGGACTGGCCAGGGCCAATTCAGATTGGGGGCCAGTCTGAGGTGAGCAGGGTTGGCTGGAGGCTGGAAATGTTGCAGCTCAAGGCCGGCATCGGCAGGTGAGAGCAGCCATCTTGTAAAAATCGCCCGATTTCTACACAAGTTCCTAACATGCCATTTCCCAAACAGGGACGCTCGAAATGGGAGCACTTTCCAGTCGTATAAAACGGCAAGCACCCCCATTTTGAGCATCACGGTCTGAGTTGTTTGAACTTGTTCCTGGAGAAAACACCTAAGACTCTCGAGCATATGAACCTGTTCTAGAAAGCGCCTAGACTTCACGCATGCCTGAAAGGTCACTGATCTTAAGATGTTAAAAAGCATAGAATTATTACCATTACTTGGAGAATGATCATGTTTGTAGGCGGTATTGGTATTTAGCTACTAATTTTTATTCCCCCTCCGCCACTTAGCAAGCACATACCGGTGGGGTGACCATTCCTGAAGTGTTCCCTAAATTCCCATGAGCACCTATAAGAGTAATAAGGCATTTACTATATTCTAAGACACCGATTTCCCAATGGACCCCAGAATCCCAGCAGTGAATAAATACCCTTCACATAGGAGTTACCAGAACAGTCTGACCAGAACAGGACAGACTGGTCTTGAGCCGAGCAATCCCAAAAACCTTTGGCCAGAGGTAGCCTGAAGTCTGCTCAGCCCAATAAACCCACTCCAGGAGTTCAAAAAGCCTGTCAAGGACCACCGCACTATGTGAAATGGGAGCTACCCTTTAGTCCCGCCGCGTGGCATGCGTGACCCTATTTCCCAACCACGGGTCGAAGCCACGCCCCCTGCAGTGGAAGCGCAGTTTTAACCACCGGACCCCCAGCGAAGTCCCGGAAGCTACTTTCTCAATCGGTAACACTCAAAAGATGGCGGCACTTCCCTTCGTAGAACAGAAGTGCCCCCACAGTTTGAGTACCACAGGCTGAGAAGGTCCATAAGGGACACGCGATCACCAACGGGAAGACTTACCAGACAGGGAACGCCTGCAAAGGACTAAGATGAACCCCATCTTAACCCCCAAATCTGGAAAATGGAAGAGAGATAAAGGTAAGGAAATCCGACCATGCAAATCAACCTCATAGCATCCCCTCCGCACGCAGTTAACACGAGTCAAAATTCAATGAGCATTCAGCGCATGCAACAGAGTTGGGGGTAGGTGAGATGGGCTTACCTTAAGGGGCTCCATTTTGAACCTGTTAACCCAACTGTTGTCACTTAACACACAAGGCACCCCAAAACACAGATTAAAAAAGACGAGACTTACAGAACCTGCCTTAAATTGCTCCACAATGAGTGAAGACCGAAGCTTTCCAATGTAGATATCCCAAGTCATAGACAACACTACGCCCACACATAAAGTTTCTGGACCCAAAGGCCGAAAGAGGGAAGAGCACATACGGTTAAAAAGCTGGAGAGGAAAGGGAGCTTAGGGTGAAAGGAGGGGATGAGCATCCCAATCGAATTTCAGAATGCAGAAGGGAAGGCAAGTCCCCAAAGGATAAAAAATGAAAGAAACTAGTATATCCTGAAGATGGGAGAGAATGGAAAAGTAAAGGTGAAATAAAGTGCAGGCGAAATTTACAAGATGCTGAGTCACGCTGCTTTCCTCTTCAGATGATGAGAGCTGGGCGCTCCTGGGCTCTTATATAAGCCAACGACCCAGACTTTGAGGGGAAGACCACTCCCCTCCACTGGGCTCCACCCACACCCACCCAGCCTCCTTCTGGGTCAGACCCACCCTCTTTTTTTTTTTTTTTTTAAACTGTTGACTCCTTTATTGTTTATAGCACCAGAACAAACTATTGTTGTAAACAAACTGGGGATAAAAAAGGATAGAAGTACCCAGAAGAATGTCAGTCTACCTCCTGGGGACTCAGTTATTCATTCAACAACTATTTACATATAATATTGATTTGTCGTATTTTTTGAGCAAATAAAATACACCAGGCCCTTTGCTAGTTTTGGGGGTGATTGAGGTGAATAAGACCATGGATTTTATAGTCTAGAACAGTGGTTTTCAACTGAGGGTGACTATTTTCCTCCCCTGGGGACATTTGGCAATGTCTGGAGACATTTTTGGTTGTCACAACTGGGGTGACGAGTGGAGTACAGCCAGCCTATAGTGGGTAATACCAGGGATCTTGGCAAACATCCTACAGTGTACAGCCCCTCACAATAAAGAATTGTCCCTGCCCAAAATGTGAATAGCGCTGAAGCTGAGAAACTATGATCTAGGTAGAGGTAGGGTGATGGACAGAAAAATAACAAACAACAAACAAGCACACATCTAATTGCTGTTCATATTATTTCATCTGAATCTCTCCATACTCATATAAACATTGATGTGGGGATCACTTCTGTGCTCTTTACATCCAATAGCCTATTGAAAAGTATTTAAAATAGGTTTTAGCAACCATGAATATTAGAATAAAATTTCTCAAAATGTTTTCAGTATCTTTTAAAAATGTGCACAATTTTACTATACTGATGCATATTTTCGAGGTCTTATTATTATTCTCCCTGTAACACATCTTGGACAAGGAGTAACAAGTCCATGGGACTTGCTAAGGATGGTTGGATGAACTACAGAAAATATATAAATGAAATAGTAGAAAAATAAATAAACGTGCTTTAATGCTTGAATGGCAGTACAGAGTACGCTTTTACCATCATTTCATTAATCCCCTAATTTTAGACATTTTCAATTTTTATAAATTTAGGATAATTTATTAATAGTGCTATAATGAGCATTTTCTATTATTTAAAATTTGGGGGGCTTCCCTGGTGGCGCAGTGGTTGAGAGTCCGCCTGTCGACGCAGGGGACACGGGTTCGTGCCCCGGTCCGGGAAGATCCCACGTGCTGGGGAGCGGCTGGGCCCGTGAACCATGGCTGCTGAGCCTGTGTGTCTGGAGCCTGTGCTCCGCAACGGGAGAGGCCACAACAGTGAGAGGCCCACGTACCGCAAAAAAAAAAAAATTGGGGGGGTTTAATTTTCTATTTAAAAAATTTTTATTGGAGTATAGTTGATTTACAGTGCTGTGTTAGAATGAGCATTTTTTTAATTTCCTTTTTTGTTTTTTTCTCTTTTAAATTTTCTTTTGCAATGAGCATTTTTTTTTTTGGCCACGCAGCTTGGCTTGCAGGATCTTAGTTCCCTGACCAGGGATTAAACCCGGGCCCAAGGCAGTGAAACTCCTAACCACTGGAACGCCAGGGAATTCCCTAAAATGAGCATTTTTTAGAGCAACTTTGATAGGAGTGGAGACATTTGTTTCTGATGTCTTCTAGAAATCCGTGTTAACCCTCCAAATATTCTCTGCATTTGGAAGTACTGAAATGAAGTGATTTGCCCAAGAAAACATGGTCAGAAGTAAATGGAACTGAACCCAGGTTTAGAAGTTCTTGCTTTGGTCCTGGTCAAGGTTGCTGGGGGAGAGCACTGCTTCTGACCTGGCATCTGCTGAGCCCATTCAGAGGCAGATCTAACCTGTCCACTCCTCTCCCATCCCACCTGGACCTCTCATACATCCCCAGCAAGCACCTACCCATCACCTTATTTTGTGTGTTTGCCATTTTGTCAGCTACGGGCAGCTTTCTCTTCCCTCCCTTCACCCTCATGGAGTACATTCAGCGCTGACCCCTACGTGTCTTTCACGTTTCATGGGTTTAGCATTTCTGTTAGTCTAATAACTAACCTACCAGTTCAACTATTTGTCACAGTTATTTGTCTTTTGAGCTCAGCTCCCGGGGTGGAGGGGTGGGGGACAATGGTTTGTCTTATTCACCTGGTCCCCCACCCCCAAACCAGCCCCGGAACCGGCCCATTAGTAAAGGTGCATGGAGCATTTGTTTTTAAGGGTGAAAAACGCTTTTAATGGAATTGAATTTAAGGAACATGAAACAAAGACTTACATTCGAAGTTGATTTTAAGTAAATTGAATGTAAATTAAATTTTACATTAGACCCTATTTGATATTTTCCCAGTGATCCCTAACATTTGTGGTGAGACAGTTGTAAGATGACTTTTATTCCTCTGAGTTGACAATTACATATTTGCTTGGTCCAATAGCCTTTGCAATTTTGGTAATTTAATATGCCAATTAAAACCTCAAGTTTTAATCTTTATTAGCTGCTTTTTCCAATTTTTTCCCAGCTTTATTGATGTATGATTGATTTGTTAACTATTAATTAACATTAATTCTCAAATTAATATCTTTCCTCTTTAATAAGCTGCTTTAAAAAATAAATTTATTTTTTTGGATTCAGAAATTCCAAAGACTTAAGAACTGAGATTTGATAGCCTGAGGTGGCCAGGGGAGGTCGGGACAGAATGGAGGTTGGGACTAAATCAGAAATTCTTCCTGCTGAATTGAAAGGTCTTCATCTGCAAATCACTAGACCTCGTTGTCATTACAATCACCTGGACTCTCCACCTTCCCCACCCAATTCTTAGCTTTATCTGTCTGGTCTCCATACCAATCAGAATAAGGTTTTTTTTTTGTTGTTGTTTTTAAGATCCTCAACGGTTTTTAAAATCCTTTTACGTACAGCATTCTTTCCTCAACATTGATCTACAGCCTGGAGGTGAATGGGTGGTAATCCTGTTTATTCAAAGGATTCCTGCCATGTACTGCTTTGTGATGAGGTTAAGAAAAAAAATGGGGTGATGGAAGAAGGACTGTTTCCAGACTAGATGAAATGCTTCTCTTGGGTGCCTACTTTGCTTACGTGTGTGTCTGACACCTCTGAGACTTAATAGGCATCATTTAATATACCTTGAGCACCTAAGATGTACTGTCCTTAGTCCTAAATCCTCAGTCCTAAGTGCTGGGGATAAAATGGCATCTAAAAAAGAAAGAAAATCCTGACCCAAGTGAAGTTTACATTCTAACAGCAAAGAGAGTTGACAATGAATTTAATAAACCAATAAAGTAAGCGGTTATGTTAGAACATCACAGGCTATGGAAAAGACAGAGAGGAAGATTGTGAGTGTTGCAATGATGCAGTGGGTCTACTTGTCCGGAATTTTCTAGTTATTTAATTGCTTACTTCCCTGATTTCATGCAAGCCTGTCGATCAGATCATGCCTCCTCATGGACACCTCCTCCAACCAGCTTTTCTTTTTTTTTTTTTTTTTTGCGGTACGCGGGCCTCTCACTGTTGCGGCCTTTCCCGTTGTGGAGCACAGGCTCCGGAGGCACAGGATCAGCGGCCGTGGCTCACGGGCCCAGCTCTCCGCGGCATGTGGGATCCTCCCGGACCAGGGCACAAACCCGTGTCCCCTGCATCGGCAGGCGGACTTTCAACCACTGCGCCACCAGGGAAGCCCCCAACCAGCTTTTCTAAAATAGCAATTCATGATATTCACCTCCAAGCTGTGTCTTTATACTTAATATGTACAGCGAGCTGACATTATAAGCTCATTTGCTTATTTCTTTATCATCTGTCTCCACAACTAGAATGCAAGCTTGGTGAGGGAACGACATTTTCTGTTTTGTTCAGGGATGTGTGTGCCACTGCCTGGTCCATCACAGACATTCACACAATAAATGAATCAGATGTTCACACAGTAAATGAATCTGTCAAGTGAAAAAAAAATGATCAAGTCTGGGAAAACACTAGAAACGGAGAGAAAATCCCTGTGAATGTGTATCTGTGTTATGATAATTTTACATTTGAAAAATGAAAACAGGACTTCCCTGGTGGCTCGGGGCCACAACTATGCAAGCCCACGCGCCTAGAGCCCGTGCTCCGCTACAAGAGAAGCCATCGCCATGAGAAGCCCGCGCACCCTTGCTCGCCACAACTAGAGGAAGCCGGCGCTCAGCAACAACGACCCAGCACAGCCAAAAATAAATCAGTAAATAAAGTAGTTTTTAAAAAGATGAATTTAAAAAAAAGGAAAGAAAGAAAAACAAGAGCAAACCTCTACTTTTAGTAACACCCATTGTGAACCGAGCAGAAGCTTTTGGGAGGCATTTCAGAGGTTAATCACAGTCGCAGAGTGCTTGGGGTAGAGTGGGCTTGGAGTGACACAGCCCTCTTTGGGAATATTTTCTCAGGCACCTTTATGAGTTCTGTCCTGGTTTTCTCCTTGATTATCTTGTATTTCCTTCAGGGTTCGGTACATTGTGTGGATAAGAAATCCAGTTAAAAAGTGTGAGTTGGGCTTCCTTGGTGGCGCAGTGGATGAGAGTCCGCCTGCCGATGCAGGGGACGCGGGTTCATGCCCCGGTCCGGGAAGATCCCACATGCCGCAGAGCGGCTGGGCCCGTGAGCCATGGCTGCTGAACCTGCGCGTCCGGAGCCTGTGCTCCGGAACCGGAGAGGCCACAACAGTGAGAGGTCTGCGTACCGCAAAAGAAAAAAAAAAAAAAAGTGCGAGTTTGTGTTTTTATTGCCTGACCTACCATCTACATTCAAGCTTTTCGAGGATGGCCATTCCTTTTTTAAAATAAATTTATTTATTTTTGGCTGCATTGGGTTTTCGTTGCTGCGCACAGGCTTTCTCTAGTTGTGGCCAGCGGGGGCTACTCTTCATTGCGGTGCATGGTCTTCTCATGGCAGTGGCTTCTCTTGTTGCAGAGCATGGGCCATAGGTGCGCGGGCTTCAGTAGTTGTGGCTCCTGGGCTCAGCAGTTGTGACTCCCTGGCTCTGGAACGCAGGCTCAGTAGTTGTGGCACACGGGCTTAGCTGCTCCGTGGCATGTGGGATCTTCTGGGACCAGGGCTCGAACCCGTGTCCCCTGCATTGGCAGGCGGATTCTTAACCACTACGCCACCAGGGAAGTCCAGTATGGCCATTCTTAATAATATTGGTGATGGAATGTACATGATAGATAAGAGAGAGGAAGGTATGAACGATGAGATTCCAAGTGTCAGGAGTGTGCAAATGTGTGTTTGGAAGTGCTGTTGATTCACATGGACGAGAAAACATGGATGGGCCTCAGCTTTCGGGGGGAGCAGAGTCATGAGTTTTAATTTTGAGTTTCTGAAGTCACCTTGTAAAATTTTGGAACCACTTAACTAATTGAATTATTCAATATACTTTCCCGAGTGTCTGTCAAGCTCCAGGGTCTGCCTGGGCTCTGAGGACACACATATAAACCATTCAGTACATATATATTTTAATCATGCCACTCACATCCTGTTTACTAGTCCAGCCTCTGTTTTCCCATCCAACAAATCCCTCGGAAGGTTGAAGAAAGGGGATTGTTTCTATATCTGGGTACCACTGTCTTTATGTCAGAGACTGTCCATCTCTATTTCCTTTTATCCAAAAGAGCAATTCAGCCTTACAAATCACTACTTTATTGATGGATGGTTAAAAAAAAAAAAAAAATTCCATGTGAGAAAGAAAAAAAAAAAGTAAGGAATTGCAATAGGGATTGTAAGGGAAGCAAACTTTTATGCTTTTAAGGTTCTTGCTGGCGGTTCCTGAGAGTTAAATTGACATAAGTTGGACCAGCAGGAGGAAAACATAAACATTAAAAAAATACAGAATGCTTCATAATGTTGCGTGTCATCCATGCACAAGGCCTATGCTAATTTACTCTGTATCATTCTGTTCCGATTTTATTACCCATGCTGTGGAAGCTAGCTCCATGCAAATTTATTGAATACAAGTTTTACATGACACGGAAGCCTTCACCAGGACTCAAGACGCAAGGAGATGGCAAGACTTACTTGCTCTTTTTTTTTTTTTAAATCAGTAATCACTTTTTTAAAAATTGGAAAGTATAGTTGATTTACAATGTTGTGTTACTTTCAGGTGTACAGCAAAGTGATTATACATATAGCGCTGGCCAAAAAGTTCTTTTGGTTTTAAGGAAACAGACACATTTTTCATTTTCACCAAGAATTTTATTGAACAATGTATTCACTAACCGAATGAACTTTTTGGGCCAACCCAATATCTATATATTCTTTTTCAGATTCTTTTTCATTATGGTTTATTACAAAATATCAACTATAGTTCCCTGTACTATACAGTAGGAACTTGTTGTTCATCTATTTTATATATTGTAGTTTGTATCTGCTAATCCCAAACTCCCAATCCATCCCTACCCCCCTTTCCTCCTAAATTTGTTTTCTGTGTCTGACTCTATTTGTTTTGTAAATAAGTTCATTTGTATCATTGTTTTTTGATTCCACATATAAGAGATATCATGTGATAAAGCCTACTTGCTTTTACATTGGGTTATATAAGAGACGTGTCTAGAACTCTCTCATTTACAACTTGTATTAAATAAATTTACATGGTTTTCTCAGCTTCTCATCCTTAATGACAAGAATGTGACTTCCTTCTGAATAAGAATCATCAGTCATCTGGGAATTTCACCTTCCACTTTTAGGAAAAAGAAGGAAGGTCAGAGTGTTTTTCCTGTATTTGCGGTTTCAGGTGCCTTTCACGCTAAATAGTCAGTATGCCAGAGCTGC
Organism: Globicephala melas; assembly: GCF_963455315.2. Taxonomy (NCBI): domain Eukaryota; kingdom Metazoa; phylum Chordata; class Mammalia; order Artiodactyla; family Delphinidae; genus Globicephala; species Globicephala melas. The sequence goes on from NC_083332.1 coordinate 4,256,075, forward strand.
ATAGTTTGGGGTGGCCTGTAGTAAACTCCTTCAGGGTGAAGACTTTCTCAATAGGGGAGAAGGACTGAGCGCATCTCCAGTTATAACAAGGAGAAATGGGGATTTGCAGCCACAGTGTATAGTGAGGGGATCAGTGGATGGAAAATCACTGAGAACAGTTCCAAAGGTGGAATTCTGACTTAAGGAGTCTAATAGGATTCTCGTTAAGGCAGATCAAGGACTTAGACATTAAATGGAGGGATGAGAAACTTGATCAGATATCAGAGGTGATCAGATATCAAGGGTGGGGGAAATGATTTAGTCGAATTCTTTGCTAAGAAGGGGCTTGGGCATGTGGAAGGCAGGCCCAAGACCAAGGTCAAGGTCGTTATTCCCTCAATTACAAATGCGACCTGGGGGGTGAACGGAAAGACTAGGGGGCCAGAGCTGGGGAAATTGATGCAAAAGTAAAGGGCAATGGAGGCGGGAGTGGGGGTGGGAATCTGAAAGGGAAACGGGGACTTGGAGGCAAGAATTCCTCCCTCCTCAGCAGGAAAGACATTCACACCCTCATTCAGTGCAAAGAATGAGATTTGACAGCTGCTTCAGAGAGTATTTTGAATATCAACAGAACACAAAGAGTAGGCATACATCTGTTAACAGTGGTAAACAAACTTAATTCTATTTACTATGAAAGCCCTAGGGGTGGGGATTTGGGGGGGATGGGACATACTCTCATTCTTCGGATTTCTAAGAAATTACCGATCCAGAACAGTAGTTTTTTTAATTTTAATTTTATTTATTTTTTATACAGCAGGTTCTTATTAGTTATCTATTTTATACATATTAGTGTATATATGTCAATCCCAATCTCCCAATTCATTCCACCCCTCCCCCCCAACCCCCGCCGCTTTCCCCACTTGGTGTCCGTATGTTTGCAGTAGTTTTTTTAAATAAACTTATTTTCTTTAAGACACTTTTAATTTTACAACAAGTTTAGATGTACAGCAAAACTGGAAAGAGTACAGAGTTCCCATCATACCCGCGACCAGTTTCCCCTGTACATTAATACATTCTTAGTCCAACAAGGACCTACTCTATAGCCCAGGGAACTCTGCTCAGTACTCTGTAATAGCCCAAATGGGAAAAGAATTTGAAAAAGAATAGATACATGTAAATGCATAATACCTGAAACTGCTGAAAATGCTGTATACCTGAAACTAACACAACATTCATAATCAACTATACTCCAATATAAAATAAAAATATTTTAAAGAATAAATTTAAAAATACATTATGAATACATGAGTATGGCAAATTTGTTACAATTGTTACCAATATTATTATTATTAGCTGCAGTTCATAGTTTATTCAGATTTCCTTAGTTTTTTTCTTTGTTTTTTCTTCTTTTAACCTAATGTCCTTTTTTCTGTTCCAGGATCCCATCGAGGACATCATACTACGTACAGTTGTCACGTTTTCTTGGGCTCCACTGGGCTGTGAGGCTTTCTCAGACTTTCCTTATCTTTGACAACCTGGACAGTTTTGAGGCATTCTGGTCAGGTATTTTGTAGAATGTGTGCTTCAGTTGGGATTGGTCTCTTGTTTTTCTTATGATTAGACTGTAATCATGGGTTTTGGGGAAGAAGACCATACATTTCAGTGCCTTCTGATCACATTTCAAGGGTACATCCTTTTTTTTTTTTTTTTGGCCTCTCCACAAGGCTTGTGGGATCTTAGTTCTATGACCAGGGACCGAACCTAGGACCTCGGCATTGAAAACTCGGAGTCCTAACCACTGGACCGCCAGGGAGTTCCCTTAAGAATACGTACTGATCCAAGACGCTCTCCTTGACCAAACTTCAGTCAGGCTCCCCTGAGGCCTGTAGGGAAACACAACTGGCCATCCCGATATGCATCTCTTTGGCACGCAGGTTATTTGGAGCTGAAAATAATCAAGGCCCCAAAGACTCAGGAAGAACATTTGACCTTCCCCCTAACTGCTTAAAGAATTAAAACGGTGGGTCTGTTCCCAGAATAGAGCTACGACCAGAGATGTCTGCAAAGAATATGAGCTAACAGTGGGGGAAACTCGGCAGGACCTGGAGATCAGAGTCCTCTTTGTTGCGTTGTCCCTGCCCGGCCCAGCAAATCTTTGCCTACCAAGGATTTGCTTTTCCATCTCCATGTGAGTTGTCTTCCTCCCCTTTCAGGTCCCAAACCACCAGCCCCAACATCCTCTCTTGTCTTTAGCTGAAGTTGGCATTTAAGATGACAGTGTTGGCCATTTTGACAAGTTACTCAGTTTTCCTGGGACTCTCCCATGTATCCATGCTATTAAATGTTTGCTTCATTTTCTCTTGTTAATCTGTCTCATGTCAGTTTAACCCTTAGATCAGCCAGAAGAACCTAGAAGAGTAGAAGCACATTTCTTCCTCCTGGACAATACTGACCAAGACTTTCCTTCTCTTTTAAAAAAAATCTTATTCATTTATTTATTTATTTCTGGCTATGCCAGGTCTTAGTTGCGGCCCACAAACTTTTAATTGCAGCATGCATGTGGGATCTAGTTCCCCTGACCAGGGCTCAAACTGACGTCCCCTTCATTCGGAGGTAAATTCTTAACCACTGCGCCACCGGGGAAGTCTGTGAAGACTCTCTCTTTGACCGAACTTCCGTCAGACTCCCTTGAAGCCTCTTAACTAGGCCTTGACCTTGGCCTTTGACCTGTCTGTGGCCTGCCCGGTCCAGTCTTAGCAAAGAATCTGGCTGCCTCCACCCCCATCCTTGATATCCGATAACTCCTGATATCTGATCAAGTTCCTCATCCTACACCCTTGATGTTTAAGTCCTTGGTCTGCCTTTAGCAAGAATCCTGTTAAGCCAGTTAGTAAGAATCCCCCTACCTTGATGTCTTCTCTTAGTCATTTTCCATCCACTGACCCACGTTTACTCTGCTGTTGGCTGTGAGTCCCTGGATTTTAGCCCAATCTCAATCCCCTGTGGCAATGGTCACAACTCTTATTTATTTGTCTGAAATAGTCTTTACCAGTTCTTAAAATGTATTTTATTTTATATTGGAGTATAATTGATTTACAATGTTGTGTTAGTTTCAGGCGTACAGCAAAGTGATTCAGTTATACATATACTAGTATCTATTATTTTTCAAGTCCTTTTCCCATTTAGGTTATTACAGAATATTGAGCAGAGTTCCCCGTGCTGTACTGTAGGTCTTTGTTGGTTATCTATTTTAGATATAGTAGTGTGAACATGTCAGTCCCAAACTCCCAATCTGTCCCTTCCCCCCACCCCACTGCCCGCCCGCCCTCCCCAGCCGTAAGTTCATTCTCTAAGTCTGTGAGTCTATTTCTGTTTTAAGGCTTTACCATTTTTTTCTTTTGTTGCCCACGCCATGCCACTTGTGGGATCTTAGTTCCCTAACCAGGGATTGAACCTGGACCCTCGGCAGTGGAAGCGTGGAGTCTTAACCGCTGGACTGCCAGGGAATTCTCAAGGCTTTACCAATTTTACAAGTGTCCAGTGGATAATTTTGTTTTCTTTAACACTTGTTCCAGAAACTTCACTGTCAAACACTCAGAGCCATACCATTTATTCCAGGATTCCATGCTCAGATGGGGTTTACTGATGGTGTACTTGTTTAAAAAAGAGAGTACATGCCAAAGCGATGAAGGGTTGGAGACAGGAGAGGGGAGAGATGGGCCAAGAAGGACCTCTCTGGTCAGCATTGGGAAACTAACGTCTCAATAACTGTGTCCTGTTATTCGCCCTCTGGACTCATTTGTACCAGCCACTCTGTGCTGTCCAATACAGTAGCCATGTGTAGCTTTTTAAAATTAAATAAATTAAGAATTCAGCTCTTCACAACAAGGTCCTACTGTATAGCACAGGGAACTATATTCAATATCCTGAGATTAAACCACATGGTCAAGGATATAAAAAGGAATCTATAAGGAATTCCCTGGCGGTCCAGTAGTTAGGACTTCATGCTTTCACCACCAAGGGCCCAGGCTCGATCCCTGGTCAGGGAACTAGGGTCCCACAGGCTTCGCAGTGTGGCAAAAAAAAAAAAAAAAAATGTGTATATATATGTGTAACTGAGTCACTTTGCTGTACAGCAATTAACACAGCATTGTAAATCAACTATACTTTAATAAAAAATACAATTTAATTTTTTTTAAAAAAGGTAGGAAAAAAAAAAAGAATTCAGCTCCTCAGTCTGGAGTTGCCAGGCAAAATACAGGATGCCCAGTTAGATGTGAAGAGCCGATGAACAATGAGTGACTTTTTTTTTTTTTTTTTTTTTTTTGCGGTACGCGGGCCTCTCACTGTTGTGGCCTCTCCCGTTGTGGAGCACAGGCTCCGGACGCGCAGGCTCAGCGGCCATGGCTCACGGGCCCAGCCGCTCCACGGCATGTGGGATCTTCCCGAACCGGGGCACGAACCCGTGTCCCCTGCATCGGCAGGCGGACTCTCAACCACTGCGCCACCAGGGAAGCCCCCAAGAGTGACTTTTGAGTATAATTTTTCAGTATGTAACAGGGAAGAGCTAAATCTGACTACACATTGAAACTGTATCTTTTACTTTAAACTGTGCTTCCCGTTGCTTTTGTTCACTAAAAGGATACTATCTATACATAATGGCCTGCCTCCGGGAACCCTGCCCATCTGCCTGAAGGTTAAACCAAAGTGCCTTTGTTCAGGGAAGTATCCTGACCCGGTCCACCTGTGGATGGCTGCAAGAAAGAAGAAATTAACACATCCCCTCCCCGAGGCTGGCCATTCCAGGAGATATTTGCAAACTTTATGGCCTTTTTCTTTACTTCCTCATCTCCTCCCCCTCTCTGTTCTATTTTTAAAAACTGGAATTCAAACCCAGATAAGATGGTTATGTTGAGACTTTAGTGTGCCGTTTTCTCGGTCTGCTGGCTTTTCTCGCCTCAACGCTTCGTCTCCCGATTTATTGGCCTGTAGTGCACCGAACAGAGCGAGCTTGGACTCGGTAACAAGTATAAGTATGTCCCAAAGAGTGCGTGTTTATCTGAAATGCACATTTAACGGAGAATCCTGTATTTTTTTTGTCCTAAATCTGGCAACTCTCCCTCAGCTGCAGGAACCACATTTCAAGTGTTCACAGCAGATGCTGGACCCATGGCTACCATGTTGGACAGCACAGATATTATATTATATATCTGCATCCTCACAGAAAGTTTTACTGGACAGTGCTGATCTATAAAATGGCTTTTATGGAAAGAGTCAGGTCTGGGAGATGGGGAAGGACATCACAGAGGGAATGGAAATTGAAGTCAGGGCAAGCATAGGGGTGTGAAATAAAATTCATATTTTATGGCAAGACAAGACAAATTTAAACATAAAAATTCTTCTCTGCCTCTTGTTCCCTCTCCCCCCACTGTGCATTGTATATCTGCATTATGCGTCACCAAACCTAAAAGAGCAACGTTCTCCTAGCATCAAAGACAGCTCCTTAAAAGATAGGATTCCTTCTAGAGCTTATAAGGGGTCACATGACCCACCACGAAGTTGCTTAGATCTGGATTATGTAGACTGTCAATAATACATCATATAATGTACAGCCCTCTGTATCTAAAAACTCATATAACTGTGCCTTGTCTTCTAAGGGGCGGAACAGTTCTCAGAGCTTTCTGAGATGCTCTTCCCAGGCTATGATCCTCTAATTTGGAAATTTCTATTTCTTTCTTAGATCGACCAATTAATTTTTTGTTAAAAAAAATCAGAGGAGAGGTCTAGAAATTAGGGGAGAGGTCTAGAAAATATGATTAGATTCCAAGGCATGGCAGCTTCTGGAAAAGAGATTTCAGGTGTCTAGGTCATTTCAAAGAATGGGTTCTCATGAGCTTGCTGCAAAGAGATATTTTCGACATAGAGCAATGACAGCTCACTTAGGGAATTCCTCTTGGATTACTGTAGAATGCTGAAGAGGATTGGAGTGGGGCATAATCTCATTTTCTTTATCTGCTTAGGATCTGTTAGGACAGTCTTTTAGTTTCCAAAATCCAGTTTCGCTGAATATTCCTGAAGATTTTTATTATTTTTTAAAAATAAATTTATTTATTTATTTTTGGCTGCGTTGGGTCTTTGTTGCTGCGCGCGGGCTTTCTCTAGTTGTGGTCAGCGGGGGCTACTCTTCGTTGTGGTGCGCGGGCTTCTCATTGCGGTGGTTTCTCTTGTTGGCGAGCACGGGCTCTAGGCATAGCAGGCTCAGTAGTTGTGTCGCGCAGGCTTCAGTAGTTGTGGCTCGTGGGCTCTAGAGCGCAGGCTTATTAGTTCTGGTGCACAGGCTTAGTTGCTCCGCGCCATGTGGGATCTTCCCGGACCAGGGCTCGAACCCATGTCCCCTGCCGTGGCAGGCAGATTCTTAACCACTGCCTCACCAGGGAAGTCCCTTCCTGAAGATTCTTGTGAACAATTTATTTGTTCATTAGGTATTAGTTGAAATCTATTTTCCAGGTCCTAATTCATTGGTAAGAAAGGGAGATGCAATTCCTTGGTACTTGGAGTCCATGTCAAGGGTTCAGAACTTGAGAAGGCCAAGAGTTATAGTGGTTGGGTAGAGGGGTTCAGTTCAAGGGCAACTCCCTGTTGATTTGGGATCCTAGGAAAGAAATTCTAAAGAAAGCATCAGGAGGAAAACCTTTTCCTCTTCCAAATCAGGTCTTGTAGTTGGAGGCCTGAAAATTAATAGGAGAAAAGAGGTTTAGTAACAAGTACATGAAGGACCTCCCAGTAATGAGAAACTTTTATATATCAATTTAACTGAAGGAGGGGGCATTAGGATTTCAGTGGGAGGGTATGGAAATTTCTTTCGGGCTTTTTTTTTTTTTTTAATGCGGTACGCAGGCCTCTCACTGTTGTGGCCTCTCCCGTTGCAGATCACAGGCTCCAGACGTGTAGGTTCAGCGGCCATGGCTCACAGGCCCAGCCGCTCCGCGGCATGTGGGATCTTCCTGGACCGGGGCACGAACCTGTGTCCCTTGCATCGGCAGGCGGACTCTCAACCACTGCGCCACCAGGGAAGCCCTCTTTCGGGCTTTTTGATGCTAAGAGAATGGGCAGTCTGTCTTGGCAGCAGAATTTGGAGGAAACTTCCCTTGGAGGGAATGGTTAAGGGCAGCTGTTTTTTGAGGCGGCAGATAAAGGAAGCTTATCTAAAGATTTATTTTTGCATCTTCAGCAGCTGAAATGTTTTCACTTTGGGATGAAGATAGCTTGGGGATAAAAGGAACTTCCCTGGCGGTCCAGTGGTCGACTCCACGCTTCCACTGCAGAGGACTAAGATCCTGCATGCCCCACAGTGCGGCCCCCGCCGCCCCCCTCCCCCCCAAAAAAGATAATTTGGGCATGAAAGATTGTTTCATCGAAACTCTGAGGGTCCATGTGGGCCCCCATTTAAAAAGGAGGTAAGACAGGCAAGCATAGTAGGGTGGGGAGGTATGTAAGAAGACGCTGTGAGAACCCGCATTCATAGGATAAAGAGTTTAATCTGAAAGGCTCTTGAGTGCTTTTTTTTTTTTTTTTTTTTTTGCGGTACGCGGGTCTCGCACTGTCGTGGACTGTCCCGTTGTGGAGCACAGGCTCCAGACGCGCAGGCCCAGCGGCCATGGCTCACGGGCCCAGCTGCTCCACGGCATGTGGGATCTTCCCGGACCGGGGCATGAACCCGCGTCCCCCGCATCGGCAGGCGGACTCCCAGCCACCAGGGAAGCCCTTTGAATGCTTTTTTTTGGGCCACGCTTGCAGCTTCCTTGGCCCTAGGCAGTGAAAGCGCAGGAGTCCTAACCACTGGAGCACCAGGGAATTCCCTCCTGAATGCTTTTCGAGGAACTCTTATGAGGCTGGAGGGTGGAATGGTGGTGCCCATGAGTAAAGGTGAAGCGTCACAAATAGTAAGGAACCTGATCTCCGAATTAGAAGCTTCATGAGAGCAGAGAACAGGTCCGAATGAATCAACTGGTGTCTTTCCAGGGCAGTTGCATCTGTGCTCGATATTTGAGTCAGTTATAGTGTCTTAAGTTTGATTTTTTAACGTGGGCGATTGGAAGTCAATAAAATGTTTTTCTATACAGGCTGCCACTGTACCCATTTCACAGATGGGCACATTGAGACCCCGGTAGAGTGTGGTCCCAGCTGCCAACTCAGGTAACTGGACCGGAGAGCACATTTTGGGTGAACATGGAGAAAGAAGAGGGGTTGAGTAGACAAGAAATAAACTTTGAGGAAGTGGTGTAAACCCCCAAGAAGACAAATGTCTGCAGTTACCCAGGACTTTCTTTTGGAGTGAGGACTCCTGTTTAGTGGGTGAGATCTGTGACTCCACACATGAAGTCCCTTGCTTGGGCCACCTGGGCTGTGACCACCTTCTGCATCAGAATAGGAGCACCTCAAGGGCAAAGCATTAGGCAGACACGTCTCTCGTATCATTCTGCTTGGGTGCTGGCCTGCAGAAAACTTGTTGAGTAGCTCAATTAATTATGGCTCCATTTAGCAAATCAGCATCCCAAGTGCTTAACAAGCATGCTTTCATTTATTTACCCTGGCCACGAGTAAGTCAATGGCTAACGCGGTTCTCATTGTGACTTGAGAACCTAGAGATGTCAAAGTCACTTGCTCAGAATCACGGAGCTTGGTTGGTACAAGCTAGGATTCACACTCAGGCAGTCGGAGTGAGACTCGAGATCTTATTCGTGTTCCTAGCTCCACCTACTGGAGGCTTCCGGTAATTTTATTTTACTTTTTGGCCTCGGCTTGGGGATCTTAGTCCCCCGACCAAGAATTGAACCTGTGCCTCCTGCAGTGGAAGCGTGGAGTCCTAACCACTGGACTGCCAGGGAAATCCCCTGGTAATTCTTAGTCTAATTCTTAGATACAAGGGCAGGCCTTGTATCTCGGTGTGATCAAAAAAAGTCCAGAAAATCTCCCTTCCTGCCAAGATCAGAGCTAAGGGCCATGGAGTGTTTGCTTGGGAATTCGCCTTCAGTTAGTTCCCTGTGCTGTACAGTAGGTCCTTGTTGATTATTTTATATATATTAGTGTGTATATGTTAATCCCAACCTTCTCGTTTATCCCTCCCCCAACCCCAAAATTGGGATTTTTCATATCCCCATTTAAGAGATCAGCAAAATGAGGTTTGGCATAGGGGGAAATCGTCTATGTAAAGTTATTAACATCATGTCTTACTTGTGATAAGATCTCATTAATTGGGAAACTACTATTATATCATTGTAGTGATAAGTAATACTATTGAAGTTTATTATTGTTTTTATAGTAATGTTACCATTATTATCACTATTTTTTGTTAGTACCTGTAAGAATTACCACTATTATAAATATTGCTATTATAGTAATAAGCATTACTATTATAGTAATTAGTATTACTATAAATATTACTATAAGTATTACTATTATCACTATTAGTAGTGTTTAAAATGACTGTTTATTGGGCTTCGTTGGTGGCACAGTGGTTGAGAGTCCGCCTGCCGGTGCAGGCGACACGGGTTCGTGCCCCGGTCCAGGAAGATCCCACATGCCGCGGAGCGGCTGGGCCCTTGCGCCATGGCCGCTGAGCCTGCGCGTCCGGAGCCTGTGCTCTGCAACGGAAGAGACCACAACAGTGGGAGGTTCGCGTACCGCAAAAAAAACAAAAAGGAGAAGATGAAGACTGACATTAAAGGCATGCTGTAGCAGGACAAGTGGTGGTGCTAGGTTTTGAACCCAGGACCCTGGAACTTAAGCGGTCCCATCTGTCACGTAATACAGCCTTTAGAATTCTGGTTTCCTTTATCTTGTCCACGTACCAGGCCAGAAAAAGAAATGTTTGCAGGGACAGCGTCTCAGCTTTGGAGGAAATGGCTTTGCTCGGAGCTCCCCCTGGTGGCAGGGGCGGGAAAGCGCGTCTCTGATGACTGCCATTTATTGTGTTTGCGAGGTACACGCAGCATGTCGGAGAAAAGTCAATTTGGATTTAGGTCAAATTTGGCTTGTTGACCTGCATCCATAATCTTTTGTATACACTCCCACTCCTAGTAGACCACTCCATCTCCCCTACCACTCCAAGTCTATTTAAACTCACATTCCTGCTAAAACATCCACCCTGCAAACAAGTCCCTTCCCCCCACTGGCTCCCCCTGGGTGGTTACGTCTCACCCGGATGAGGAATCGGCGTCCTATGCGCTTGCCCTGCATCCACTCTGGCCTCTCTGGCATATGTTCTGAAGCTAGACCAGAATGTTCTTTTCGAAACGCAAATAATTATCCTGACATAAACCCAGGTCAAAAGAACTTAATGGACCCCAGTGTCCTTGTAAAGCCAAATTCTTACCAGCGCTTACAGGGACCTAAATAACCTTGTCTCTCTTAGTTCTGCATGGTAATTACTCTCTCTCTGCCTCATTAGATTTCAGCCACGCTGATTATCCCTTATTTCTTTTCTGACAGAGGGCTGTCAGCCTGATTCTCTCTGCCTGGAATGCTTTTTGCTAGCTAATCACCAGCCTGATTATCCCTTTTAAACGTAAATGCCATTTCCTCAGAAAATATGTTCCTGACAAGACCAAATTTCCCTCTTTTTTTGCAAAACAGACCACATTTTTTGGAGTCATACTCAGAAGCTTCTATTATAGCTATGCTGTTTTTTTCTTTTAAAGAGAGGAAATTTAAAAAAATAGGAAATCAAATGTTACAAAATGAACAAGAAGCATACTGGGTATGCTGGTCTGAACCAGTACCTGATCCTGCTGTCAACTGGCAGGAAATAAAGACATAGGATCATTGCACCAGGAAGGTGCAACCGAAAAATTCCAGACTGGGACATCCTTACAGGTCAAATGGCTCAGGTTCTACAACATAGATTATAACAAAGGGAATATAATATTCCGGAGAAGGGTCTGGGTGATCGGGAAGCATCAGAAGAGAAGGGAAAATTATTTCTGTGACTTTATTATGGTGTTTCATCAGTCTCTTTATTTAATGATGTATTTCTGTATCTTACTGGGAACGTAAGATCCTTGAGGACAGAAGTTATTCTCGAATTCACCCATCCAAACAGCAGTACAGTGTTTGGCATGGAGTACTGCCCCCAAATATTTTTCTCAATTAGTTTACTAAAAAAATGAATGATGGGGGTTTCCCTGGTGGCGCAGTGGTTGAGAGTCCGCCTGCCGGTGCAGGGGACACGGGTTCGTGCCCCGGTCTGGGAAGATCCCACATGCCATGGAGCGACTAGGCCCGTGAGCCATGGCCGCTGAGCCTGCGCGTCCAGATCCTGTGCTCCGCAACGGGAGAGGCCACAACAGTGAGAGGCCCGCGTACCGGAAAAAAAAAAAAAAAAAAGAATGATGAGACTTCCCTGGTGGCACAATGGTTAAGAATCCGCCTGCCAATACAGAGGACACAGGTTCAAGCCCTGGTCCAGGAAGATCCCGCATGCTGCAGAGCAACTAAGCCTGCAAGCTACAACTACTGAAGCCCTCACACCTAGAGCCCGTGCTCCGCAACAAGAGAAGCCACCGCAATGAGAAGCCTGTGCACCGCAACGAAGAGTAGCCCCCGCTTGCCACAACTAGAGAGAGCCTGTGTGCGGCAACGAAGACCCAACGCAGCCAAAAATAAATAAATAAATTTATATTAAAAAAAAAAAGGAAGAGAATTTTAACACATGCTACAGCATGGATGAACCTTGTGGACATTCTACTAAGGGAAATGTTGCCAAAGTCTGGCTCCCTGTGCACCGTTGCCAAATAAAAATATGGAGACAGAGAATTGGAAGATAGGAGATAGAGAGGCTTTTTACTTTCTTTGCTAGGCAAAGGGAAGACACAGTAGGCTAGTGCCTCAAGAACTGTGCTCCCCCCCTTACTGGGGAATTGCAGGGATTCTTATAGGGAAGTTCGCAGTGGGAAGCCAGTGATAAGGATCAAAATGATGAAGGTCTTGCATTCTTCTTCTTCTTGCATTATTTCAAAACAGTCATCGCTGGAGTCAGGCAACCCGGTAATTGGGTCCTTTAGTCTCTGGGTTATCAGTCTGCAGACCTCCTTTCTGAAATGCAAACAGCTACAAGGGCTGATTTGCTACAAGAGTTTAGTAAAGAATAAATACCAGATGCAGGATGTTAATTACCTAAATTACACAGGATTAAGGGGGACAGGTTAGCTTTGTGAAGGAGAAATCTAACTACAGACACTACAGATTAGTAACAGTTAAAACTAGGAAAAACAAAACAAAACAAAACTAGGATTAACTCAGGCCAGTTTATGTTTCTTCTCTAGCCTGTTCACTGCTCCCTTTATTTTCCTGTTTGTCAGGAGAGGAAAAAAAACCTCATTTCTATTTTTGTTGCAACAGAAGTAAGCCTGACAGGAAAGGACAAATATTATATGATTCCACTTAAATGAAGTACCTAGAGTCATCAGATTCATAGAGACAGAAAGTAGAATGATGATGGCCAGGAACTGAGGGGAGAAAGGGGGAACTGTTGAATGGGTACAGAGTTTCAATTTTGCAAGATGAAAAAAGTTCTGGAGTTGCATTGCACAAAATGCGAATGTACTTAACATGACTGAACTGCACCCTTAAAGATGGTTAAAATGGTACATTTTATGATATGTGTACTTTACCACAGTAAAGAGCATCTCAGAACCATCCCCTGAGGGTAACCACAGAAGAGTCCAGGGCTGATAGCAACACTGCAGGTACTCGCCACCCACCCAAACCTGTCCTGTTTTACTGAAAGCCTGCTTTCGGTTTTAAGGTTTGTTGGATTTGCTGGCAAAATAACCACTCGTCTCACACACAAACAGCTTTAATCAATTCTTTAACGAGAGGTGATTTCACTTAATTTTAATATACAATCATTAGAAGGAAAAGAATAAGAATATTAGAAAAAACGTAACAGGGTACACATCACCGAATTGGGCCGACACCTACATCCAGATACAAACAGCAGCTGGGAACTTCTGAGCAACAGCAATCTGGAGCCCCAGGTGGGAAGGGTCCCAGGTTTGTGCGTCCATCCTACTGGTTAGATTTCCGATTGGCGTTCTCAGGGCTTCTGTTGTTTATAATTCCAGGCCTCAAACTGATATTATCAGTTTGCCCGCAAAAATGCAGCTCTGGTTCAATTATAACTGCTGCTAATTTCACCATGCAAGTCACAAGATTTTCCAGACCCCGGGGCACTGGCCAGGTCTCCAGGGCTCAAGAAATTCTAAGACCCATTCCCTTTCTTATCATCCGTGCTGCTTGACTTGTAACAGTCCTTAGGTGTGCAGGCAAGCAGGCAGTCCAGGAAGGGTCACAGGTCGGTCAGAGGCCTGCTTCTGCCTCTGAAGCCTGGATAAGATTATTTTACTAGTTTTCCCAACACATCTTCACCCCCAGCAACCCAGGGGTTAAGGGTTGTCTTTTGTGCACAGGGACTCCCTGCTTTGGGTTTTTTTTTTTTTTTTTTTTTTTTTTGCAGTACGCGGGCCTCTCACTGTTTTGGCCTCTCCCATTGCGGAGCACAGGCTCCGAACGCGCAGGCCCAGCGGCCATGGCTCACGGGCCCAGCTGCTCCGGGGCTTGTGGGATCTTCCCGGACCGGGGCACGAACCCGTTCCCTGCATGGGCAGGCAGACTCTCAACCACTGCGCCACCAGGGAAGCCACCTGTTTTTTGTTTGTTTGTTTGTTTGTTTTGCGGTACGCGGGCCTCTCACTGCTGTGGCCTCTCCCGCTGCGGAGCACAGGCTCCGGACGCGCAGGCTCAGCGGCCATGGCTCACGGGCCCAGCCGCTCCGCGGCATATGGGATCTTCCCAGACCGGGGCACGAAACCGCGTCCCCTGCATCGGCAGGCGGACTCTCAACCACTGAGCCACCAGGGAAGCCCTGGTTTTTAGAGATGTATCAGCTCCAGCCCTACACAGCTTAAACTCAACGTCACTGGCTTTGATCCAGGGCTCCAGGCTCTACTCCAACGATCCAGTAAGTCTTGGGTAACCCCCTCTGCTGTAGGAAACCGGGCACTGAGTTCAGATCTTCCTAAAGAGACCTCAGCAATCCAAGTGTGCAATTGGGTCAGCCTGGCTTCTGACCCATTTTCTGCATGAAGACAGGAGCTGGGAGCTGTGGGTGTGTGTGAAAAGAGGTGTGTGTGAAAAGAGGTGTGTGTGCGCGTGTGTGTGTGTGTGATTGGATCAGTGTCCTGATGATCTACGACTATTTTTTGGCTCGTGTCCAACAATATTAATAATTACCCTTATACAGTGAATGTGACACGTGGACCACTGATTTCAGTCTTCTGTTTGCCCTCTGTGTCTGTGGGTTCCTCATCTGCAGATACAGGGGTGACTGTAAGGGACTTGAGCGTCCGTGGAGTTTGGTATTCATGAGGGGTGACTGTACAGTGATTTACATTAAAACACTTTTGGGTTTGCTCCACCCAGCAACTCTGAGAAGCTGGCTCTATTATTTATCATTGGTAGCAATTTTAAAAATGGTGGTAAAATACACATCACATAAAATTTACCATTTTAACCATTTTTAAGTGTACAGTTCAGTAATGTTAGGTATATCTACATTACTGTGCAACCAACCTCCAGAGCTCTTTTCATCTTATAAAACTGAAACCGTGTCCTCACCAAGAACTCCTCATTTCTCCCTCACCTCAGCCCCTGGCAAGCCACCATTCTCCTTTACGTTGCTATGAATTTGACTACTCTCAGTACTTCCTAGAAGTGGAATCATAACAATATTTGTCTTTCTGTGACTGGGTTATGTCACTTAGCATATCGTCCTCAAGTTGCGTCCGTGTTGTAGCATGCGTCAGAGTTTCCTGTCTTTTCGTGGCTGAATAATATTCTGCTGTATGTATAGACCACATTGTGTTTATCCATTTCTTCGTGGATGGCCATTTGGGTTGCCTTCATCTTTCAGCTGTCGTGAACAATGCTGCTGTGAACATGGGTGTATAAATATCTCCTTGAGACCTTATTTTCAGTTCTTTTGGATGTACACCCAGAAGTGGAATTGCTGGTGAAACTGTGCACCTCATATTGGGACTTGAACCCGGCCAAAACCCTGACAGGGACTTGAACCCACGGTCTTTTAATTAGAATCACTGGTCTAATTAGAATCACAAATTAGAATCACTGGTCTCTGGACTCACTGAGGCTCAGATTCTTTGTGTCTCAGCGCAGAAGGAATTCCACGAGAGGCAAAGGAGAGTGTCTGACCTTACGAGGTCTGACTAGGACTGTCATAGCACTTATTCAACTCAGTAGAAGGGTGGTAACATTTTCCTTCCACCTAATGACCTGGGGCATATCTTGTGCTTTTATTTATGGCTTCATAGTTAAACAAGGCTGCTTCACTCCACAGTGTTCTGATAGCTTTCTTGAGCTGATGATCTCAATTTAAAAATCAGCATTCGTATCCACTCAACTCATACCAATTAAGCAGGTAGTGTGTGCCCAGCACTTTGCTGGAAGCTTTTGCTTCTGTAGGGGTGGAAAACTCGGCTTTCCATGTTCTTTGGCTGGTCTAATAATTAAATTGACATAAGGCAGATTAACAAGTTTAATTTGGTATGTATGGGAGCCCCGTATAAACTCTGAAGCTCAAAGACATTCAGGCAACTGAGACTTAAATGCTCCCCTGACCTAGGGAGAACTGGGTAGGGATCTGGGGCTTCAAAGGGAAGGAAGACATCCCACAGGAAGATGGGACGGGCAAAGGCTTGGTAAGCAAATGTTTGCCACTCCTTGCAGGTGAGTCTTTTTTTTTTTTTAACATCTTTATTGGAATATACAGGTGAGTCTTTCTGAGATAAAACGTTCTCTCTGGTAATAGGTCTCTTCTTGCCATAGGCCTCCTAATGTAAATTATTTTGAGCAATTAAGTGAGAGGCAAAGAGCTTTCCCTGAGTCTGCAGGGTCTTGATTGCTTTCAGCTCAACACAATCCACGTGACAGAGTGGCAAATTGGGGGGAGACAGATTCCACTCCCCCTCACTTCTCTTCAAGCAATCCTTCCAATGACTTGGAAACATATTAGAAGTCTTGTTTATGTTTAAGAAACCAAAGCTGGGAGATGGAGAACTTGCCCAATGTGTCCTTTTACCAACTGGTCTCCATAACTCTTTTGCTCTATGGAATTGGACTCCCAGGGCCAAGGGTGGATGGACATTAAAAAAAAAAAATTAATTAACTAGGCTGTCCCAGGTCTTAGTTGCGGCATGTAGGATGTTCGTTGCTGCTTGCAGGATCTTCGTTGCAGCTTTATGGGATCTAGTTCCCTGACCAGGGATCGAACACAGGGCCCCTGCATTGGGAGCATGGAGTCTTAACCACTGGACTACCAGACAAGTCCCTCTCAGCAGCTCTTTTTAGCCTTCCCAACTGCGTCTAAGATGCTGTGTCAGAAAGTCTGCCCATCTGTTCCAAAGCTGGTCTGCAGATGACTGCTGGAGCCCAGGGAGTGTTCTGAGAGTTCCACGGCTCCCTGTCTGAACACCCTCGACCTGGTGGCCTTGGGTGTGAGCAATACCGTGGGAGCTGGCGTGCACATCATGGTTGGTGAAGTGGCCAAGTACGTAGCTGGACCTGCAATGGTCATCTGCTTCTTGGTGGCCACCCTGTCTTCTGTGTTGTCTGGGCTCTGCTATGCTGAGTTTTGGACCTGGGTACCAGGTCCGTGTATTGCTACAGCTATGTCACAATGGGACAACGGTATGCTTTCATCATTGGCTGGAACCTCATACTCTCTAATGTCATTGGTGAGATGGTAGGGGTGGGGGCAACAAAGGACTTATGGGAAACTAGGAGGGGGGTCTTCAGTCATTCCTGAGAATTTGTTATCCACCTTGTGTGATGTCATATGTAACAGTGGCAGGAAAACCACACAACTTCATTCTACTGAGCTCTATCCTGCTTTCCTTAAATGGTGGACCAAGAACCTAGAAGGAAAGGGAGCTGTAGGGAAGGGGTAAGAGGGAGGTATGTCCCACAGGCTCATCCCCTCACCATTTTGAAGTTCTGGCTCAGCTGTTGCCTTCTTGGAATTTTCCCTTACACCTCAGTTTAAAATTTCAACACTCGGGCTTCCCTGGTGGCGCAGTGGTTGAGATGCAGGGGACGCGGGTGCGTGCCCCGGTCCGGGAAGATCCCACATGCCGCGGAGCGGCTGGGCCCGTGAGCCATGGCCGCTGAGCCTGCGCGTCTGGAGCCTGTGCTCCGCAGTAGGAGAGGCCACAACAGTGAGAGGCCCGCGTACCAACAACAACAACAACAAAAAAATTTCAACCCTCATCTCCCAGACCGCCCACTCCCACTTAACCTGTTTTCTTTTCTTGAATAACATTGATCTCCTAACATATTAAATAAAATTAACCCATTTTTTTGGACCGCCTGGGTCTACTCTCACCACTCAATGAAAAGGAACTCTTTGGGATTAGGTATTTTGTCTGTTTTTGCTTTTTTGTTTTTTGGTTTCTTTGGCCGAGCCGTGCGGCTTGTGGGATATAGGATCTTAGTTCCTCGACCAGAGGTCAGGCCCGTGCCCCCTGCAGTGGAAGGGTGAAATCCTAACCACTGGACCACCAGGGAAAGTCCCATGCAGCGACTTACTTTTAATATTAAAATGTATTCACTCAATTAAATTCATTCTCAGCTTTGCCAGACCTGGTCATGAACAGAACTCTTTTCCCAGAGTTCCTTTTTCAGAAACTTTCTATAACTTCCTTCTCTACATTCAGATTTTATCCTGTGCTTCTCCCACCCTCCTCACTTTAACCTAGCTTTGGGACAAAATTAATTTCCTTTAACAAAAGGCATGTCCACTCCTTATAACTTTTTAGAAACTTCCTTGCACACAAAGATGTTTTCCTTCTTAATTACATATATTAACCAGAATCTTAACCCTTAGAAAAGTTCATTTCTAGTAGAAACTAAGAAATGAGCAATTGTGAACTATTTGTTATGCTAGCATTTTTTAAGTTGAAGTATAGTTTATTTACAATATTACATCAGTTTCAGATGTACGGCCTAGTGATGCAGTATTTTTACAGATTATATTCGATTAAAAGTTATTACAAGATAATGGTTATAATTCCTTGTGCTCTAAGAGATCTCCTTGTTGCTTATCGAATTTATATATAGTGCTTAGTGTCTGTTAATCCCAAACCCTTAACTTGCCACTCACCCTTCCCTCTCTCCACTGGTAGCCACCTGTTTGTTTTCTGAATCTGTGAGTCTGTTTTCGTTTTGCTATATACATTCATTTGTGATTTTTTTTTTTAGATTCCACATATAAGTGATATCATCTAGTATATGTAAAAATACTGAGTCACTATGCTGTACACCTGAAACTAATGTAATATTGTAAACCAACCAACTATATTTATAACTAACTAAATAAACAAACAAATCCATTCAGGAAGAAAAGCACCTTTGTGGGTGTTGTGGGATCTCGCACCATATGCCCAAAGAACCCTGGAGAAGTCCCGTCTATCTGTGGATCTGGGAAACACCAGAAAGATGTCTATGTGGGCTACGGAACCTGCAGAGCCAGGGAACCTGCGCGGACCCCTCCTCTGGTGGTGAGAAGGTGGGGGGAACCTGGAGAGTACTGACTTGGGCAGATTCCCAAGCAGGAGAGAGAATGTACAAAAGTCCAGTCTTCTCCAGTGGAGATTCCAACTGCCAAAAAAACCAGTCTGGTCAAAGCAAATGCGGCAGTAAGATGAACTTTCCCCTCCCCCCTCCAGGGAAACATCTCGTGGGGCTGATCTGTCCAGAGGGCACCTCTCCCACCACAGAGGAGGAAAGTGGTGAGTGAGTGCGCAGCTACCCTAGTTACCCAGGACATCGCTGGAGACCCAGAGTACTGAGGCTGGACATCCCTGACAAGGGAGAGGAAGCTTACTGGGAAAGAGGCAGATAAGCATTTAAAAGGGTACTAAAGCAATTGCTTTCAACAGGGGGTCCTCTTACAAGCCTCTGGGAGTACTACATCTGGGAATCTCCCTACTGGGTCCACCAGCACCCTCAAAAGCCCTGATTGCTAAACCCACACCTCCCGCCACTCTTCGGGGGCTCCTTGTTTGAGCTTCCACCTGCAGCACCGAAGGGAGCTCTGGTAGACAGGGCTCATGTTCAGAAAACTGGCCACCTGCCATGGGCAAGGGTGCCCACAAATTTGAGCTATAGCGCCACCTTCTGGAAGACCAAAAAGAGGCTTCCAGGAGGCTTGTCTGCCGAGTTGTAAGACCAGAAAAGACGTAGAAGCTTAAGAATGCTCCACAAGAGGGAGCAAGAAGAATGGAACAGGTGTACTGATACAAAGAGAAAGCCGCAGATAACGCAGGACACCACCATGGAACACAGTACGCCAGCTGTGAAAGCACTGATGCAAAACTCCAAGGAAAGTAGAAAATAAAAATGTCATTACAAAAATAAAATAATACTTTTCCAACAGTTGAGCTCAAAACCAGGACATTTTGTGATTTAGCAGTTAAAGAATTCAAAACTGCTGTTTTGAAGAAACTCAGTGAGCTACAAGAAAACTCAGAAAGAAAATTAAATGAAATCTTAAAAAACCCAAAAAACAAAACACACCCTATCAAAGTGGGATTTTTACCAATGAGATAGAAACCATAAAAAAGAACCAAACAACTTCTGGAGGTGAAGAACTCAGTGGATGAAATGAAAAATGCAGCAGAAAACATCTGTAGGAGAGTAGAGAAAGCAGAAAATAGAATAAGTGAGTTAGAGGATAGGAATTTTGAATAGAGGTTAACAAAGAAGAAAGAATGAAAAAGAGCAAAGAAAGCCTATGTGATCTATGGAGTTCCATCAAAAGTACTAATAGTAGAATAATTGGGAACCAGAAGGAGAAGGGAGGGAGAAGGGAGCAAATATTTATTTAAAGAAATTTTAGCTTGGTGTGATGAATTGGGAGATTGGGATTGACATATATACACTAATATGTGTAAAATGGATAACTAATAAGAAGCTGCTGTAGAAAAAAATAAATATTAGCTGAGAACTTCTCAAACCTGAAGAGAGAATTGGATACGCAAATACATGAAGCTCATAGGTCACCCTATTATCTCAATGTAAAAGACCTTCTCAGAGAAACAGTACAATGAAACTGTCAAAAATCAAGGACAAAGAAAGAATTCTCAAGGCAGCTAGGGAAAGGAAAATTGTAACCTACAAAGGAACCCCCATTAGGATATCAGTGGATTTCTCAGAAGAAGCCCAGGAGACTGGAATGACATATTCAAAGTGTTGAAAGGAAAAGATTCCTGGCCAAGAATATTCCATCTGGCAATGTAACCCTTCAGATATGAAGGAGAGAGGCTGGGAAATTAGGGTGTCATGAGGGGTGATGGTCATGACACTCTCACCTTGAAACACAGGGTAATGGTTGAATGAAAAAGGAAAAAAGAAAAACAATGTAAGCATATCTCTTACATTTACCAAAGTCACTGTGAGATGAACTAAATATAATTGGGGCTTCCCTGGTGGTGCAGTGGTTGAGAGTCCGCCTGCCAAGGCAGGGGACATGGGTTCATGCCCCGGTCCGGGAAGATCCCACATGCCGCGGAGCAGCTGGGCCCGTGAGCCATGGCCGCTGAGCCTGCGCGTCCGGAGCCTGTGCTCCGCAACGGGAGAGGCCACAATAGTGAGAGGCCTGTGTACCGCAAAAAAAAAAAAAAAAAAAAAAAGGTAAATTATATTGGACATATGAGAGGGTGAGGAGAAGGAAGCAGAGGTGGAAGTGAGTTACATTCTCATGGATCATAGCAGGAAGATAATGCCTGACAGTTGGGGTCTTTTAAATTCTATATAATGTGATATTGGAGATAAACATCCTCAAGGATTAAATCTCTGTCCTTATATTATTTTAAACTCTTTGCATGGTTTCTCCTATTATGTTATGGTTGTTTTGAAAAGTTAGACTCCTTTAAGTATATGAAGTTTATTTCAGTATAAGGTGTGTGGAATGGATTCCATATAAAGTGTCTCCAAAAGTCCCGCTGTTGTTAAAGAGGGGGGTGCCCTTTACTTCTAAGTCCCTGGTGTCTATTTTAGTGCCTGGCACACAGTGGGCCCTTTGGCAGTGTTAGATGAATGAACTCTATACTCTACTTCTTTTACTTGGCCACACATTTTTTTAAATAAATTTTATTTATTTATTTATTTATTTACAGCTGTGTTGGGTCTTCATTGTTGTGTGTGGGTTTTCTCTAGTTGTGGTGAGTGGGGGCTACTCTTTGTTGTGGAGCACAGGCTCTAGGCACGTGGGCTTCAGTAGTTGTGGCACATGGGCTCCATAGTTGCGGCTCACAGGCTCTAGAGCGCAGGCTCAGTAGTTGTGGTGCATGGGCTTAGTTGCTCTGCAGCATGTGAGATCTTCCCAGTTCAGGGATCGAACCCATGTCCCCTGCATTGGCAGGCGGATTCTTAACCACTGCGCCACTAGGGAAGCCCTTGGCCACACATCTTATTCAGTAGCAGTGTCATAGTGTTGAAGCATTTAAACTTTGCCGCTGTTGGAGCAGAAAAACTTTCCCCCTCTATCCTCTTAGAGTCTTTGACTGGAGCTTACAAAAAAGACAGGCCAAAGGCAAATTACCAGGAGAAAGGATTATATGAAGGACCTAACAAAAGTATAACTTGCTAAATGATTAAAGTTACAGGCTTATATACTCAACTTAGTAGGGGGTGGGGGTAGGGAGAAAAGGCTTCTATGCGAAGAACAAATGGCTTTCTTTGGGAAAGACAAATAAATTAAGAGAAGAAACTGGCGATGAGAAAGTTTGCAATAATGTTTGTGCAGATGTGAGTGGTCTTTCCACGTTCTTCAGGCTATAACACTGTGGGACAAGAGAATTACAGTAATAGGTTTACTCACCTTTGCCTCTTTGGGAGTAGCCTCTCCCCAAGTGGGAGTTTCCGGCAGCCTTACTTACCGGAATTTTCTGCTGTGAGACAAGGGAAGCTCTGAGAAGTCGTTCTGCATCTGTTGCATCTCAATGTCTTCCCTTTGAAATCATCTTTCTACCAACTCTTGGGTTTTGAGCGGGTCCCCAACACAACCAACTAAAACGCTCCACAACAGCTTAAGCCAGTTCATTCCATCTTGTGTGGTTGGCCCTTCAAAAGTTAATGTAGGGGCTTCCCTGGTGGCTCAGTGGTTAAGAGTCCACCTGCCAATGCAGGGGACACGGGTTCGAGCCCTGGTCCGGGAAGTTCCCACATGCCACGAAGCAATGAAGTCCATGTGCCACAACTATTGAGCCTGCGCTCTAGAGCCCGCGAGCCACAGCTACTGAGCCCACGTGCCTACAGCCCATGCTCCGCAACCAGAGAAGCCGCTACGATGAGAAGCCCGTGCACCTCAATGAAGAGTAGCCCCTGCTCGCCTCAACTAGAGAAAGCCTGCGTGGAGCAGGCTTTCCAACGCAGCCAAAAATTAAAAAAAATAAAAGTTAATGTAACAGTCAACCATGACAGTTAAATCCCAGGTTGGTGCCCGGTGTTTTAGCATGTGTGTTATTTGATGCATGTCATAATCCTGTCAGGCCTCCACCAGCAGCCACCCAGCTGCGACACTCCCCTCTCACTCCCAGGTTTTTCCTTCCTTACCTCTTACATCCTATTTCCCTTCCCTGCCTGGGTTCTCGGCTCTCCCAGCAGAAGGGGCCCTTGAAGAAGAGGACTAAGTCGCACTCCCCTTTATCTTCTTCCATCCCTTTGTGCAACGCTGGATGCAAGCACCATGCTTATTAAATGTTTTTGCTGCTTGAGTTAACATCAGAGATTTTAAGCTCCCCTCCTCCTGGTTGGGGCCCAGGTGGGCTTGGGGGTTCCCCACATTTGAGTGTCTCAGGCCATGGGCGGACTGTGCAAAGTCGAGTAGTGTAAGAAGACTGGAGAGAGCAGGGTTGGAAAAAACAGTTGAATATTTTTAATAGAGGGTTATTTGTTTCAACCCAGTACATTCTCAGTAAATGTCTAATGTGTGAGGCCACTCTTTCTTGTTTGGAATCTATTCTGTAGTAGGCTGATAATACCACTTCATTGGTTTTCCTTTTTTCCAGTTTACTGAAGTACGATTCACAAAACTGCATATATTTGGACTGTACAAAGTGAAGATCTCTTTAAGATGTCCAAAATGATGATTTAATACACATAGACACTGTGAATGATTACCACAATCAAGTTAATTAACCGTCATCTCCCATAGCTTCTACTTGTGTGTGTCTGTGTGTTGAGAACACAAGCAGTTCTCTCATACTAGACAGCAAAAATACAATACAGCAGTGTTAACTATGGTCAACGTGACATATATTAGGTACCTAGAACTTGTTTGTCTTTTAACTGAAAGTTTGTACCCTTTACTGATATCTCCCCACTTTCTCCACCACCTACTCCTTACAACTACAGTTCTAATTTATGGTGTTATGAGTTTGATCTACTTAGATTCCACATATAAGTGAAATCATACATTGTTTTTCATTGTCTGATGTATTCCAATAAGCATAATGTCCTCAGGTCCATTCACGTTTTCACAAACAGCAAGGTTTCCTTCTTTTAATGGCTGACTAATATTCCATTGTCTATATATACACACTACATTTCTTTTTTTGTTGTTTTGATTATAATGTAAACTTTATTTAACAGTTATTGGAAAATAGAAAATGTTATTTAAAAAAATTCCATTCACAATTACATTCAAATTTACATGGTACCCAAGGAAAAAAATTTAGAAAATAGTATTTAATACTTTTATAGAAGAAAATGATAAAATCAAACAAGACAAAAACATTTTGTTAATGCATATAGAAGCTCAATATCAGGGACATGTACTATAAATTATTACCAAAATTGACCTACAAAGTTAATATAATTCCAATAGAAAAAATCTCAATAGATTTTTTCATGAAACTTGGTGAACTCATTTTAAAATTCCTGTGTATGAGAAGATGTTCAGGAATAGGCAAGGCAGCTATGAGAAGAGCTAAGAGAATTTGCTCTTCTAGATATCAAGAATTATTTTAAAGCTATAGTAATTAAAACAGTATGGAATTTTGTAGGGTAAAAAGAGATTAATCAGACAAACTCGAGAGCTTAGAAATAGACTCTGGCTTATATATGTATATTTGGTTTATGAGAAAAGTGGCCTCAACAACGGAAATTTATTGGAATAATTGGCTATCTGTATGGCAAGAAAGAGAATTAGATCATTGCCTCTATATAAAAAAAATTCCAAAAAAAAAAAAAATTCCAGGTAGATTAAAGGCTTAAATTTGTTAAAAAATAGTTTTAAAATACAAGAGGACAATTTTATGATCCTGTGAAGAAAAATATGTTTAGATACGTGGAAAAAAAGCACAAATTGTAAAGAAAATTGATTCATTTACATTAAAATTTAAAATGCCTGCATGACAAAAGGTAACAAAGCCAAATGACAAAGATTTTTTGCAACATACATAACAGACAAAGATTCTCTCCAAAATATATAAAGAACACTTTACCACCAGTAGGATAATGAGAGTAGCTAACATTTACTAAGCAGTTACTATATGCCAGGATCTGTTCTAAGTGGTTAGTATGTATTAACTCCCTTAACCATCAGAGTAATCCTATGAGATACTATTTTTATCTTTATCTTACAGATTAAGAAACTGAGCCACAGAGAGGTTACATCCAAGTACAAACAACGGTTAATGACACATTTGGAATCGAAACTAATGCAGTTCAGCGTGTCTGCTGCTAACCACTATGTAGAATTGTGCCTTTCCCCCCCGCAAAAGAAAAGTAATTCAGCTGACCACCAAGCAAAGATGTGAACAGGTTATTCATAGAAGAGTTGCTGGAATTGCCAGTAAAGATGAAAATATGCCCAACTTCATTAATCAGAGAAATGCAGTTTATTTATTTTATTCTTATAAGTTTATTTCTTTATGTATTTATTTATGGCTGTGTTGGGTCTTCCTTGCTGCGCGTGGGCTTTCTCTAGTTGTGGTGAGCGGGGGCTACTCTTCGTTGTCGTGCGTGGGCTTCTCATTGCAGTGGCTTCTCTTGTTGCGGAGCACAGGCTCTAGGCACACGGGCTTCAGTAGTTATGGCACACGGGCTCAGTAGTTGTGGCTCGCGGGCTCTAGAGCACAGGCTCAGTAGTTGTGGCACACAGGCTTAGTTGCTCCGCGGCATGTGGGATCTTCCTGGACCAGGGCTCAAACCCGTGTCCCCTGCATTGGCAGGCGGATTCTTAACCACTGTGCCACCAGGGAAGCCCAGAGATGCAATTTAAAATTTTAATAATGTTTCTCACCCATCAGGTTGGCAAAATTTGTAGAAGTCTGAGAATACTAAATGGTGACCAGATTTGACAAGATAGGAATTCATATATCCTGCAGAATAGAGTGTAAACTGGCACACAAACGTTGGAGAGCAAGGTGGCAATATTTAGTAAAACAGACCTATAGGTACCTGATGACCCAGCAGTTTCACTTCCAGGTAAACGCACATATAAAGAAAAATGTGTGTTATTATGTTTAATGCGTTTTTTTTAACATTTTTATTGGAGTATAATTGCTTCACACTGCTGTGTTAGTTTCTGCTGTACAACAAAGTGAATCAGCTATATGTATACCTATATCCCCATATCCCCTCCCTCTTGCTTCTCCCTCCAACCCTCCCTATCCCAGCCCTCTAGGTGGTCACAAAGCACTGAGCTGATCTCCTTGGGCTATGCGGCTGCTTCCCACTAGCTATCGATTTTAAAATGAAGGGAATTCTAACACATGCTACAACATGGATGAACCTCATGGACGTTCTGCTAAGTGAAATAAGCATGACAGGAAAGGACAAATACTGTTTGATTCCACTTAAATGAAGTACCTAGAGTCATCAGATTCAGAGACAGAAAGTAGAATGGTGATGGCCAGGAACCGGTGGAGGAGAAAGAGGAAATTGTAGTTTAATGGGTACAGAGTTTCAGTGTTTTTTTTTTATTTATTTATTATCAGAGTTTCAGTTTTGCAAGATGAAAAACTTTGGTTGCACAAAATGTGAATGTACTTAACACTACTGAACTGCACGCTAAGAAATGGTTAAAATGGTAAATAAATTTTCTGTTGTGTGTATTTTACCACACACAGACTCCAAATCTCAGAACGGTCCCCTGAGGGTAACCACTCACGCTCAACTGGCTGATAGTATCACTGCAGACTTGCCCCGCCCATCCCCGAGCGTCCCCACCCATCCCCACCCAGGGATTGGGTTGTCTTTTATTGTGGCAGCGTTCCCAGATTTGGTTTTTAGAGATGTATCAGCTCCAGCCCTACACAGCTTAAACTCAACCTCCCTGACTCTGATCCAGGGCTCCAGTTTCTGCTCCAAGAATTTGGTAAGTCTTGGGCAACCCCTCTTCTGTAGGAGACTGGGCGCTGAGTTCAGATCCTCCTACAGAGACCTCTGCAATCCAAGTGTGCAGCTGGGTCAGCCTGGCTCCAGCCTGAGGGTGGCAAGACTAATTTTCCAGATGAAAGCAGAAGGAGCTGGGAGCTGTGTGTGTGGTTGTGTAAGAAGAGGTGGGGGAGAGGGAGGTTGCTTCAGTGTCTGGAGGCTCTAAGACTTTTTTTTTTTTTTGCGGTACGCGAGCCTCTCTCTGTTGTGGCCTCTCCCGTTGCGGAGCACAGGCTCCGGACGCGCAGGCTCAGCGGCCATGGCTCACTGGCTCAGCCGCTCCGCGGCATGTGGGGTCTTCCCGGACCGGGGCACGAACCCGCGTCCCCTGCATCAGCAGGCGGACTCTCAACCACTGCGCCACCAGGGAAGCCCCAAGAGTCGTTTTTTTGATTGGTGTTCAAACAATATTAAAGCTTACCCTTATATAGGGTTTATGACATGTGGACCACTGATTTCAGTCGCGTGTATACTGTTGACCCTCCGGATCTGTGGATTCCTCCTCTGGGGGTACAAGTGGAGACGGTAAGAAACTTGAGCATTGCGGATGTTGCGCCGAGGAGGAGGACTGTATGGTGATTTACGTTAAATCGCTTTTGGGTTCGTTAACACCCAGCAACTCTGTGAAGCTGGCTCTACTATTTATCATTGGCTGAACTTTTGTTTCTTTTTTTTTTCTTTTTTTAAAAAAATTAATTAATT
The DNA here is from genome assembly GCF_963455315.2 of Globicephala melas. Lineage (NCBI taxonomy): Eukaryota > Metazoa > Chordata > Mammalia > Artiodactyla > Delphinidae > Globicephala > Globicephala melas. The sequence goes on from NC_083332.1 coordinate 4,283,273, forward strand.
TTACTTTTGGCTGCGCTGAGTCTTCGTTGCTGTGCGCGGGCTTTCTCTAGTTGCGGCGAGCGGGGTCTACTCTTTGTTGTGGTGCGCGGGCTTCTTATTGCTGCGGCTTCTCTTGTTGCAGAGCACGGGCTCTGGGCGCGTGGGCTTCGGTAGTTGTGGCACTCGGGCTCAGCAGTTGTGGCTCGCGGGCTCCAGAGCACAGGCTCAGTAGTTGTGGCGCACGGGGCTTAGTTGCTCTGTGGCATGTGGGATCTTCCTGGACCAGGGCTCAAACCCGTGTCTCCTGCACTGGCAGGCGGATTCCTAACCACCGCGCCACCAGGGAAGTCCTTGGCTGAACTTTAAAAAAAATGGTGGTAAAATACACATAACATAAAATTTGCCACCTTAACCAGTTTTAAGTGTACAGTTCAGTGATGTTAAGTATATTTACATTGTTGCACAACCAATCTCCACAGGCCTTGTCATCTTGTAAAACTGAAACTGTGTCCTCATTTCACAATGACTCCCCATTTCCCCCTCACCCCAGACCCTAGAAAACCACAATTCTACTTTCTGTCTCTAATCAAATGAGTTTGACTACTCTAGGTACTTCACAGAAGTGGAATCATACATATTTTGTCTTTTTGTGACTGGCCTATGTCACTTAGCATAATGTCCTCAAGGTTCTATCATGTTGTAGCATGCATCGGAATTTCCTGTCGTTTTTTTTTTTTTTGGCTGTGCCACGCGGCATGCGGGATGTTAATTCCCAGACCAGGGATCGAAATGTGCTCCCTGCAGTGATATCGTGGAGTCCTAACAACTGGACCACCAGAGAATTCCCTTTCCTGTCTTTTTGAAGCTGAATGACATTCCACTGTATGTATAGACCACATTGTATTTATCCATTCCTTTGTGGGTGGACGTTTGGGTTGCTTCCGTCTTTCAGCTACTGTGAATAATGTTGCTATAAACATGGGTGTACAAATATCTCTCTGAGACCCTATTTGCAGTTCTTTTGGGTATATACCCATAGGGGGAATTGCTGGATCATATGGTAAATCCCTTGTTTAGTTTTCGGAGGAACCACCATACTTTATCTACAGCAGCTACTCCATTTTACTTTCCTACTAACAGTGCCCAAGGGTTCGTCAGCAGCATTTGAAAAAGAAGAAAACAGAGGTCCAGAGCAGTAAATGACTTGTTCAAAGGCACAGGGGTGTTGGTAGAGTCAAGATTCTAATCGTAGTTTCTTGGCTTTTTGAATGCTTGCTCTTAACCAAAATGCAAAACTTGGAGTATCAGGTATGGAAGCGCCCTGATGATCACTTTTGTTCACTGGGTCAGCCTAGCCCTATAGCCTTGTAGAGTGGAGACATTTCATGCCCCAAAGGAGCAGGACACAGAGTTCCATCATTTCTGATTCAGAATGAAGATTAGTCCTCCCTCCCTCCAGGCAGTTGGGAGCCACTCCGGTTTGATGTTTTCCCTGGGCTGGGCTACAGTCTGTCCCTCCCTGCAAATTCCATCTCATTCTGCCCCAACTCAGAGTTCCAGTTCAATTTCACTCTGCAAGCAATGAAAGAGAAAGCTTCAGGTTTCAGGATCCTTGGTGTAGAAATGCATGGAGTGTGAGCTTGTTGTGGAATCCAAGTTCCTGTGCCTGATGCACAGTGAGGCCAAACAAATGGAAACATTGGTGTTTGGAGCAGGGAAAGGTTTATTAATTGCGAGGGTGCCACCCTCTTGAGAAGGTGGGAGAAATAGGTTGATCTCAAATCCACCTTGCTGGCTGGCCGGGTTGCAGGGTTTCTAAAGAAAAGAAGAGGAAAGGGGAGGCGATCTTTGTGATTTTAGTTTCTGGATAAGATCTCAGTTGCAGACTTCCTGACGGCATTTTTGTGACTCAGTGGGTCATTGGTGATTGTGATTGATCTATGTGTTCCTGCAAAGCAAACTAGTACGTCAAGGTCCTGTGATCCCTTAACTTCTTTCTAGAAGAGAGCAAAAACAATGGTTGAGGCATTTTGTTATTTACTTAGAGCCTACGTGACAAGTTAAGAATTTCAGGCAGGTTGGTCCCTGCTGTTTTTTCCTTTAAGGCCACTGGTACTGGTTTCCCTTTGTTTCTGCATACCCTCACTTCCCTGACTAGTAAGTGCTGGAGTCTGCTCTTCGGAACTTGGGAAGACCTGGGAGACAGAATCCTTTCTTTACAAACCAATGAGGGGACACGAAGAAACTTTTGTATGAGGAGGGTCCTGCAGGGTCCTGCCTGAGTTCAATCCCCCTTTTCTTTGGTACTCCTCAATCCTGAGGGGAACAGGGTTGAGACAAGAAAGGGAATAAAGTTTTGGATGGAGAGGTGAATCATAAACTCAGCAGGGGAACTCGGTTTTACAGGGACTTGGTTTCATCGCGCTGGTCACCGAGCCCCTTAAACTGTCACTTCTCTCACATCAAGGAAGGGAGGGGATAAAGATGATAATAATAAATTTCCTTGTTTTATAGAAGAAAGGAGGACAAAGTGGTATATAGTTCATGCAAAATCAAACAAGCTACACATCACAGAGCTAGATTTGAACCAGCAGAGCTGGTTGATTTCTTTTCGTTTTTTAAATTTATTTTATTTATTTATTTTTCTTTTTTTAAAATTAATTTATTAAAAAAATTTTTGGCTGCGTTGGGTCTAAGTTACTGTGTGCAGCCTTTCTCTAGTTGCAGTGAGCGGGGGCTGCTCTTCGTTGTGGTGCGCGGGCTTCTCATTGCTGTGGCTTCTCTTGCTGCAGAGCACAGGCTCTAGGCGCGTGGGCTTCAGTAGTTGAGGCTCACCGGCTCTGGAGTGCAGGCTAAGTAGTTGTAGCCCATGGGCTTAGTTCCTCCGCGGCATGTGGGATCTTCCCGGATCAGGGCTCAAACCCATGTCCCCTGCATTGGCAGGTGGATTCTTAACCACTGCGCCAACAGGGAAGTCCAGTCTGCTGAGTCTTAATTGCCTTCAACTCAAAACAGTCCACATCCCCAAATGGCACATTTTGGGGATACATAATCTGTTCCCCCTGACTTCTCTTCGAGCAACTCTTCCAGTAACTTTGAAATACATTAAAAGTCTTCTTTATGTTTGAAGAAACCAAAGCTCAGAGACAGAGAACTTGCCCAATGTGTACTTGACCATCTGCTCCCCATAACTCCATTGTTCTGTGGAATTGAACTCCCAGGGCCAGGGCTGGATGGACATTCTTGATGGCTTTGTGTCTTGCTTTCTCAGCAGATTGTAGCCTCCTCAACTATGTCTAAGATGCTGTGTCAGGATGTTTACCAATTTGGTCAGAAGCTGATCCGCAGGCGGCCTCTGGAGCCCAGGGAAGAGTCTGAGAGCCGCATGGCTCGTTGTCTGAACACCTTAGACCTGGTGGCCCTGGGCGTGGGCAGCACCTTGGGAGCTGGTGTGTACATCCTGGCTGGTGAAGTGGCCAAGGACAAAGCTGGGCCAGCGATTGTCATCTGCTTCCTGGTGGCCGCCCTGTCTTCTGTGTTGTCTGGGCTCTGCTATGCAGAGTTTGGGGCCCGGGTACCATGCTCCGGTTCTGCATATCTCTACAGCTATGTCACAGTGGGACAACTGTGTGCCTTCATTACCGGCTGGAACCTCATACTGTCCTATGTCATCGGTGAGATGATGGGAGTGGGAGGAAGGTGTGGGGCTTAATTAAGATCAGGAAATTAGGAGGTGGGATTTAGGTCTTGACTCATTCGTGAGAAATTTGTTATCCACCTTGTGGGGTGAAGTGGGTAATGGTGTCAGGAAACCCCCACAACTTCATTCTACTCTGCTCTATCCTATTTTCCTTAAATTACGGGGCCTAGAACAAAGAAGGAAAGCAAAGTGTAGGGAGTGGGTGAGAGGGAGGCATGTCCCACAGGCTCATCCCCTCACCATGTGGAAGTCTCTCCTCAGTTGTTGCCTTCATGGGAGTTTCCTTTGCTACTTGATTTAAAATTTCAAACCTCATCTCCCAGACTTTTCACTCCCACTTAACCTGTTTTCTTTTTCTTTTTTGCATAACATTGATCTCCTAACATTAAACAGTTGACCTATTTAGTGGATCATCTGGGTCTACTGTCCCCAGCCCATGAAAAGAAACTCTTAGAGATTAGGTATTTTGTGTGCGTCCCCCCACCTCTCCCAAATCCATCCCATGACGCGTGGTAGGGGTTCAGTTAATGTGTGTTAATAAATATTCCTTCTGCTGCTGCTGCAGGCACTGCCAGCGTGGCCCGGGCCTGGAGCTCCGCTTTTGACAGCCTGACTGGGAACCACATCTCTCACGTGTTACAGGGAGCTTTCTCTCTGCACGTGCCCTACTCCCTGGCCAAGTACCCAGACTTTTTTGCGCTGGGCTTGGTACTGCTGCTTACGGGTGAGACAGGGTTCAGTGATAGGATGGGAAGAGTGGGGTGTGGGGGGAGAGCTGGGGTGGGAAAGGCTTGGGATGGAAGAATGGTGGGGGGATTATGACTGGGAAGAGGGGTCTGTGGTATGAGAGACAGGAAGGCAAGACGTAGACCATTGTTTCCCACTGTTGGCACCACTGACAATTGGGGCTGGATCATTCTTTGGTGTGTGGGGCTGTCCTGTGGAGTTTTTTTTTTTGGCCGCACCGCGTGGCATTGCGGGATCTTAGTTCCCCAACCAGGAGTCAGACTTGTGCCCCCTGCAGTGGAAGCGTAGAGTCCTAACCACTGGACCTCCAGGGAAGTCCGAGGTTTTTTTTGGTGGTGGTTTTTTTTTTTTTAAAATCATTGTCGGATGTTGAGTAACATCCCTGGCCTTTATGTACTAAATACCAGGGTCGCCCACCCTCCAAATTGTGTCAATCACAGTGTCTCCAGACATTGCTAAAAGTCCCCTGGGGGCCAAAATCACCCCAGGGGGGAATCATTTATTTAGAGCAGTGAGTTTCTTCCTTTGTACTGAGCTCAAAGATTTTTTTTTTTTTAATTGACAGGAAATTCGTATAGCATAAAATTAACCATTTTGTTATTTCCCCAGCTTTACTGACATATAATTGATACACATTGTATAAGTTTAAGGTGTACAGTGTGATGATTTGATAGACCTGTCTACTGTGCGATGACTGTCACAATAAGAAATTAACCATCTGAAAGTGTACGATTACGTGGCACTTAGTACGTTCACAATGTTGTGTCACCATCACCTCCCTCTAGTTCCAAACATTTCCATCACCCCAAAAGGAAATCCCATCCCCGCTGAGCACCCGCTGCCCAATACCCCAGCCCCTGGCAACCACGAGTCTGCCTTCTGTGTCTATGAATTTGGTTATCTTGCACGTTTCCTATTCCACCTTTCCCACAGGAGTGCTGGCTCTGGGAGCTCGCGAGTCGGCCCTGGTTAACAAAGTGTTCACAGGCTTGAACCTTTCGGTTCTCAGCTTCATGGTCATCTCTGGCTTCGTCAAGGGAGATCTGCACAACTGGCAACTCACAGAACAGGACTACAAATTGAACACATCTGGATCCAATGACACCTCTAGGTTAGGAGGGTGTCCTGGACCATAGTAACGCTGGTGGGGGCACGTGTGCAGAGCTGGGAATACGGTGGGGACTAAAGAGATCTGGGCTGAAGGATCCAGGCGATGGGGTCCTCCTGGAGCCCAGAACTTGCGGTATTAACCAAAAAGTCCAGTACAGATGGCTGAACACAGCTCCCCCACATTCTTTCTTGCTCCTTCTCTCACCATAGATTGGGCCCTCTGGGTTCTGGAGGGTTTGTGCCTTTTGGCTTCGACGGGATTTTCCAAGGAGCAGCTACCTGTTTCTATGCATTTGTTGGTTTTGATGCCATTGCCACTACAGGTAACGTGATCATTGTGTGTCCCATCAGGGGTTTGGGCACAGATAAGGCTGCCCTTGGGCATAGGGGTTTCTTTTGGAGGTTCAAGAGGAAAGTGAATTTTTAAAAAAATAATTAATTAATTAATTAATGGCTGCGTTGGGTCTTCGTTGCTGAGTGCAGGCTTTCTCTAGCTGCGGTGAGCCGGGGCTACTCCTCTTTGCGGTGCGCGGGCTTCTCATTGCGGTGGCTTCTCTTACTGGGAGTACAGGCTCTAGGCGTGTGGGCTCAGTAGTTGTGGCTCGCGGGCTTAGTTGCTCCGTGGCATGTGGGATCTTCCCGGACCAGGGCTTGAACCCGTGTTCCCTGCACTGGCAGGTGGATTCTTAACCACTGCGTCACCAGGGAAGTCCGGAAAGGGGATTTTGTATTTCATCACAGTGTGTTTTCCTGGCCCAATGCTTCCTCCCATCCTGCAGGGGAAGAAGCCCGAAATCCTCAGCGATCCATCCCCTCGGGCATTGTGATCTCACTCTGCATCTGCTTTTTGGCATATGCTGGTGTCTCGGCGGCACTCACCCTCATGGTGCCCTACTACCAGATTCATCCTGACAGCCCCTTGCCACACGCTTTCCTCCATGTCGGCTGGGCCCCTGCCAGATATGTCGTGGCTGTTGGCACCCTCTGTGCTCTTACATCCAGGTCAGTGTCAGAGCTTTCTCCCCATCTACTGTCAGATGCTCAGGTATGCCAGCCCTTGGGATTGAGAGACAAGAGGGAAAGACACCTTACCCCACGTGGACTAGGGAGCAGACACCCCAGTCTGTCCTGCTTATCCACGTCCTCACACATGTTCCCATTTTCTCTTCTAGCCTCCTGGGTGCCATGTTCCCTATGCCTCGTGTCATCTACTCAATGGCAGATGACGGGCTCCTGTTCCGGGGACTTGCCCAGATCCATGCCCGTACACGCACCCCCATCATGGCCACCTTGGCTTCTGGAACTCTTGCAGGTAAATAAACAGTGCCCATTCCTTCTTTGATCAGTTTTCTTAACTTGGATATTTCTACTGGATTTTCACTCCCTCTCCACCTTGTTTGTGCCCTCGTTCTAGGGGTCATGGCATTACTTTTCGAGCTCAGCGATCTCGTGGACCTCATGTCAATCGGAACCCTGCTGGCTTATTCCCTGGTGTCTTTTTCTGTTCTTGTCCTCAGGTGAGACTACGCTACACCTTGGCTGGGGGTCTTTGACTCGTGGGGATTGAAGGGGAGATCATCGTCGTTTGCCTTCATGCTGCCTTCTAAACGTCCCGCTAGGCTTAAGTTGGGCGAGAGGTGGATTAGACCGCTTGACGCTGGATGAGTAGGGGCTGCTGTTCATATTGACTTAATACCTCTAATTCAGGTACCAACCAGACCAGAATTTAAGCGAGATTGAGAAAACAGAGAAAGAAACTGAGATGAAGCCTGTAGTTGAAGAAAGCCCTTTGGAATCTGTACCTGAAGCAGGAACCTCAAAGATTCTCAAGAGTCTGTGTGACCCTCTCCACACCATCCCCACCCTGAAATCTGGCCAGATTATCTATGGAAGTGCTTCACTCCTTGGTGAGCAGGGGGATTGCTCTTTGGTGGTCTTCTGAAATGGACAGGATAGGACGGGAGTGTGTATATTGGCAGTTGAGGCATCTTGGAGATAGGATGGCCCTTCGTGAGGTGGGCAGTTCTGGGAAGGGGCGTGACCCAAGGTCTTGAGCTATTTGACTTCCGGAGTTGAACCTGTTCTCCTCCACCCTGACCCTTGCAGTTCTCCTGCTGACGACCCTGAGCCTGATACTGGCCCAGTGGCCCAGCCACGTGTTCTCTGGAGACCCCGTGTATACGACAGCAGCTGTGCTGCTGTTACTGCTCACCACCGGGCTCACTGTCATCATTTGGAGGCAGCCCCAGAGCCCCACTCCCCTTCACTTCAAGGTAGGTGACCTTACGTGCCCACCTGTCCACCTGAGTGAGTGAAGTCTGTCTGCATGCTTCGAGACCTAAACATCCTTTGCCGGAAGGAGGGGAGTTATTAAAACTCAGGGACCCCTCCCTGATGCACACTCAGTGCTTTCCATGCCCACCTGCAGTAGGCACTGAACACACAGCCTGAGTAGGACTGAAGTCTTCTCGGCCGTGTGGGGTAGAGGCCTGCCTTTCAGACGCCTGTGGTGTGTCCAGGGAATGACTGACTTTGCCCGCAGGTCCCTGCGTTGCCTCTTCTCCCGCTCATGAGCATCTTTGTGAACGTTTACTTGATGATGCAGATGACCTCTGGGACTTGGGCCCAGTTTGCTGTCTGGATGGTGATTGGTAAGTGGCTTTCTGGGATTAAAAGGCCTCTTGAGTGGCTGAACCCAATCCTCTTTCTACTACCTCTCCCCGCAGACTGTGTCAGACACCATAGTAGCAGGCCTGTTGGGCATTTGTAAGCGGGGAGAGCACCTACTTTTCCTTCTCATTGTCTTATTTCTCTACTAGGATTTGTCATCTACTTTGGATATGGCATCCGACACAGCTTGGAGAAGAATAATCAACAGCCACCAGCCTCCAACTCCCAGACTTTTGACAAAAACATCCCTGGGGCTGAATCACCTTAACCACAGCAATAGACGCTGTGTGGAATCCCACCGTGCACTGGAGGTATCTTCTGGTTCAAGGGGCACTTTGAGGCTCTATGGAGTGTGAAGGTGGGATGAATTTACAGCCCTATATTTAATGCCAGTGGACAAAATGACTTCTATGTTGTATAATTTTTAAGTAACCGTTTCAAAGCATTATATATACATATACATATATACACACACACACACACACACTCAGAAAAGTGCATGCTTCATACCTGTGCAGCAAGATGAATTTTCACAAAGAAAGTACACGGTACCCAGAAACCAGAGAAAAAATAAAATATTAACCTGCACCTAAGAAGTATCTTCTTGTGCCTTTTTCCAGCAAAAACACATAGATTTGCCACACGGGAAGAAAACATAGGTAACTATATATTGTGTCAAGAGTTGCACTGTATTTATTTACTTTTTTTGTGGTATGATTCTCCATTTTATTAATCTTCTTTAATGATATTCAATAACTTTTTTTTTTTTTTTTTTTTTGCGGTACGTGGGCCTTTCGCTGTTGTGGCCTCTCCCGTTGCGGAGCACAGGCGCTGGACGCGCAGGCCCAGCGACCATGGCTCATGGGCCCAGCCGCTCCGCGGCATGTGGGATCTTCCCGGACCGGGGCACGAACCCGTGTACCCTGCATCGGCAGGCGGACTCCCAACCACTGCGCCACCAGGGAAGCCCCAATAACTCTTTGTTATTATTTCCAAAGAGCTGAGTGGAAATTATTCCTAAATATTTTAAAATTTTGATGCCGTTGTATTATTATTTCTTTGGTTGCACCACACAGCTTGCGGGATCTCAGTTCCCAGAACAGGGATGGAACCTGGGTCACAGGTTCCCGAAATCCTAACCATTAGGCCACCAGGGAACTCCCAATGCTGTTATAATTTTTTCTCTCCTTTTTGTTACTGGTGAAATGAAAAACAATTTTGTGTGTTTATTTAAAACTTTCTTTAAAAAACTAAATATATACAATTTTTAATTTACAGTCATACCTCAGTAAAGCTGGAATACAAATAGGGAAATTGGATGACTTTATCACATTCATCATTTATTTTTAAGATAACATCATACAGTGATTCTTAAACTTATTGGATTTTTGATACCTCCATATTTCCACTGGGATATTTTAATACACATCTGCTGTCTTCACACATTACTCGTTTTTTAAAAAATGAGCTATAGTTGATTTACAATATTAGTTTCAGGTGTACCACACAGTGATGTAATATTTTATAGATTATATTCCATTTAAAGTAATTATATATAATGGCTTTATTTTTCTGTGCTGTACAATATATCCTGTAGCTTATTTTATACATAGTAGTTTGTATCTCTTAATCCCTCACCCCTATTTGCCCTAACCCTTCTCTCTCCCCACTGGTAACCACTAGTTTGTTCTCTTTATCTGTGAATCTGTTTCTCTTTCGCACACATTCGTTTATTTTTTAGATTCCACACGTGATATTACGCAGTATTTGTTTTTCTCTGACTTATTTCACGAAGTATAATAACCTCCAGGTCCATCCTGTTGCAAATGGAGAACTTTTTTTTTTTTTATGGCTGAGTAGTATTCTATTGTATTTATACACCACACCTTTTTTATCCATTCATCTGTTGACAGACACTTGGGTTGCTTCTGTATCTTTTCTTTTGTAAATAGACATGCTGCGAACATTAATGCTGTGAACATTGGGGTGAATGTATCTTTTTGAGTTAGTGTTTTTTGCTTTTTTCAGATATATAACCAGGAGTGGAATTGCTGGGTCATATGGTAGTTCTCTTTTTACTTTTTGGGAAACCTCCATACTGTTTTCCATAGCAGCTGCACCAACTTCAGTAGACATTCGCTTCCCATCTTCGGTGCCTCATCTCTTCTGTTTACCTGCAGGCTTGAAGCACAACTGTACTCTCTTTGTCTTCCATGTCCACAGAGGTCCTGCCTGTGGGCCAGTCTGGTTAATTCCAGCTAAGACTTCTGTCAAAGTATTTAAATACTCTTAATTTTTTCCATTATTTGAAATTTCACAGTTGGCTAGGTCACTCATTACATAATAATTTAAAAAAATTTTAAAAAATATTTATTTGGCTGCATCGGGTTTTAGTTGTGGCATGTGGGATCTTTTGTTGTGGTGGGTGGGCTCTTTGTTGCAGCGCGTGGGCTCTCTAGTTGTGGTGCAAGGGCTCTAGAGTGCACAGGCTCAGTAGTTGCAGCACGCAGGCTAAGTCGCCTTGTGGCATGTGGGATCTTAGTTCCCCGACCAGGGACCAAACCCGAGGCCCCTGATTGGAAGGTGGATTCTTGACCACTAGACCACCAGGGAATTCCCTACCCAATAATTTAAAGAATATGAATTCTGTCTAGCAAAAGATGGCCTGTTCCTCCCGGATAACCACGTATAACCTAGATGTGGAAGTTTTCAATGGATTTGTGCATGAGTTTTGCTTCATACGGATACTGGAATAATCCCCACACCCTGCCAAAAGAAAAACGAAAAACAAAATAACACAGCCAGTCAACAATGTAATTTTCGCTAAGGAGCTCCTGAGAATAAGAGGAGGTTCTTTGGGAAAGGTGATATGTGTCTATGGAAAACTTTCTTTTAAGTGATTAAAAAAAAAAATTTTTTTTTTTTTTTTTGGGCCGTGCTGCAGGGCTTGTGGGATCATGGTTTCCCGACTAGGGATTGAACCTGGGCCCTTGGTAGTGAAAGTGCAGAGTCCTAACCACTGGACTGCCAGGGAATTCCAATTTTTTTTTTTTTTTTTTTTTTAGGTAAGAAGTGGATTTATTTAGAGAGAAACACACTTCCCAGACAGACTGTGGGTCATCTTGGAAGGTGAGAGAGGCGTCAGGGGTACGGGGTTGTCGGTTTTTATAGGGGTGGGTAATTTCATAGGCTGAGTGGGAGGAGTATTCCAGCTATTTTGGGGAAGGGGTGGGGATTTCCAGGAATTGGGCCACTGCCCACTTTTTGATCCTTGTCAGTGTTGGAGCTGTCACGGTGCCTGTGGTTACATCATTTAGCTTGCTGATGTGTTACAGTGAGGGTATACTGTATACTGAGGCTCAAGGTCTAGTGGAAGTTGATTTGTCTACTATCTTGGAGCGATTTGGTTCTAGTCAGTTTATGTCATGTCCTCGGGCTATGTCATTCTTTCAAAGGTTATGCCCTGCCCCTTCCCCTCCTATTTCATTCCCCTCTCAGATTTTACTCCCTATTCTTATGGGAAGCAGAGGGTTGATGGTCATCTGTAACTGCTTCAAGGCTGAGTAGGGACAATGACCCTTCCTGTCAGGGAGTAAAAATCTCTGGATGCCTGATCTAGGGGCCCAGGGGCAGGACAGCTCCTTGTTTTAAGTCAGTATGGGCTGGAATCCTCACATAGGCATACATCTTGATGTGGAACTGCTGTAACTGCTTCCATAGCCTTTCTATGATCTCCTTGATGATGAAGCACTTTTTCTAACAGCATTAGAGCACAAAAATATCTATCTATAAATGACGAGAGATTTTAGATGCTATCCCTTCCCAGGCAGTCTCCCAACCAGGTGTTAGAGTGCCCAAAAAGTTGTCTCAAAGAAACGGCACAGAATGTGTCCCCAGTGGTGTTGACGATGAGAGGGAGCTGGTCTAGCTTATCACTGTCCCTTCGTGGCTTGCCAGCTGAAACCGTGGAACTCAGATTTGGGACTTGAACCCACGCACTGGGAATTGAACCCAGCCAAAACCCAGACTGGGACTTGAACCCAAGGTCTTTATATATTTATTTTTTTTGCGGTACGCGGGCCTCTCACTGTTGTGGCCTCTCCCGTTGCGGAGCACAGGCTCCGGACGCGCAGTCTCAGCGGCTATGGCTCACGGGCCCAGCCGCTCCGCGGCATGTGGGATCTTCCCGGACCAGGGCACGAACCCGCGTCCCCTGCATCGGCAGGCGGACTCTCAACCACTGCGCCACCAGGGGAGCCCCCAAGGTCTGTAAATTGAGATCACACACCTGGTCTCAGGACTTAATGAAGTTCAGGTTCTTGATGTCTCATCACAGAAAGAATTCAGTGAGAGACAAAGTGATAGGTAAGAAGTGGATTTATTTAGAGAGAAACACACTCCACAGACAGAGTGTGGGCCGTCTCAGAAGGCGAGAGAGGCCCTGAAAAATTTTAATTAATGCTGTAAAATAGTATATTCTTTTAAGTGGGAATGTTGAGTCAAAGACATGCACGTTTAAAATGTTGCCAAATTTCAGAAGAAACAAATACGACATCCACACAGGTAATTAAAGTATTCCTGGTATCACATTAAACAAGGAAAAAGAAACAGACAGTGTTACTTTATTCAGTTCAGGATATCCAAAATGTTATCATTTAAACGTATCATGTAAAACTCACTAATGAGATATCTGACCTTTTTTACTTCTGAACAGTCTTCAAATCTCAGTGTGTATTTTACACTTACTTTACCACCTGGCCACGCTTCAAGTGCTCAAGATTGTATGTGGCTGTTGGTTACCAAACTGGATAATGCTGACCTAGAATCTTTTCCCAAGCTTACCTATTGGTTCAGTGCAGCAGTCAGGTAAACTCTGGTCCGTAGCTCAAATCTTTTGACTGTGGCCCTGATTCTGTTTGGTTTAGAGGCTGAGTGGTTTTTATTCTTAAAAGGTTGTAAAAAAAAAAATAAGAATAAAAATAAAGAGGAACATGTGGTCCAGAGCATATGTGGCCTGCAAAACCTAAAATGTTTATTATTTGGCCCTCAACAGAAAAACTCTGGCGAACCCTGGTCTGGGGTAACCGAATGCACACGTTTATTCTATTTATTTGCAATGTCAATGCGTTCAAGTTGCTTTGCTTTTGTGATGTGTCACTTTAGCCACACATACCTAGAAGAGACTGGAAGCATCTCTAGTGACCTTTGACTTCTCTTTGCATAGCTTTTTCCCCCCTTGGTCAATCTAGCTAAAGCTTTGCTCATTTTGTTCATCTTCTCAAAGAACCAACTTCTGGTTCTGCTGATTCTTCGTATCATTAAAAAAAATTCTCTATTTCACTTTTCTGTACTCTAATCCCTGTTATTTTCTGCCTTCTGTTGCTTTTGGTTTTGTTTGTTCTTTTTTTTAGCTTCTTACCATGTAGAGTTAGTTTATTGATTTGAGGTCTTTCTTCTTTTTCAATGTAGGCATTTCCTGCCATAAACTGTCTTCTGAGCGTGCCTTTCACTGCATCCTGTAAGTTGTGGTTTGTTTTGATTTTCACTCCTATGTATTCTCTAATTTCCCTTATGATTTCTTCTTTCACCCATCTGTTGCTTAAGAGTGTGTGGTTTAATTTCCATATAGTATTCTTGTTTTCCTTCTGTTGATTTCTAGTTTCATTACATTGTGGTCAGGTTTCAATCTGTGCTTTTAATCTTTTCAATTTGTTGAGATTATTTTGTGGCCTAACATAGGGTCTATCCTGGAGGATGTTCTATATGTGTTCTGTTGTTGGTGGAATGGTCTGTATATGTCTGGCATCCCTCTCCCCAAATATGTTCCACGCTCCCTCATTCCCTCCCTGCCGAGAATCCAAATCCTTAACCTAACCCTAACACTAAGGTATACGTAACCCAAGGACAGAGTAACTTGAACTGAAATGTAACCCCAACCCTGAGATAAAGCAAACATAAGGCCTACGTCAACCTGATTCTGAACCCTCTGTCGGCCTTCATAAGGCACTCCTCTGGGCTCTAACCACACTGGCATCCCCCGTGCCACAGTTCTCCCACTGGCTGTAGCACCCACCCTAGATCTCCCAGGCCACATTCATGGATAGCATTCAAGTTCTCCAGCTCTCAGAGGCTCCCCTCCTGGACTCTCTCCTTTTCTGCAGTCTCCCAGGACCTGTCTGAGATCAAGCCCCTCCCTCCTAATGCACCAGGCCCTCCCATGGCCATCAGCCCCACCCCTAGCTTTTCAAACTCACTCCCATGGGCTCTAGTCCTTTCCCACCCATACTCTTAGATTCCCCACCATGGGCTCAAGTCCTTTCTCCAAGACAACCCACTTTCTTCACTCTAGGACTGACCCTCTTAAGACAGCTCAGGTCCCTCCAGAGTCTGCTCCCTGAGCTCTCTCAAGGACTTGATCCTGGGCCCTGGCCCCTTCCCCAGGGCAAATCCACCTGCCTCCCTTGAGTATCACCTTCCCATCCCTGTTGCGGAACTCCAGGATTTGGAGAGGTCCAGTGCTGATTCTGTTCCTTCTTTTTTATAAATTTATTTATTATTTATTTATGTTTGGCTGCATTGGGTCTTCGTTGCTGTGCGCAGGCTTTCTCTAGTTGCGACAAGCGGGGGCTACTCTTCATTGTGATGCGTGGGCTTCTCATTGCGGTGGCTTCTCGTTGCAGAACATGGGCTCTAGGCACATGGACTTCAGTAGTTGTGGCACGCGGGCTTCAGTAGTTGTCACTCACAGGCTTAGTTGCTCCGCTGCATGTGGGATCTTCCCGGACCAGGGCTCGAACCCATGTCCCCCGCATTGGCAGGAGGATTCTTAACCACTGTGCCACCAGGGAAGCCGCTGTTCCTTCTTGAACAGGCCATGTTTGAACAAAGACACTGGCTTATAGGCAATTTTAACGTCAGCCATGCTGGTGCGTGTCTAGTGACATCACGTGATTATCTTACTTTGCATATCCTTGAGTGATGACATTTAACACATCTGCACTTACTTATTTGCCATTTGGTGATCTTAAGTGCTTATGTAAGTCTCCCTCCACCTTTTAATTGATTTGTTGTTTTATTGTTGACTTGAAGGATTCTTTTTATCCTTTGTGAATCCTTTGTCAGGTTTATGTAAATATCTTCTCCCAGTCTTCTTGCTTTTTCACCACCTTCATCGTGTCGTTTGATGATAAGAACTTTGTACTTTTGATGAAGTCCAACTTAATAACTTTTTATTTTTTGTTTAATGTCTTCTGTACACTAAGAAATGCTGCCTACCCCAATGCTGTGACAATAATCTCCTAAATTTTCTATTTATTTTTTTTGGCCGCGCCGCACGGCTTGTGGGATCTCAGTTCCCCAACCAGCGGTCAAACCTGTGCCCCCTGCAGTGGAAGCACGGAGTCTTAACCACTGGACCACCAGGGAATTCCCCATATTTTCTTCTAGAAGTTTGATAGTCTTTTCTCAGCTCACTGCACCCGCAGGGTGTCTTCTTGTAAAAATTCACTAATAGCAATGTTAATGGTAATGAGAACAACAAAAACAGCTAATATTTATTGAGCTTACACAACATTTCAGATACACGTTCAAGGAGCTTACATGTACCAAACTCATTTTATCACCACAACAGCAGTATTCGGTAGGTGTGATTATCGCCATTTCACAGATAATGCACAGAGAGTAATAGCTAGTTTTCTCAGTGCCTCACAGGGAGTAAAGAGGTGGGATGGTGATGGAAACAGGTAGCGGTATGTACCACGAGAAAAGCTCTCCCACATATGCTCCATTAGCAGAGTTTTACCTTAGAACAAATCTGAAATACGACAGAGATGAAATGGTATTGGAAGGTTTCTATGCATTCAGGAAACTAACCTATCCAGTAGAAAATAGTCTACAACTGAGTATATTGTGATCGATAAGAAAGTGATTTCTCCAATACTCCAAATTCACCTCTCATATGACTTCTGATATTCTATAAGCAGAAGAGGGACCAGTGAAGGCTTTCTTGCGTTAAGTCTTATCATGGATTTTCCTCTTGTCGTGGAAGAAATGAATGTTGAATAGAGGCCTCTGTGTGCTCTTTGTACCCAAAAGGTTTCTCAACAGCATGAATTCTCTGATGTTCTGGAGGATGGTCTACACGTTTACATGCCTTTCCACATTCCTTACACTCAGAGGGTTTCTCACCAGTATGAATTTTCTGATGCTGTGTAAGTTGATGGCCGTGACTGAAGGCCTTCCCACATTCTTTACACTCGTAGGGTTTCTCCCCTGTATGAATTCGCTCATGTTTGACAAGGCTTGACCCATAAATAAAGGCCTTTCCACATTCCTTACATTTGTAAGGCGTTTCACCAGTGTGGATTCTCTCATGCTGAGTAAGGTGATAGCCACAGTTAAAGGCCTTCCCACATTCTGTACATTTATATGGCTTCTCACCCGTATGAATTCTCTCGTGTTTCACGAGACTCGAACCCCAGCGGAAGGCCTTCCCACATTCCTTACACTCATGAGGTTTCTCACCAGTGTGAATTTTCTGATGCTGAGTGAGATAATTGACGCGAGTAAAGGCCTTCCCACATTCTTGGCACTCATAGGGCTTCTCCCCGGTGTGAATTCTCTTATGTTGAACGAGGCTGGAACCACAAATGAAGGCTTTCCCACAGTCCTTACATTCGTAGGGTTTTTCACCACTGTGGATTCTCTTATGCTGAATTAGTTTATACACGCGGCTAAAGGTCTTCCCACAGTCTTTGCATTCATAGTCTTTCTCACCGGTGTGAAATCTCTGATGCTGAGTGAGCTCATCACCGCGTCTGAAGGCCTTCCCACAGTCTTTACATTCATAGGGCTTCTCACCCGTATGAATTCTCTTATGAATAACGAGGCTTGAACCCCACCGAAACGCCTTCCCGCAGTCCTTACATTCATAAGGTTTCTCACCAGTGTGAATTTTTTGATGTTGAGTAAGTTGATTACCCCAACGGAAGGCCTTTTTACATTCTTTACATTCGTAGGGTTTCTCACCAGTGTGAATTTTCTGATGTTGAGTAAGTTGATAGCCTCGGCTAAAGGCCTTCCCACATTCCTTACATTCATAGGAATTTTCCCTGTTATGAAGTCTCTGATGTGGTCGGACAGAGGTATTTTCTCTGCAAGTGGGCGTTTTCCCACAGTTGATTTGATTGATATATCCCTCTTGTGGGGCCTGTGGTCCTTCAAACTCACCTTCACATATCCAGTCAAGGCCAAGGGATTTACTTTTTCTATTTGAGTTCTGTTTGGAAAAATTTATCTCATAAGTGCCCTTCTGTGTAGGTAGACTCTTGGTCTCATATGGTGATTCCAAATCTGAAAAAAACAAAATGAACAAAAACCCCCCAAAACCCCAACATATTTTGTTTCTTTTTAAGAAAACAAAAACAAACCTAATCATAAACTAAAACCTTCTCTAACAGAAATAAAACTCCTCCAGTGGGAAAAATATGAATCACCTAGGGCTCTTATTAAGATCTAGATTCCACGTCTAGCATCACAATACTTAATGAGGAAACACTGGAGACATCCCTGCTAAAATCAAAAAAGGCACTTACTATCAGCGCTACTGTTTCCTACCAGCTGAAACAATTAAGCAAAAAAAAAAATTAAGAGGGACAAATCTCAAAAATGAAGATGAAAAAGTACAATTTATAGATGTGATGACAAACCTGGAAAACCAAGAAAATCAAATCTAGAACTATTGTAGGAAAATAAAAAGATACAGTTGGATAGTTGTGTATACACACAAAAACACAAGTAATATCATTAAAAGTAATTCTGGATACAAAGATCCAACATTCAAAAGATGTGTGTAGAATTAAATTTAATAATAAAAATTATGAAACAGGAGGAAATGTTTAGAAAAATCTGAGCATTAATAAGGATGCTAGGGGCTTCCCTGGTGGCGCAGTGGTTGAGAGTCCGCCTGCCGATGCAGGGGACACGGGTTCGTGCCCCAGTCCGGGAAGATCCCACATGCCGCGGAGCGGCTGGGCCTGTGAGCCATGGCTGCTGAGTCTGCGCGTCCGGAGCCTGCGCTCCGCAACAGGAGAGGCCACAGCAGTGAGAGGCCCGCGTACCGCCAAAAAAAAAGGATGCTAACTCAAGGGACTGTAAAACATGTTTAAATTCATGAGTTCGTTCAGATACTAAAACATGTTAAATGGCCAACTTTGGAGCATGCTAGGAAACCAGCCCTTTGTTATTAAAAACTGATAGTTTTTTTTCTTTAAAGAACAAAGTTTTCATCTTTCTTATCCAATATGAGCAGTTCCACTACACAACCAATTAGCAGGTGGGTCAGTTTCTCTTCAAAGAATTATTTATAGTGAATAAATGAAGAGGCAATGATAGAATACCACCATTTTGAACCCCCAATGAAATACTGAATCTAGGTACTGAGTGTCAGTGACTGCTAACACAGCATCAAAAGAGACATAAGCAGATATTGCTTCGTGATGGAAGAACAGAGAACCCAGGAAGCAGTATCACCAAAAAACAGATACAAAGGAAAAAAGCACATGAAGCTAGGATAACAACCAACTTTCAGAAACTGAATGGCACAGGGTCCTGTTTTCTACGCCCTTGCTACTCAGTAGGGGTGAAACATGAGAAGGAAAACAAATTGAGACGGGAATGGGGTGAAGATAAAGTTCAAGGGGGTGAAGATAAAGTTCAAGGTGGTGACTTCTTCCTCAGAGGCCTTGGGCCTGAGACCTTTGTAGGGAGCTCTGCAAACACCTCAGGGGTGCAGCTGCCCCCATGCCCAGCTGGGCCGCTTGTGGTAATGATGGCTTTCCCGAGCCGGGCTGGCTGTCGCTCTCCTCTGCACCACTTTAGTGTCTTTTCTCCTCAACTATCGAAGCTCTCTCCCTTGCTTCCATAAGACAATTGTGTCTGGTTTAGAAATGAGATGTCTTGCTTTCAAAAACAGAAATGCCACATGATGTGAACTTAGGAGAAAACTGTTGGCTTAAGGTTTTTTGATTGCACTTTAGTCAACTTTGTGTAACAACCTAAAACTGACTTCAGGAAAAGAGAAAGGCCTGGAGGACAAACAGGAAACCAGATGGGTAGGGAAAAGGGCTATTTTATTCTATTCTATTTTACATTTACTTCATTTTTTAAAACAGTTAAAAAAATTTATTTATTTTTATGTTTATTTTTTGGTCTTGTGTCGAGGCTTGCAGGATCTTAGGTCCCCGACCAGGAATTGAACCCAGGCCCACAGCAGTGACAGTGCCGAGTCCTAACCACTGGACCGCCAGGGAATTCCCGAAAAGGTCTTTATTTAAACTTCTGGAGGCAAGCAGAACCGGGCAGTTGAGAGTACGGATTCTGGGGCCAGAATTCTTAGGTTCCAGGTTTGCTTCTGCTTCCTTGATTAAGTCACTTTGTGCCCTAGTATACTCATCTACGAATTAGACGTAATAATTTCCTAGCTCATGAACTTGTGAGAACGGAATGAAACGTATTTGTACATATACATACACACTAGGCTCAGAATGTTTTCTGGTGCAGAGCAAGCACAGTATTTATTAGCCATTAATATTATGGCTGTTATTTTGCTAATAGAAAAACAAGAAATTTCCTTACATATTTATCATCCAATATTTAACTCAGAATTCATAGATTATAACTTTCGACCTCACTTCGGGTACAATGTGTAGGGAATGCAGTATGCTCAGTGTGGTTTTACAGATTCTGTTCATTCATCCCACCTCTACCTCAAACATAGAGTCTGGTTTGCCAGAGAAAATCAAGTCACTGTGTAGAGCCATTTCGCCTAAAGGTGGGTCCCCAAAGTACCATCGACAGCAATTTGGGTGTAAACATAGGCTCACAGCATGAAGCCTGGTTTCTTTGAAGATGGTCATGAAATAAAATAAATACGTTTATTCTAATAAATTAAATAACTCTAATCAGTCCTTTGGCCAGTAAGGAAGAGAGGTAATTACAGGAGGGGCCAGACAGAGATGGGAAGATCACTGATGGATGAGGAGGTGAAGGTGCATGCGTAACGCCCATTTCCAACTGCACAAAGCTCAAAACATCCCTTGGGTGCAGGAAGAAAGAAATTCAACTAGTATCTTAAAAGGTGGTCCTGAAAGGAGAGAGCTGACTGTGCAGGGAGCAGAGTCCAGATTATCTGAGGCAGGCAACTTACCCAGCGAGACCAAGTTACTGTAGTTCTCCAACATCACGTCCCAGTACAGGTCTCTCTGCGTAGAGTCCAGACATGCCCACTCCTCCTGAGAGAAGTCTATGGCTACATCGGAGAATGTCACCAAACCCTGGAAACGCAAACCCACACGTCTCTGATGAAACGAAAGCACAGTTTCCAGATGGAGGAGGGGGGAGGAAGGGCTCCGCTCTGTGCAGGGGTGGATACAGCGAGTAGATTAAAAGCCTGTGATATGGGGAGGGGTCAGTGAGGACACGACGGTGGCTGAAGCCCCTCCTGCTGCAGGGGAAACCACCTACACCCTGGGGAATTCTTTTTTTAAAAAATTTTTTATATATTTTATTATATTATTATTATTATTTTTTGCAGTACACCTGCCTCTCACTGTTGTGGCCTCTCCCGTTGCGGAGTACAGGCTCCGGACGCACAGGCTCAGCGGCCATGGCTCACGGGCCCAGCTGCTCCACAGCACGTGGGATCTTCTTGGACCGGGGCACGAACCCGTGTCCCCTGCATCGGCAGGCGGACTCTCAACCACTGCGCCACCAGGGAAGCCCTTTATTTATTTTATTCTTGGCTGTGTTGGGTCTTTGTTGCTGTGCGCAGGCTCTCCTCTGGTTGCGGCGAGCGGGGGCTACTCTTCGTTGCGGTGCGCGGGCTTCTCATTGCAGTGGCTTCTCGTTGCAGAGCACGGGCTCAGTAGTTGTGGCGCACGGGCTTCGTTGCTCCACAGCATGTGGGATCTTCCCGGACCAGGGCTCGAACCCGTGTCCCCTGCCTTGGCAGGCGGATTCTTAACCACTGCGCCACCAGGGAAGCCCCTGGGGAATTCTTAATCATGCCAACCTGTCAGGAAATGGACAAGCCAATTCCAGTTTTCCTCTGTTGCAATAAGCACACAGCTTGCTAACGGGCCTGTCTCACGAATTTTCAGCAAGCATGGATTCTTACAGCATCCTTTTCTCCTTAAGGAGAAAGAAAAAAAATGTCTGGGGTTTACTTCCCAAATGTAATATAAGACCTTTTATCTTAGAAAATCGGGTTTGCATGTTTGAATGTTTTCAAGTCTCAGGTTCATCATTTTGCCAGGTTATCTTTTAAGCAGTCCACCTTTGTAATGACAAAAGCATTTTTTTATTCCATCATAGAGAAGGATTAGATTTAATTATGATAGTTACACACTTAGGTTGAGCAAAATGTCTAAAGTTTCCCCAATTCCAGGAGTATATGATCATTACTCTTGTATGAAATGACCTTCTTACCTGTTACCATCCGCTAGCCTTGCCTTTTCTTTGTTCCTGATTTAGAGGAAACTGGTATCAAATGATTCAGGAGCATACAGACAGGTCTGTGCAAAACAAAATTTATCTCCCGGGTCCCCTGGCAGGAACATGATCTCTGAGTCCACAGCTCTACGCAATTCTAAAAGCTTCGTAAAGTGTGAGCTTTCACTACACACTAAGACTGAGACCAAAGAATATGAATGTTCCCTCTTATCTGCCTGGGAAAAAGATCAGTGGAGATGAGTGAGGAATTCTAGTTTTCTCGTGTGGTCAAATGGGACCAATGTCTCCAACTCATCAAATCGTAGACTGGACTCAACTATTTCTCCAAAGGTAGTTTCTGCTTCCACTGTTCCAATTACTCTTGACAAAAAAGTGAGTACATAAGAGATACTGAGTAACTAGCTCAAGGGTTAAGTGAGCATTAGTCACAGAGGCGGGCAACAGGCTATATGGCGTTATTATTCACTGGAACAGGGAGAGCTGGGAAGTAGGTACTTGGATGGGACTCACTTGGGCAGGAGCCTTCATGATATTTCAAAGAAGTATCCACAGGAACTAAATATCACAATTCAAGAAGGAAAGAGAAAAACATACTTACGTGGGCCATGGTTTTAGAATTCAAGACCTGATCGGTCCTCTTGGGGTCTCCTTTACTGAAGACACAAAATCCAGAGAAGCCAGATCTAGACAAGGAAAAAGAGGCATTAAAATAAGTGCACCTTGGTCCCCAAATGACTTAATACAACCTTTTCACTCCTCCATCTTTTCTTCCAAAGAATGCTCATCTTCTTCCCCCACAAGGCCCCCCACATAAACACAGCACATCTGAAGATTAAAAGGATTCTGGAAAAAAACAAAACAAGTTTTCCCTGAAACCCCAGGAAAGCCAGCTGCACGGACAGGACAGAGGAACTTTTATTTTTTGTCTTGAAGTCAGATCCAGAAATTTCAGTGGGAGGATTCCTGGCCGGCTCCCTGATGGGGGAATATGGATTAAGAATTTGGCTTTGGGGCTTCCCTGGTGGCGCAGTGGTTGAGAGTCCGCCTGCTGATGCAGGGGACGCGGGTTCGTGCCCCGGTCCGGGAAGATCCCACATGCCACAGAGTGGCTGGGCCCGTGAGCCATGGCCGCTGAGCCTGCGCGTCCGGAGCCTGTGCTCTGCAACGGGAGAGGCCACAACAGTGAGAGGCCCGTGTACCGCAAAAAAAAAAAAAAAGAAATATACCTTAAGATAGTCCCAAATTTTTTAAAAAAATTAACAAAGAAAAGGACTACAGTTATGAGGGGGCAGGTATGTTGCAGCCATTAAGTGAACTTTGAATAGACAGGTCTGTGGTAGGCAAAAGAACAGTCTCCCAAAGATGTCCACGTCCTAATCCTGGAACCTGTGAATATGTTACATTACACAGCAAAAGGGAGTTAGGTTGCAAAGCGACTTAAAGTCCTGAATCATCTGACCTTAAAATAGGGAGATTATCCTGAATTATGCCAGGTGGGCCCCGTGTAATCACGAGGGTCTTCAAAAGTGAGTAAGGGGGATGAAAGAGGAGAGAAAGATGTGAGGACAGAAGCAGAGTCAGAGTGACAAGGGTCTAGTACTTGGGGTTTTGAAATATGCAGTCGTCACTCAGGGGGACACAGTCTTTGAAAAAAAGGAATAACTTTACAGTGGAGGAAACTGACAAACACTACCTAAGCCAGATGATCAAGTTCAACCTCACCAATCACAAATCTTGTTGATAGTATGTCTTCTTGCTATGATGTGATGAAAGTGGTAATTTACTGCTGTGATCTTCCACCCCCAAACCCATAAACCCAGTCTAATCATGAGGAAAACATCGCATTCCAATAGAGGGTCATCCTACAAAATACCTGACCAGTACCACTTAAAAATGTCACAGTCGTCAGAAACAATGGAAGTCAGAAATGGGCACAGCCAAGAGGACCTTAACGAAACATGACAACGAAATGTAATGTGGTATCCTGGACGGGATCCTGGAACAGATGAAAACCATTATGTAAAAAGTAAGGAAATCTGAATAAAGCAAAGACATCAGTTAATGATAATGGTTCAGAACTGAGTTGTTAATAATAGAAGAAACTGGGTGCAGGGTACCTGGGAATTCTCTGTATTATCTTTGCAATTTTTCTTTAAATCTAAGACCATTCTAAAAAATAAAATCTATGAAAGAAGAACAATATGCAACCACACGTAGCCCACAAAGCATGAAATATTTAATATGTGACCCTTTAGAGAAAAAGTTTGCCAAACCCTGCTCTGGATCCAAAACTTGTAATCAGCATCAAACCATACTGCTTCTCACAGTTCATACAAAGATATAACCGAAACATATGGACACTGTCAGACCTCAAATAAGACCTGGCTAATACAACAAATTTCTATTTATTGATTACTGGAAAAAAAAAATCCTTGCCTTTGATGACAAAGACCTTTGCTCAAACCCCACCCTTAAAAGCCTCGCAGGGGGCTTCCCTGGTGGTGCAGTGGTTAGGAGTCTGCCTGCCGATGCAGGGGACGTGGGTTCGTGCCCCGGTCCGGGAGGATCCCGCGTGCCGCGGAGTGGCCGCTGGGCCTGCGCATCCGGAGCCTGTGCTCCGCAACGGGAGAGGCCACAACAGTGAGAGGCCCGCGTACTGCAAAAAAAAAAAAAAAGCGCCTCACAAAACTGGTAACTTTGTCATTAACTGACTAAAACAATCAAACCTTCTGTTTTCTTACTGTGCTCTGAAAGTCAGCCCTGTGGAAAAGACCAAGATATCTAGCCTTTGATTCCACCTAAAAATTTAATATCCTCCTTAGCAAATCACACACTAAAAGTGCTAACAGTAACCTCCCAGTAGTATTCCTCGATCCTAGCGGAGCCTTGGAAGACCACACAGGAGGATGTGAACAATTTGCTTATTGAATATGTGAGTACTCATTGAGACGGTTGGTCAGTGGGGAATGCACATTCACGACTCTTGTCACACCTCTTGGGAAGAAATTACTGGGTCAAGTCACTATTAAAAAGGACATTTCGGGGCAAGGAAAGCAAATATTCTTAAGGGCTATAGACACAAATCATTTACTGAACAAGAAGGTAACTCATCTGAACCTTGATTTCAAGATCTGTGATGATGATGATTCTTTCTCCTTGGGATGCTTTTTCTGGAGGACAGCTGGCCTGGAGGAAAGAGAGGTCAGAATGAGACATTAGGACTTTTCTGGAGCACAGACTACATCCGAAAATGCCCTCTGAGGCCACACCTGCTCCCATGTCTTATCTAAAACCAATCAGAAATAAGAGGGCACCCACATCTGAGTATTTCAGAGATTCGTGGAAACTAGACTCTAGGAATTGGGGTACCCCCACCTCCTAGGTCAGGGACCTCTCCTTTCCAAAAAAGAATCTTATTCCGGAGGCCCTTCCATTCCGTCATTCAGGTAGCCTGAATTTTAGATGGAGAGCACCTCTAGCTCCAAAGCTGCCATCTCATAACCATGTCTGTGCCATTCTTGTCATTTTCACTACAGCATTCAGGCTCTGATTTTCCTTTGGGGCCACTGTGCCCAAACAAGTACCCACATGGTTGGAACGTGAAGGGAGAGGAAGCAGCAGAGACATCAGAGCTACACACTCAATCCGGGGCCACACACCCAAGAACAGTCCTGCACCTGTCACAGCTGAACAATCACATACACCTAGGCTCTGTCACACTGGCTGACGCCCACGCCAGAGACATGGTACACGGCTGCGCCAACCCCACAGAAATGCAACGGCACATCTCATAGCCTCGGGGACACATCTGGGCCCCGCCACCCCCGCAGAGCCCACACGCATGTAACTCACACAGAGCACAGTGGAGGAGTCACAGCCCGGCCGCGTCACCGCTACAGATGCTCACACGCACAGGACGCACACAAACCGCGAGGAGCCGCGTCTCGTCCCCCCGCTACACACACTCACTCGCAAGTGCGTCACAAACACAGGGACCGGGCCTGTCTCCCTCACCGACGCCCACCCGCACATCTCAGTCTGCAGACATAGCCGAGCCCCTGATCACACACACAGACATACACACAGGCACACGCTCGCACTTCCTCCGCAGCGCTCCCGAAGCCAGAGGCCGAGGCTCCGTTTCGGGCCTCTTCTCCTTCTCCCTCATCGCCATCGCTCGCCGTATTCCGCTCTGTTTTCCTCATGGGATGCTAATTACTCACCGCTTGGGGCCCAACAACCGACGGCGTCGGGAGGGAGCGCCAGCGTTGAGGTTACCTCCGGACAGGGTCACCGGCAAACCAAAGCTTCAATAAAGATCGTTCTGGCAGAAAGCGCATCTCCCATCATGCAACTCCCCGAGCTGCTAATGGGGCTGTGCCCCAGAGCCCTCTGGGAAACGTAGTCCATAAACCCGGGAATCCGCGGAGCTGAAAACGCACGGCCTCTCTTTCCCAGCATGCAACTCCACAACGGCACTAATAGAGCTGTGCCGCAGAGACTTCTGGGAAATGTAGTTCGCACCTTGGGTAATACACAGGCCTTCGGAAGGCTTCTCGCCCTGCCTATAGAGGAGCTGTGACTTGGGAGGGAGCATATTTCAGAGTCGCAGAATTTGTAAATGCTGGGAGACCTACCAGCCGTTCAGATTTCTTTTCTTTTTAAAATTATTATTATTATTTTAACGGGAGAAAAGCATGCAAATTTTATTAAATTTTTACATGCACATGAGAGCTTTCAGAAGAGAATGAAGCCCTGAAGAAGTAACCAGAGCAGGAAGCTTTTATACCTTTTAGACAAAGAAAGGATAAATTTGTGAAGTACTGACAGTGCAATGGGCTAGTGATAGTCCAATTAGGGCCTGGTAATCCTTATCTTCATTTAATGAGGTTTGTTTGCAGATTCCTCTGGTGCCATCTGTGGACTGGTAAGAGTCTATCTCCATTAAAAGAAGAATTTAGTTCCTGCCTTTGGACAGAGAAGGGGGATCTTTCTGTATGTTTACCGCTTCTTAATTGCCTTCAGCTCAAAATAATTTTTATGTCAAAGAGGCATATTTTAGGCTGACATACCTGGTTTCCATCAATTATGATACAGGCATTGCTTGCAATAAGGAAGGCCATGAAATCTTTCAGTAAGTGTTCTCTTTTTGTATATCATGGTGTTTTATACTGTTTATGTATTAGTTTAATTTAGGTCTATTTGCTGTGAGTCAGTAATACTCATATTTACTTTCTAAGGTGCCTACGAATTTTGTGCTAAGATCTCATCCCATCTTACTAACACCTCTACTATGAAAGAGCTCAGTTTCTATGCTGGGGATTTGCCTGCCTCCCATAAATTGTTTTTGTTGTTGTTTTTCAAACAGGTTTTATTGCTCTTCTAATGGGACCAAGTGAAACACAGAGGCATTTAACATAAACCAATACTCTCAATTGTTTATGCATTTTTGTGTAGGGATGGCATTTCCCTAGATTATTCTAATCTTTTCTTTATTTTTTATTCTAGTTGATTTACATATTATATTAATTTCAGATGTACAACATAGTGATATAATATTTTTATAGATTATACTCCATTTAAAGTTATTAAAATATTGGCTATATTCCCTGTGCTGTACAATATATCTTTGTATCTTATTTGTTTTAAACATGGTAGTGTGTACCTCTTAATCCACAACCCTTATCTTGCCCCTCCCCCAGTACTCCTCCCACTGATAACTGCTAGTTTGTTCTTTCTATATGTGTCTATTTCCATTTTGTTATATTTATTCATTTGTTTTCTTATTTAGATTCCACATGTAAGTGACAGCGTACAGTGTTTGTCTTTCTCTGTTTGACTTATTTCACTAAGCATAATCCCTCCAGGTCTATCCATGTTGTTGCAAATAGCTAAAATTTCATCTTTTTTATGGCTGAGTAATATTCCATTGAATATGTAAACCACATCTTGTTTATCCATTTATCCATGGATAGACACATAGAGTTGCTTCCATATCTTGGCTGTTGTAAATCATGCTGCTATGAATATTGGGGTGCATGTATCTTTTTTAATTAGTGTTTTATTTTCTTTAGATATATACCCAGGAGTGGAATTGCTGGATCATAGGGTAGTTCTATTTTTAGTTTTCTGGGGAACCTCCATACTGTTTTCCATAATGGCTACATACACCAGTTTACATTCACATCAGCAGTGTACTAGAGTTCCCTGTTCTCCATACCTTGGCAACATTTGTTATTTGTGGTCTTTTTGACCATAGCCATTCTGACAGGTGTAAGGTGATATCTCACTGTAGTTTTGATTTGCATTTCCCTGATGATTGGCAATGTTGAGCGTCTTTTCATGTGCCTTTTGGCCATCTGTAGGTCTTCTTTGGAAAAATGTCTATTCAGGTCTTCTGCCCATTTTTTTAATTGAGTTCTTGTTGTTTTTGATATTGAGTTGTATGAGCTGTTAATATATTTTGGATATTAACCCCTTTTCAGACATATCATTTGCAAATATTTTGTCCCATTCAGTAGGTTGTCTTTTCATTCTGTTGATGTTTTCCTTTGCTATGCAAAGCTTGTAAGTTTAATTAGGTCTCGTTTGTTTGTATGGTAGGGAAGTCCCTACCATACTGTTTTGATTACTGCAGCTTTGTAGTATAGTCTGAAGTCAGGTAGTGTGATACCTCCAGCTTTGTTCGATTTTCTCAGAATTGCTTTGGCTGTTCAGGGTCTTTTGTGGTTCCACATAAATTTTAGTATTATTTGTTCTAGTTCTGTGAAAAATATAATGGGTATTTTGATAGAAATTACCTTAAGGACTTCTCTGGTGGCGCAGTGGTTAAGAATCTGCCTGCCAATGCAGGAGACACGGGTTCAAGCCCTGGTCCGGGAAGATCCCACATGCCGCGGAGCAACTAAGCCCATGTGCCACAACTACTGAGCCTGCGCTCTAGAGCCCACGAGCCACAACTACTGAGCCCATGTGCCACAACTCCTGAAGCCTGCAGGCCTAGAGCCTGTGCTCCAGAAGAAGAGAAGCCACCACAATGAGAAGCATGCCCACCACAACAAAAAGTAGCCCCTGCTCTCTGCAACTAGAGAAAGCTGGCAGGCAGCAATGAAGACCCAGCACAGCCAAAAATAAATAAAATAAGTAAATAAATTTATTTAAATAAAAAAGAAATTGCCTTAAATTTGTAGATTGCTTTAGGTTGTATGGCTATTTTAACACTATTCTTCCAATCCATGAATACTGGATATCTTTCCATTTCTTTGTATCATTTTCAATTTCCTTCACTAGTGTTTTATAGTTTTTAGAATATAGGTCTTTCACTTCCTTGGATAAGTTTATTCCTAGATATTTTATTCTTTTTGTTGTGATTTTAAATGGGATTTTCTTTTTACTTTAGCTTTCTGATAGTTCATTATTAGTGTATAGAAAAGCAATAGATTTCTGTATATTAATCTTGTATCCTGCAACTTGCTGAATTCATTTATTAGTTCTAATAGTTGTGGGTAGAGACTTTAGGGTTTTCTATATAAAGTATCATGTCATCTGCAAATAGTGACAGTTGAACCATCCTCATGACCCTGAAAGAAATTCAACTGGGTTATGGTGTATGACCCTTTCAATATATTGTTGGATTCCAGTTTGCTAATATTTTGTTGAGGATTTTTGCATCTATATTCATTACAGATATTGACCTATATTTTCTGTGGCTTAACATGTGATCTGTTCTGGAGAATGTTTCATATATACTTGAAAATAATGTATATTCTGCTGTTTTTGGATGTAATGTCCTGTAATGTATCTACTAAGTCCAACTGGTATATTGTGTCATTTAAGGCCATTGTTGCCTTATTGATTTTCTTTTCTTTTTTCTAAATTTAAATGATACATTTATTGACCTGTGCCTTTTCTACCACACTGGATTAAATAAACTTGTCAAGAAGTATGGTTTTTGTCACCTTCTGGGACATTTAGTAATTTGCTCTTCTTTCTTTTATGTACCTCTGTTAGTACATATGGCCAACTGGTCACCTGTAACAGGTAGGTCTCATGTTATTAGATACACAGGTAAGGAAAGTTACATTCATTATGTCCTTGGTTCAAAGCAACAGGGGCTCCCTAGCACATAAATCTTTGCAGAATCAAGTGTCTACTATTTTATATATACATATTAAAAAAGAAGCAAAGGCACTAGACTACTTGGATTAAACATTCTGTCCAGAGGGATAATACCAGGCTTTGCTTTTCCTCATCTGTAGTAAGTTTCAGGTCCTTGACAGAAACAATGTCTGCTTACATTCTCTGTTCAAGAATTTTTTACCACACTGAATTGGAAGATGTAAGCAGTGTCTCTCGCTGGGGCACAGGGCAGAATAATTGCCTAACTAATATTATAAGGATAATGACTCCCTCTGATCAAATATTGGGCAGGATTACTTGCAACTCATTTTAAGAGATTGGGGTATCTTGAACTAAGGAATCCTCAGCTGTGATCCAAACCTCTCCCATGCACAGCATCCACCTGGATCTCTTTGCATCACCCTGTGGAATTCGGGGTGGACAAGGTGAACATAGATAATCATGAAACTCTAGCTGCCTGTTATGTCATGAAAGATAAAGTATTTTGTATCATATTAAGGCATTTAAATTTTATTTATTTTTGCCCAAACCCATGAAATTATCAGGCTAACATGTTGTCTTTGCAAATATGGTAAAATCAAAGACACCTCAAATTTCTTTCCAGATTCTCCAAATTTCTTTTCTTTGGTGATAATGGGATACCCAAAGAGACATGACTTTCTTTTTTTCCATTTTCTCCAAGATGAAAAAAAAATGCAAATTAGAGGGGATAATGTTTCTTCTCTTTTTCTCTTCACTCTAATAAACCCTAATTATCACCTGCAGCAACAGGTAATATTTCCCCTTTAAATGAACCAGTGGAAGACTCCCCTTCCAATAGCCACCAGGGCACTTCCTGTTTGCTCACACCTTGTTCAGTTCAACGTGAAGAATATTTATGGACACACAGACTGTGGGGGATAGAAGACACAATTATGCCCTCTGGAGGTTTATGGTGGAGGTGGGGAGCTAGAGACGTGACTTCCTTAAACACAGTGAATAAAGCCTCTTCATAGAGCTGGTTGAGGACTAGGAGAATAGTCCCAGTAAAGAGTAGCAAATTCTCTAGTCCAAATAGTGTGTGAGGCGGAAATATGTCCTTCTATTGTTCTATATGTTAATACAGCTGATTATAAAATGTAAGGATGAAACAAGCAGCCTAAATGTCCTCAATTTTTGTTTGTTTTCTTACTGGTGGAAGGAGTAAAGATCAATGAGTTACCAACATTGATGTAGAGTTTTGGGTGATTCAAAAATATTGCAAGTTTATTGGCTGAGCTGCAATTAGCCAATAGAGTGCTTGAAACTAAACAGAAATGCATCTTGCTGGTATTTGTATGTAGTTACTGTCTTCTTGGTGTACTCTGATACCTCACTATACTTATATACCGACTTCAGATGTATTCATCAAAAAGCTACATCTATTCATTGGAATTATGAGGTAGGGGGAAACTGAAATATTTTAGCTTGTTTTATACAGTTATACATGTCACCATCCTATTTTATGCTATGTCATGAATGGAGGGGATACTAGGAACAGGGGTGTCTGGAAGCACCAAGGACTGTGTGGTTAAGCATGGTTGCACTCATGGGCAGATAGAGTGAAGCCTCTTATCCTGGTCACTCTCTAGATGGTGGTAGCTACAAAGAGAAATAGGCAACAGAGATCTCAGGGTGAAGAGCCCAAGGAAAATGAAATCTCCCTGTTCCCTTAGGCAGCCCTTCCTGGTAGCCTCCCATAACTAGCCCTTTGAATCCTTTTACACACTTGGTCATTGTAATATTGCTAGAGCATCTGACATTTTCAGATGTTAAAATCCCTGGTGACCACTTAGGAAAAAAAAAGAAAACCCAAAATATATTCAACTTATTGTTTTCAGAAAGGGTTCACACCAGGGGAGGAAGCTACCATAACAAAGCAGACAGACTTTTTAGATGACTTCAACATCCTGTTATTTTTTGCTGCTTCAGAATTTATAGCAGGCATTGGTGTGTACCATGATGCATTTCAGTGGGCGTGATAGAATAGGATGTAGCCAGAGTACCTCCGTCCTTCCACATCCCAACTTTTCACCATATACGTGATCTGTTCGTTGGCAATTCAGATGGCTTGATCTCAACGTCTCTATGAAAAAGTGTTAGGTCTGCCAGTGAGAGTAGCTCATGAAACTTAGCAAAATTGGGAGTCCCGCTTACCAATCAAGGTTTATTGGGACTATTTAAGCAAACTTACAATGTTCAAACCTTCTCAGAGAATCAGGCTGACAGACCTTGTGCTTCTAGAAGTTCCCGCCCCAAATCCTCACACTACTCAGAGGTCTCAGGTGTGTTGTGTGATATCTCTAGGTCAGTGCTCCTGAAAATGGGTCTTGGGGGAGGGACATCATTACCAACAGGAAACTTGTTAAACGTGTCATTTCATGGGCACCACCTCAAACTTGCAGATTCACAACTTCTTAGAATGGGGTCGGGTCCTGATCCCAAAGAGATTTGTATTCATTTTCAAGGTTCAGAAAAAAAATGTTTAGCTAAGTGGTTCCCATCTGGTTTCCCATTAGGATCAGATGACCAGTATTAAGAAATAACATCACCTGTGCCCTCCCCACAGCGTCCATCTATTAGTTCTGTGGGATCATCAGTGTTATTTTAATTAAGTGCTCCAGGTGATTCTAAGGTGAGGCCAGGGTTAAGTACGTGGGCTTCTGGGTATATTTGTGAGAGTTCAGAGCAAGCTTTAGTCCAAGGAGAGGCAGTAAGTTTT
Organism: Globicephala melas; assembly: GCF_963455315.2. Classification (NCBI taxonomy): domain Eukaryota; kingdom Metazoa; phylum Chordata; class Mammalia; order Artiodactyla; family Delphinidae; genus Globicephala; species Globicephala melas. Next base: position 4,315,867 of record NC_083332.1, read on the forward strand.
GCTCTGCGTCAGCTTTCAAGGGGCTAGTCGGTGAAGCCCACATACCCCATGTTAGCAGAATTTTGGGACATTTATATGAAGAGAGAAGAAGTGTAGACAACAAAGAAAAACTCATAGATTGGTCTCCATGTAGTAGCTGATTGTTCCTGAATCTCTCCTGAGATGAAGGACAGGAGAGGTTGGCGTTTTCAGCATTTCAAGGTCCTTCTGCCTGTGGCTGTGCTGGGAGCAGGTGAAGGAGCTGTGCTGACGCCGTTGAAGGCATATTCTCAAGATGTTGGTGTGATTCCTCAACATAATATTGACGAGAAGAGGACCCAGTGCAGGAGGAAGAAGAGGAGGAATGGCAGCTTCTCAGGTAAGTGTCCTGTCCTGGGTCAGAGGCTGGGTTTGCTTTTCCTCCTGAAATGTCATGGATCGAGAACCTGCAAACCTTTAATTATCTACTTTTGGTGTTCTTGCCTAGCGAGGTTGTTTTCAACTACTTTTTTTTTTTTTTTTTTTTTTTTTTTTGCGGTACGCGGGCCTCTCACTGTTGTGGCCCCTCCCGTTGCGGAGCACAGGCTCCAGACGCGCAGGCTCAGCGGCCATGGTTCATGGGCCCAGCCGCTCCGCGGCAAGTGGAATCTTCCCGGACCGGGGCACTAACCCGTGTCCACCGCATCGGCAGGCGGACTCTCAACCACTGCGCCACCAGGGAAGCCCCTCAACTACTTATTTTTAACCATTTATTCGTATGATAGTCAAGATCATGTCTTTAGACTACTTCTCCCTTATGTCCCAGAACCTTCTCTCTATTGTTTGCATCCAAGCTCCCTGTAGAGCATGAAGAAGTCTCAATATGATTTAATGAATTTCAAGTATTGAAAATATTTCCTTTGTGAGAGATGAACATGGGAAGGCATTAGTACCCAAGATTCCCATTGGGATGGGGTTGGGTGTTGGTATCTTACTGAATTTGGGGAAAGTGGAGTGGTTGCCTTGCATCTTGATGCAACATCATCTCTTTAGAACAGGATTAAGAAAATGCACGTATAAACAGGATGATCTTAGTGGTCCAAAATTCCTTAGAAAGTTCTGAAAAAAATTATAGACTGTTCTCTACATTGGTAACAAAGACTTACTATTTAAATGCACTATTATGAATACAGAACAAGGGAGGTATTTATGGATTGAAATTTGCATAAAACTGACATTTTTTTCAAGATAGTTTCAGATTTCCTTATTTTTGCCAAAAATACCCAAGCAGTGACAATGTGTCCTCCTGAGTGTTTCAGTCACCTGAAACCAATTTATCCTGATCACTGATTCAGGTGTTTTCTGCCACATTCCTGCACTATGAAGTTCCTATTTTCCCCCTTTTTTCTTTAATAAAGGTCTTGGAAAGATTTAGTGAGGAATGTCCCAGTTAATGTGGCAACTCCATTTCTTCTTAGTTTCTCTTTGCTTCTAGTTTGCTTTGAAATATGAGCACTCAACTGTGTTTAGTAGAGATATTGAGTTTTGTAAGCGGAGGTTTTCGTCAGTCAAGACTAGGTTTAGATAGTTTCCATTATCCTCCATGCTCATGTTACAGACATACTCTTCTTTATCATTTCTTTGTGTTCTCCAAAAAGTTTCCGAGGACAGTATTACTAATATATGTTCAACGGTGTCAATATTCATAAATATAGCTCAGCACAAATTATAAAGATCTGTAAAGCAATAAAAGATTCAGAACCAATAGCTCTAATTTATTTTATATCATTGTACACGTTTGCATCATAGTGTATTTTAAAAATACAAAGGATATCTTCCACAAATAGATTTATAAGATTTACTCAGTAAAAAATAATACTAATTTCATTGCTATGAATATTTTCTTCTATAAAACTTTTAATATGTACAAAGTCGCCATTTTTATGTATATCTGTGTACATTGTGTTAACATCTGATCCATTTTTTCTTATTTCTATTCTTCCTAATTACAGACACTGATATAAACATTCATTAGGATTGTCTCTGCGTACTTGTGTTCTTTGTAGATAACTTCTAGATCAGGTAAACTGGAGTAAAACCCAGGCTCTGACATTTACTGAATGGTTGACAAATATGCCCAAGAAAAGAGGAACAGTAATGTCGTGTTTCTTAAACTATTTGTGTGGTGCATTCAATGCTATGTAAAAAAAAAACAAACTAGAAAGTATATAGTAAATATTCAAAAAGGATTGTTGTTGGTGTGCTTACTATCCTATTAGACCTGTAAAATCCATAAAACACTTTCAGTTCAAGATTAACTATAAATTCTTACCTTGCCGTTCTACCTTTTTTTTTTTTTTTTTATGGTACGCGGGCCTCTCACTGCTGTGGCCTCTCCCGCTGCGGAGCACAGGCTCCGGACGCGCAGGCTCAGCGGCCATGGCTCACGGGCCCAGCCGCTCTGCGGCATGTGGGATCTTCCCAGACAGGGGCACGAACCCGTGTCCCCTGCATCAGCAGGCGGACTCTCAACCACTGCGCCACCAGGGAAGCCCCGTTCTACCTTTATGTTATCAAAATGTGTGGTACATGGACCAGAGACACTGGTATCACTAGTGAAAAATGAACTTGTTAAAAATGTGGAACTCAGGCCCCACCCCAGAATTCCTGGATCAGATTCTGCATTTTAACAGTATCTCCAGTTTGCTTGTTTACACATTAAAATTGGAAAGTTTTACTTCTGACTCATCATGTATATTTACTGAGAAATATACACAATTTATCCTGTATAATAAAAGTACAACACTCAGAAATGCAATGCCTGTGTTGATGCCATCATTTTATAATTTCTCTTCCAGATAATTGTAGTCCCTATAGTGGTTTTGTGGATCGTATGTCATCTTTTCTTGGAGTTAGAAATACAATAGAGAATATTACTGTGTAAAAATTATTTTATTGGATAATTCAAGACACTCTCCTAAATCAAACCACTTCTTTTAATACTCTCTTGGGCCAAATTATGAACTCTTCCTGTTGTGACTCAACAAATGCACGTTTTATTTTAGGGCCTGTTGACATTCAGAGATGTGACCATAGAATTTTCTCAGGATGAGTGAGAATGCCTGTACTCCCTCCAGCGGAATTGTACAGGGATGTGATGTTAGAGAACTATAGGAACCTGGTCTCCTTGGGTGAGGATAACTTCCTTCCAAAATTCTTTATTCACCCACAGGGTTTTGGTTCCTTCATTTGTAGAATGTCTCCTGGAATCTTCTGCTTCCCACAGTAGAGTTTCAGATCCCTGCTTTCAAGGAAAAAATGGGAGTTTGTGGGTATAGACAGAAAGGTTTCATGATGATTCATCATGATTCTAACCTTCCTCTTTCTTGAGGTAATCAGCATCTTTCGCTCTAGATTAATGGTAATTCTATAAATTTTCAGTGGTATAAAATAGTGCTGCCCGGGACTTCCCTGGCAGTCCAGTGGTTAAGACTCCACACTTCCACTGCAGGGGGCACGGGTTCAATCCCTGCTCGGGGAACTAAGATCCCACATGCATCACAGTGCAGCAAATAAATAGATAGATAAATATTGCTGTCTGCGTTTTTAAAAAAATTTATTATTTTATATTTATTTATGGCTGCGTTGGGTCTTCGTTGCTGCACAGGGGCTTTCTCTAGTTGCGGTGAGTGGGGGCTACTCTTCATTGTGGTGTGTGGGCTTCTCATTGCAGTGGCTTCTCTTGTTGCGGACCACAGGCTCTAGGCATGCAGGCTCCAGTAATTGTGGCATACAGGCTCAGTAGTTGTGGCTCACAGGCTCCAGAGCACAGACTCAGTAGTTGTGGCACACGGGCTTAGTTGCTTCGCGGCATGTGGGATCTTCCTGGACCAGGGCTCAAACCCGTGTGTCCTGCATTGGCAGGTGGATTCTTAACCACTGCACCACCAGGGAAGTCCTGTCTGCATCTTAAAAATCGATTTTCATTCCTTATTTTTGATTTATTTGTACTTGGACAGAATCTCAGAATATGATTTTTAACTGTTGCTTGGTATAGTAAAGGTGCTTTCAAAAAACAGTATTTGGGGAATCAATCTCTAGAATATGTTAACATTTTACAATGCCTTCTCTTCTCACCTGGCACAATACTGGACTGGAATATAGAGGATCTCTAGCAAAACTTATGTCTTTTTCTTTTAATTGAGGTACAGTTGATTTGAAATGTTGTGTTTGTTTCAGGTGTACACCAAAGTGATTCAATTTTACATACATATATATTTTTTTCAGATTGTTTTCCCTTATAGGTTATTACAAATATTGAGTATAGTTCCCAGCCCTATGCAGTAGGTCCTTGTTGGTTATCTATTTTATCTTTTTTTTAAAAGAATTTATTTGATTTATTTTATTATTATTATTTATTATTAAATAATAAAATAAAATATTTATTTTGATTTATTTTATTATTTATTATTAAAATTTATTATTTTGTATTTATTTATGGCTGCATTGGGTCTTCGTTTCTGCACACAGGCTTTTCTCTAGTTGCAGCGAGCGAGGGCTACTCTTCATTGCAGTGCACGGGCTTCTCTTTGCAGTGGCTTCTCTTGTTGTAGAGCATGGGCTCTAGGCACGTGGGCTTCAGTAGCTGTGGCATGCGCGCTCTGTAGTTGTGGCTCACAGGCTGCAGAGCGCACGTTCAGTAGTTGTGGTGCACAGGCTTAGTTGCTCCGTGGCATGTGAGATCTTCCTGGAGCAGGGCTCGAACCCAAGTCCCTTGCATTGGCAGGTGGATTCTTAACCACTGCACCACTGGAGAAGCCCCGTTATCTATTTTATATATAAGTAGTGTGTATATGTTAAGCTCAAACTCCTAATTATGTTTATTCTTCTAATGAACATATGGCCCTAATGGCGCCCTTTTTGGAGTAAAAGGAGAATCGCTGGGCTAGGTGTGACTGAGTGAAGTAGATGATGCAGGTGAGAGGTCCAAAGATCACAGAAGAAGCCAGACTTAAAAATATGGTTTGGAAAGATCTGCTTCACTAGAATTATTTTTGAGAAGCCTAGGCTTATTTCTTTTTTTTCATTTTTCTTTTCTTCTTGTTTATTTTATTTACTTATTTTTTTAGAGATTTCAATTATGCAATGTTTCCAGTTTTTCTTTTTCTTTTATTTTTTAATTTTTGGCTGTGTTGGGTCTTCGTTTCCATGCAAGGGCTTTCTCTAGTTGTGGCGAGCAGGGGCCACTCTTCATCGCGGTGCGCGGGCCTCTCACTGTAGCGGCCTCTCTTGTTGTGGAGCACAAGCTCCAGACGCGCAGGCTCAGTAGGTGTGGCTCACGGGCCTAGTTGCTCCGAGGCATGTGGGATCTTCCCAGACCAGGGCTCGAACCCGTGTCCCCTGCCTTGGCAGGCACATTCTCAACCACTGCGCCACCAGGGAAGCCCTCCAGTTTTTCAATGAGGGATACAGGAGTAAAAGCCAGGGCCTCTTCCCGCAGAGTTTATAATCTGGGGAGAGAACAAGAGAGATACCACATAAAAGAGACAAATAATTCTAGGAGATAAATGTCCATCAATGCGTTTTTCAAAATACAAGTTCTTTCACAAACGTGTAACTAAATACTGACTCCATGGTGCTTCAGTTATATCTGAAAGGGCTTTGAGAAAATAAGAAATCCTGTTACTGGGTAAAACTAGTGGTCCATCTCGCCTTTCCAGTGGCACCAAAGGAAGTTGTAGGGAGAGCAGAGGTTAACTGCCAAGACAGCTTGTGTGTGTGTGTGTGTGTGTGTGTGTGTGTGTGTGTGTGTGTGTGTGTGTGTGTGTGTGTGTGTGTGTGTGTGTGTGTGTGTGTGTGTGTGTGTGTGTGTGTGTGTGTGTGTGTGTGTGTGGTACGCGGGCCTTTCACTGTTGTGGCCTCTCCCGTTGCGGAGCACAGGCTCCGGACGCGCAGGCTCAGCGGCCATGGCTCCCGGGGCCCAGCCGCTCCGCGGCATGTGGGATCTTCCTGGACTGGGGCACGAACCCGCGCCCCCTGCATCGGCAGGCGGACTCTCAACCACTGCGCCACCAGGGAAGCCCCAAGACAGCTTTTAATGTGTAAATTTATCCAAAGTTTGAAAATATCACGGAGAATCTTAGGAATCCCAGTAGTCAGTGAATGGGCTATCTGTATGTCCATTACATCTACAGACTCCACACACACCCACTCAGGTGATTCTCAGAATGCTGGTATATGAGAAGTTAACTCTCATGTCTGGCTTCGTCGTTCTTTGCCTTTCCCTCTCATATCTTCAATCACCTGTGTCACAGGACACATATAAGTAGTTGGGAAGTGTTAAACTCTGACAGTAAAGCAAAATCAGAGTTAAAGGCAAATGTTTAATGAATCATGTTCAAACACAAGCTAGTCAGTGAAGAACTTTAGGTTTAAAGGCCCAGATATTCTGCATTCCCAAGAAATCACAATCAGCTTCTCATTCTGGTTATTTTCACATTGCATTTTGCGGCCACAAAATTAGTTGTACATTTTTGCGCATTGATCTACCACTAAAAGATTCAAATTAAGAGACTGAAAGAAAACATTTTGTATCTGTGTATTTTAAAAAAATCTGTCGATGGCCAATGAGCGAGGCATCAGTTTCCTATGGGGGGAACGTTATCATGGAGTACTGTAAGGCCAAGTCAGTCCACTTCATTTCTTTTTTAAAAAAATTTAATTTATTTATTTTTGTCTGCGTTGGGTCTTCATTGCTGCACGCAGGCTTTCTCTAGTTGCGGCGAGCAGAGGCTACTCTTCATTGTGGTGCGTGGGCTTCTCATTGCGGTGGCTTCTCTTGTTGCGGAGCATGGGCTCGTGGCACGTGGGCTTCAGTAGTTGGGGCTCGTGGCACAAGGGCTTCAGTATTTGTGGCATGCGGGCTCAGTAGTTGTGGCACACAGGCTTAGTTGCTACGTGGCATGCGGGATCTTCCTGGACCAGGGATCGAACCCGTGTCCCCTGCATTGGCAGGCAGATTTTTAACTGCTGTGCCACCAGGGAAGTCCCAGTCACTTCATTTCTTGTTCTTTAACAGATTCTGTGGTGCCGCCATTGTCCTGTTCAGGTTCAGGAAGCTCATTCAGTGGTATTGCAACATCCTCATAAGGCAGCTTGTCTTCTCGCCTAGCATCGTCAATCAAATCCAAGATCCTTCCATCTCTCTGTACCTCATTGTCCGTTCTCCTGCAGCTTTGATCTTGCCAGATATTGTCCATCACAGGGTCTTCCCAGACAGGCGGTGTGTACGTTCCCCGGGGCAGGGCAGTTTTATCCATCTCTGTTTTGGAGCTCTGTAAACGTGTAGTTACAGTAGCAAAGCTGGAACGCCTTTTTCCGCCCCTAGGTTTATTTCTGTTTCTGTAAAAGAGGGACATGTCCTGCCCCATTCTTTTTTTTTTTTTAACATCTTTATTGGAGTATAATTGCTTTACAATGGTGTGTTAGTTTCTGCTGTATAACAAAGTGAATCAGTTATACAATCTTCCATGTATTCTTCAGCTCCAGTGATTTTTTCCCTCACATTCACAATGAGAGCCAAAATCTTCCTCGTGGCCTGTGAGGACTTGCATGATCTGGCTCTTCCCAATTTTCTTTTACTTTGAACGAACATTAGACATTTTAAGTGTATTTGCCCCAATTCTTTAATTTAGTATACCTATTAACTTATAGAATTCTTAAATATATTAATGCCATAGGGGCACTTGTAACATTGCCCACCATAGTTTAAAGTCTCAATTGTTATAATATCATAGTTATTAAGAAATTAAATAAGTTTCTCTTATTTAGTATGAAGCTTATGGGTACTGTATCCTAGTTTTTCACTTTCTGATTAGTTCTATGTCAAAATCATATATGATTTTACATTCAAAAGATCTAATATAACAAGCTCAAATAAAAACATGTTTGGAAAGAAGTGAGTTAGATAATTAGTAGGTATCCATATTTATGAAAATGGTTGGTTCACTTCAAGCAAAAAGGAGTCAGATTTTTCATTTACTTTTCTCAATGTGTGAGAACCATGGTATAATTTAATCACAACAGTTTATTTTATGTATCAGTGATTCTTTGCATATTTTACAACTTTCATGTTCTTTTATTTATAAATAAGGTTTTATTTTTTTCTAAAGAATGGTTTACAGACTTGATATTGTGTATGAATAGCAACAATATATTAATAATAGGATAAATTTCTCTACTGTCATTTAAATAATAATTCATTCAAATTTTTCATTAGAGACTTTTAATAAATGATTGTAATGCATTTTCCATGAAATTCTCCTGCCTTGCAACACATACCAGTGACTCAAAATGGTTGCTTTAATGGGTGCCCATTCACAGTTGACAATATACTTATTTAGAAGGATTGTTTTTTAATAGTACATGTATATTATATCCAGAACTGGGCGGATAAAATTTGTCTTATTCTTGTTTAGCAATTTCATAACAATTTTCTTTTTTTTCTATGATAGGTTCCCTGAAGCTAGTTAATTGCATTTTTGTTTTTACCTATATTTCATGAATGTAAATGATAATTTTTAATTCAGTATTCTTAAGATAGTGTGGTGTTGAATTCAAATTTGAATCTCCTATGTGTCTCCTGCCAATAAAATTATGTCTGTGTCTTTTAGTTATTACCTCTATTGCATTCATGACTTAATTTATTTCTCTTCTTGGTTAACGAGCAATATTTGTTTTATTCTGCCTTGGTGAGCAGTTATAGATATAGTCTTAATTTAACATCTATTTATTGATGAATTTATATTATTATCACTTTTTATTTTAATTTTTAAATTGAAGTATAGTTAATTTACAATGTTGTGTTAGTTTCAGGTGTACAGCAAAGTAATTCAGAGACAGATATATATGTTTTTTTCCGATTATTTTCCCATATAGGTAATTATAAAATATTGAGTATAGTTCCCTGTGCTATACAATAAGTCCTTGTTGTTTTTCTATTTTTATATATAATAGTGTGTATATGTTACTCCCAAATTCCTAATTTATCCTTCCCCCTGCCTTTCCCCTTTGGTAACCATAAGTTTGTTTTCTATGTCTGTGAGTCTGTTTCTGTTTTGTAAATAAAATTTCATTCCTTTTCATTCCATTCCATTTTTTTGCCACGCCATGCATCATGCAGGATCTTCCCCCACCAGGGATCGAACCCGTGCCCCCTGCATTGGGAGTGAGGAGTCTTAACCACTGGACTGCCAGGGAAATCTGTTTGTATCATTTTTTTAGATTACACATATAAGTGATATCATATGATATTTGTCTTTCTCTGTCTGACTTACTTCACATAGTGTGTTAATTTCTAGGTCCAACAGTGTTGCTGTAAATGGCATTATTTCATTCTCTTTCATGGCTGAGTAGTATTCCATTATATATATATATATATATATATATATATATATATTCACTTCTTTATCCATTCATCTGTTGATGGACATTTAGGCTGCTTGCATATCTTGGCTATTGTAAATAGTGGCTGCCATGAGCATTGGGGTGCATGTATCTTTTCGAATTATGATTTTCTCTGGATATATGCCCAGGAATGGGATTGCTGGATCATATGGTAGTTCCATATTTGGTTTTTCAAGGAGTCTCCATACTATTTTCCACAGTGGCTGCACCAATTTACATTTCCACCAAACAGTGTAGGAGGGTTCTGTTTTTTCCACACCGTCTCCAATGTTTATTATTTGTAGATTTTTTGATGATGACCATTCTGATTTTTTTTTTTTTTTTCGGTACGCGGGCCTCTCACTGTTGTGGCCTCTCCCGTTGCGGAGCACAGGCTCCAGATGCGCAGGCTCAGCGGCCATGGCTCACGGACCCAGCCGCTCCGTGGCATGTGGGATCTTCCCGGACTGGGGCACGAATCCGTGTCCCCTGCATTGGCAGGGGGGCTCTCAACCACTGCGCCACCAGGGAAGCCCAACCATTCTGATTGGTGTGAGGTGATACCTCATTATAGTTTTGATTTGCATTTCTCTAATAATTAGCAATGTTGAGCATCTTTTCATGTGCTTTTTGGCCATCTGTATGTCTTCTTTGGAGAAATGTCTATTTAGATCTTTTGTCCATTTTTTGATTGGATTGTTTGTTTTGATAGTGAGTTGTATGAACTATTTGTATATTTCAGAGATTAATTTCTTGTCAGTTTCTTCATTTGCAAATATTTTCTCCCATTCCACAGATTGTCTTTTTGTTTATGGTTTTCTTTGCTGTGCAAAAGCTTTTAAGTTTCATTAGGTCCCATTTGTTTATTTTTGCTTTTATTTTCATTAGTCCAGGAGATGGATCCAGAAAGATATTGCTGCAATTTATGTCAAAGAGTGTCCTCCCTATATTTTCCTCTAGGAGTTTTATAATATTAAGTCTTACATTTAGTTCTTTAATCCATTTTGAGTTTATTTTTGTGTATGGTGTTAGAATGTTCTAATTTCATTTTTTTACATATAGCTGTCCAGTTTTCCCAGCACCACTTTTTTTTAAACATTTTTATTGGAGTATAATTGCTTTACAATGGTGTGTTAGGTTCTGCTTTATAACAAAGTGAATCAGTATACATATATCCTCATATCTTTTCCCTCTTACATCTCCCTCCCTCCCACCCTCCCTGTCCCACCCCTCTAGGTGGTCACAAGGCACTGAGCTGATCTCCCTGTGCTATGTGGCTGCTTCCCACTAGCTATCTATTTTACATTTGGTAGTGTATATATGTCCATGCCACTCTCTCACTTTGTCCCAGTTTACCATTCCCCCTCCCCATATCCTCAAGTCCATTCTCTAGTAGTTCTGCGTCTTTATTTCTGTCTTGCCCCTACGTTCTTCATGACCTTTTTTTTTTTTTTTTTTTAGATTCCATATATATGTGTTAGCATACAGTATTTGTTTTTCTCTTTCTGGCTTACTTCACTATGTATGACAGCACCACTTTTTGAAGACTGTCTTTTTTTCCATTGTATATTCTTCCCTCCTTTTTTGTAGATTAATTGGCCATAGGTGGGTGGGTTTATTTTTGGTCTATCTGTACTGTTCCATTGATCTATGTTCCTTTTTTGGGGACAGGGGGTGGCTGGTACCATACTGTTTTGATGACTGTAGCTTTGTAGTATAGTCTGAAGTCAAGGAGCCTGAATCCTCCAGCTCGGTTTTTCTTTCTCAAGATTGCTTTGTTTATTCAGGGTCTTTCGTGTTTCCATAAAAATTTTACCATTTTTGGTTCTAGTTTTGTGAAAAATGCCATTGGCAATTTGATAGGGATTGTACTGAATCTGTAGATTGCCTTGGGCAGTATAGTCATTTTGACAATATCGATTCTTCCAGTCCAAGAACATGGTATATCTTTTCATCTCTTTGTGTCATCTTTGTTTTCTTTCATCAGCGTCTTATAGGTTTTGGAGTACAGGTCTTTTGCCTCCTTAGGTAGGTTTATTCCTAGGTATTTTATTCTTTTTGATGTGATGGTAAATGGGATTGTTTCTTTAATATCTCTTTCTGATCTTTTGTTGTTAGTGTATAGGAATGCAAGATATTTCTGCATATTAATTTTGTATCCTGCCACTTCACCGTATTCATTGATGAGCTCTAGTAGTTTTCTAGTAGCTTCTTTAGAATTTTCTATGTATAATATCATGTAATCTACAAACAGTGACAGTTTTACTCTTTTTTTCCAACTTGGATTCTTTTTATTTCTTTTCTTTCTCTGATTGCTGTGGCCAGGACTTCCAAAACTATGTTGAATAAGAGTGGCAAGAGTGGACATCCTTGTCTTGTTCCTTATCTTAGCAGTAATGCTTTCAGTTTTCATCATTGAGTATGATGTTAGGTGTGCGTTTGTCATATATGACCTTTATTATATTGAGGTAGGTTCCTTCTATGCCCACTTTCTGGAGAGTTTTTTTAAAAATCATAAATAGGTATTGCATTTTTGTCAAAAGTTTTTTCTGCATCTACTGAGATGATTGTATGGCTTGTATTCTTCAATTTGTTAATGTGGTGTATCACGCTGATTGATTTGCAGATATTGAAGAATCCTTGCATCCCTGGGATAAATCTCACTTGATCATGGTGTATGATCTTTTTAATGTATTGTTGGAATCAGTTTGCTAGTATTTTGTTGAGGATTTTGCATCTATTTTCATCAGTGATATTGGCCTGTAATTTTCTTTCTTTTTTTTTTTGTGGTATTTTTGTCTGGTTTTGTTACTAGGGTGATGGTGGCCTCATAAAATGAGTTTGGCAGTGTTTCCTCCTCTGCAATGTTTTGGAATAGTTTCAGAAGGATAGGTGTTAACTCTTTTCTAAATATTTAGTAGAATTCACCTGTGAAGCCATTAGGTCCTGGACTCTTTTTAGAGATCAATGTGGTTTTTATTTTTATTTAAAATTTTTATTTATTTATTTAACATCTTTTTTGGAGTATAATTGCTTTACAATGGTGTGTTAGTTTCTGCTTTATAACAAAGTGAATCAGCTATACATATACATATATCCCCATATCTCCTCCCTCTTGTGTCTCCCTCCCACCCTCCCGATCCCACCTGTCTAGGCAGTCACAGAGCACCAAGCTGATCTCCCTGTGCTATGCGGCTGCTTCCCACTAGTTATCTATTTTATGTTTGGTACTGTATATATGTCCATGCCACTTTCTCACTTTGTCCCAGCTTACCCTTCCCCCTCCGTGTGTCCTCATGTCCATTCTCTACATCTGCATCTTTATTCCTGTACTGACTCTAAGTTCTTCAGAACCTTTTTTTTTTTTTTTTTTTTTTCTGGCTTATCTCACTCTGTATGACAGACTCTAGGTCAATCCACCTCACTACAAATAACTCAATTTCGTTTCTTTTTATGGCTGAGTAATATTCCATTGCATATATGTGCCACATCTTCTTTATCTATTCATCTGTCGATGGACACTTAGGTTGCTTCCATGTCCTGGCTATTGTAAATAGAGCTGCAATGAACATTGTGCTACATGACCATGATCAAGTGGGGTTTATCCCAGGAATGCAAGGATTCTTCAATATACACAAATCAATCAATCTGATAAACCCTATTAAAACATTGAAGGAGAAAAACCATGTGATCATCTCAATAGATGCAGAAAAAGCTTTCGGCAAAATTCAACACCCATTTTTGATAAAAACCCTCCAGAAAGTAGGCATAGAGGGAACTTACCTCAACATAATAAAGGCCATATATGACAAACCCACAGCCAACATCATTCTGAATGGTGAAAAACTGAAACCATTTCCTCTAAGATCAGGAACAAGACAAGGTTGTCCACTGTCACCACTATTATTCAACATAGTTTTGGAAGTTTTAGCCACAGCAATCAGAGAAGAATAATAAATAAAAGGAATCCAAATCAGAAAAGAAGTAAAACTATCACTGTTTGCAGATGACCTGATACTATACATAGAGAATCCTAAAGATGCTACCAGAAACTACTAGAGCTAATCAATGAATTTGGTGAAGTAGCAGGATACAAAATTAATGCACAGAAATCTCTTGCATTCCTATACACTAATGATGAAAAATTGGGTCCTGGACTGTAGTTTGTTGGGAATTTTTAAATCAGAGTTTCAATTTCGGTACTTGTAATTCGTCTGTTCATATTTTCTTTTTCCTCCTGGTTCAGTATTGGGAGATTGTACCTTTCTAAGAATTTGTCCATTTTTCTAGGTTGTCCAATTTAGTGGCATATAGTTGCCTCTAGTAGTCTCTTATGGTCGTTTGTATTCCTGTGGTGTCATTGTAACTTCTTTTTCATTTCTAATTTTGTTTGGGCATCTCCCTTTTTTTCTTAATGAGTCTCATTAAAGGTTTATCAATTTTGCTTATCTTTTCAAAGAATGAGCTTTTAGTTTCATTGATCTTTCATTGATCTTTTCTATTGTGTTCTTTTCTATTGTTTTCTTCATGTATATTTCATTTATTTCTGCTTTGATCTTTATGATTTCTTTCCTTCTACTAAATTTGGGTTTTGTTTGTTCTTCTTCCTTTAGTTGCTTTATGTATAAGGTTAGGTTGTTTATTTGAGATTTTTCTTGTTTCCTGAGGTAAGATTATATTGCTATAAACTTCCTTCTTAGAATTGCTTTTGCTGCATCACATAGGTTTTAGATCATCGTGTTTTTGTTGTCATTTGTCTCTAGGTATTTTTAGAATTCCTCTTTGATTTCTTCAGTGATCCATTGGTTGCTTAGTAGCATATTGTTTAGCCTCCACGTGTTTGTATTTTCTTTTTTTGCAGTTTCTTTTCTTGTAGTTGATTTCTAATCTTATAGTGCTGTGGTCAGAAAAGATGCTTGATGTGATTTAAATTTTCTTAAATTTACTGAGGTTTGCTCTGTGGCCCAAGATGTGATCTATCCTAGAGAATGTTCCATATGCACTTGAGAAGAATATGTATTCTGCTGCTTTTGAATGGAATGTTCTATAAATATCAATTAAATCCTTCTGGTCTAATGTGTCATTTAAGGCCTGTGTTTCCTTGCTGATTTTCTGTCTGGAGAATCTGTCCATTGATGTAAGTGGGGTGTTAAAGTCCCCCATTATTATTGTGTTACTTTCAATTTCTCCTTTAATATCTGTTAACATTTGCCTTATATATTGATGTGCTGTTCTGTTGGATGCATACATATTTACAATTGTTATATCTTCTTGGATTGATCCTTTGATCATTACAGTGTACTTCTTTTTCTCTTGTAACACTGTTTATTTTATTTTTTTTAAATTTAGTTTATTTTTTAAATTTATTTATTTATTTTTGCGGTACGCAGGCCTCTCACTGTTGTGGCCTCTCCTGTTGTGGAGCACAGGCTCCGGATGCGCATGCTCAGCGGCCACGGCTCACGGGCCCACCCCCTCTGCTGCATGTGGGATCTTCCTGGACCAGGGCACGAACCCGTGTCCCCTGCATCGGCAGGTGGACTCTCAACCACTGCGCCACCAGGGAAGCCCTGTTTCCCCCAGTTTTGTCGAAGGCCTGCAATCAAATCCCAGTAGGCTTCAAAGTCTGATTCTCTAGGAATTCCTCTTCCCATTGCCAGACCCCCAGGTTGGGAAGCCTGATGTGGGGCTCAGAACCTTCACTCCAGTGTGTGGACTTCTGTGGTATAAGTGTTCTGCAGTCTGTGAGTCACTCACCCAGCAGTTATGGGATTTGATTTTACTGTGATTGTGCCCCTCTTACTGTCTCGTTGTGGCTTATCCTTTGTCTTTGGATGTGTGGTATCTTTTTGGTGAGTTCCAGTGTCTTCCTGTCAATGATTGTCTAGCAGCTAGTTGTGATTCTGGTATTCTCGCAAGAGGGAGAGAACCATCTCTGCCATCTTGGTTCCAATCTTCCCTAGCCACTTTGTAAATGTACTTTTTATTTCAGAGAGAGTTGATATTCCAGGATGTGGCCATAAAATTTTCTCAGGATGAGTGGGAATTTCTGAATGTCACTGAGTGGAAATTGTACAGGGATGTGATGTTAGCGAACTATAGGAATGTGGTCTCCTCGGGTGAAGATAACTTCCAGAATTCCTTACTTGCAGAGTTTGGGTTCCTTCATTTGTAGAATATCTCCTGGAATCTTCTGCTTCCTACAGTAGAGTTTCAGATCACTACTTTCAAGGGAAAAATGGGAGTTTGTGGGTATAGAAAGAAAGCCTTCATGATGATTCAACATGATTCTAACCTTCCTCTTTTTTGAGGTAATCTCCATCCTTCACTCTAGATTATTGGTAATTCTATAAGTTCAGTGATATAAAATCATGCTTCCCTCCTCTTAAAATCAGACTTCCACCCCTTATTTTTTTATTTTTTATTTTTTTGCGGTATGCGGGCCTCTCACTGTTTTGGCCTCTCCCATTGTGGAGCACAGGCTCTGGATGCGCAGGCTCAGTGGCCATGGCTCGCAGGCCTAGCCGCTCCACGGCATGTGGGATCTTCCCAGACCGGGGCACGAACCCGTGTCCCCTGCATCGGCAGGCGGACTCTCAACCACTGTGCCACCAGGGAAGCCCCCACCCCTTATTTTTGACTCAGTAGTAATTAGATGTGGATCTCAGGAACTCATTTTTACCTGTTGCCTAGGGATACTAAATGTGCTTTGAAAAATAGTATTTTTTGAAATCATTTTCTAGAACATTTTAACATTCTACAGTGTCTTCTCTTCTCACAAGGGCACAATACTGTATCGGAAATTGTAGAATATCCAGCAAAACTTATGTTGCTTTTTCCAATGAACAGGTCTTATTTTCTCTAAGCCAGACCTAGTCACATTTTTGGAGCAAAAGAAGGATCCTGGGGATGTGAAGGGAAAGGAGACAACAGCCATACACCCAGGTTATTGTGAATAGATGAAGCAGATAACACAGGTGAGACCTCCAAAAATCATGGAGGAAGTCAAATCTTATAATAAAGTTTGGGGAGATCTTTTTCACTAGAAATTATTTTTGATAAGCCTAGTTTATTTCTGTTGTCTTAGAGGCATACCTCCTACCTTAATCTTGTGGTCTTAAATCCTCCATGTATTCTTTTCAGCTCCAGTGATTATCCCTCTGATTCACTGAGAGCCAAAATCCTCCTCTTGGTCTGTGAGGTACTACATGACCTGCCTGTTCTTCTACTGCTAAACGGAATCTATGAAAAACTGTGCACATTTCTGAGTAACTCTATGCTAAGCCATTTATTTTTTTAAGCTCTACTTCAAGTCAGAAGAGTATGAGAGGAGTCCTGGAGATACTGGGGTTTGGTACCAAAATTCCAGGAATACTGGGGACAGATGTTTTATGTTTTCTGCTTTATAGTACCCAATCTTATAGACACTTCAAACATCACCCTACAAATTTCATTCTTGGTAATTCCTTCAGACTGTCAAGCACCTTCCTAAAATGTAACCATGTAATCCTCAATTTAACTTCAAAATTTCCCTTTCCTTGTACAAACTAACATTAGATATTCTGGTGTATTTTGCACCAATTCATCAATGCTAAAATAATTTATCTAGTTAAGTCATAGAATTTTAAGTTTAATAACCTAGGGGAGCTTAGAACCCTGCACAATTTATTTTAAAGTCTCAAATCTAATTTAATTTTTTAATAACTATCATTTCATAAGTTTGTCATATTTAAGATGAAGCTTGCAGGGACTGTTTCCTATATGTTTTCACTTTCTGATTAGTTCTATGTCAGAATCATCTATGATTTTAGATTCAAAAGATCTAATAGGGGCTTCCCTGGTAGTGCAGTGGTTGAGAGTCCACCTGCCGATGCAGGGGACATGGGTTCGTGCCCTGGTCCGGGAGGATCCCACATGCCATGGAGCGGTTGGGCCCGTGAGCCATGGCTGCTGAGCCTGCGCGTCCGGAGCCTGTGCTCCGCAACGGGAGAGGCCACAACAGTGAGAGGCCCACATACCGCAAAACAAACAAACAAAAAAAACAAAAAAAACCCCCCCAAAGATCTAATAAAACATGCTCAAATGAACAGATGTTTGGTAAGAATTGAATTAATTAGTAGGCATCACATATCTGTAAATTGTTTGGTTTATAAATATAAGATTATTTCAGTTAAAAAGTAATCATTAGGTTTTTCATCCAGTTTTCACGTTTATCTGAATCATAATAATTTACACACAAATATTGTATTTTATTTTTTATAAATTTATTTATTTTTTACTGCGTTGGGTCTTTGTTACTGCATATTAGTTTGCTTCCTTTTTTATGATAGGTTCCAAAAAATTACTTGTTTGCATTTTTGTTTTTATTTATATCATGGATATAAATGACAATTTGCAACCCAGTACGTAAGAAAGTTCGTTGTTTAATTCAAATTTGAATCTCCAATGTGTCTACAGCCAACAGAATTATGTGCTTGTCTGTTTAATTATTTCCCCTACTGTGTTCATGACTTACCTACTTTATTTCTCTTCTTAGTTAATAAACAATGTTTGTTTTATACTGTCTTCGTCAGTAGATATAGAAATTGTCTTAATTTCATATCTAATTATTAATGAATTTTTTGTGTGAGACAGACATTTTTAAGTTGAAAGTAATCTTTGAAAAAGTTTATAATTCTATTTTAGGTATTATTTTCATTTTTAATTCTGAGAAAAAAACACAGGTAGTTAACCATTTTAAACATTTTTAACTGTATACTCCAGTGTTTTAAGTATATTCACGTTGTTTTGCCATTGACATCTGAAATTTTCATCTTGAAAACTGACTCCATAATTCATTTATTTATTTATTTAAAATTTATTTTTGGCTGTGTTGGGTCTTCGTTGCTGCACACGGGCCTTCTCTAGTTGTGGTGAGCAGGGGCTACTCTTCGTTGTGGTGTGCAAGCTTCTCATTGCAGTGGCTTCTCTTGTTGCAGAGCATGGGCTCTAGGCATGCGGGCTTCAGTAGTTGTGGCACGTTGGCTCAGGAGTTGTGGCTCGAGGGCTCTAGAGCACAGGCTCGGTAGTTGTGGTGCACGGGCTTAGTTCCTCCACGGCATGTGGGATCTTCCCAGATCAGGGCTCAAACCTGTGTCCTCTGCATTGGCAGGCAGATGCTTAACCACTGAGCCACCAGGGAAGTCCCGTGACTCCATAATTCTTAAACAACTACGTTATTTCCTTCTACTACAAGCCCGTGTCAAGTACCATTCCAGTTTTTTTTTCTATGAAGTTGAGTACATTATATTACTCACATAAATGAAATCATATCATGTCTTTTTCTTTGTGACTCTCGTATCTCACAACATGGTATCTTCAAGGTCTATTCATGTTGTACCATGTGACAAGATCCATGCCTTTTTCAAAGCTAAATAATAATCTCTTGTATGTATATGACATTTTTTTAATCACTTCATGTATCCATGAACGTTAGGTTACTTCCATCTATTAATGGTTTTGTGAATAATGTTGCAATGTACCTGAATGTGCACATAGCTCTTGCAGATCCTCTTTTTTTTTTTTTTTTTTTTTTTTGCGGTACATGGGCCTCTCACTGTTGTGGCTTCTCCCATTGCAGAGCACAGGCTCCAGATGCGCAGGCTCAGCGGCCATGGCTCACGGGCCCAGCCGCTCCACGGCATGTGGGATCTTCCCAGACCAGGGCACGAACCCGTGTCCCCTGCATCGGCAGGCGGACTCTCAACAACTGCACCACCAGGGAAGCCCGCAGATCCTCCTTTGAAGTCTTTTGTGTATATAGCCAGATGCAGGGTGATTGGATCATAATTTCATTCTATTTTTAATTTTTGAGAAACCTCCATAGTGGTTACACCATTTTATATTTCCTTTAACAGTGTGTAATAATTCTGATTTCTCCACATCTTTGCCAAATTTCATGTAATTATATATATAAAGTTATTAGATATACAAAATTTGATAGTGGTTATCCTAATGGGTGCTAGGTGATATCTCATTGTGGTTTTGTTTTTTATTTCTCTAATGATTACTGACTTTGAGAATCATTTACATTTTTGTTGTCCATTTGTATGTCTTACTTGGATTGATGTGTATTAAATCCTTTGCCCATACATTATGTTATTTGTTTTATGATGTTGTTGTGTTGTACGAGTTCTTTATATATTCTGGGCCTTAACTCCTTATCAGATATATGCCTTGCAGTAATTTTTTCTTATTCCAAAGGTTGACTTTTTACCCCGCTCATTGTTTCTTGCAATGTGCACAAGTTTTTACACTTGACATAATCCCATTTGCTTTTGTTGACTGAGCTTTTGGTTTCATATTCAAGAAATTATTGCCGAATCAAATGTCATAAAACTTTCCCCCTATGTTTTCTTCCAGGAGATTTTGATTTATAGGTTTATATATAAATCTTCAGTCCCTTTAAGTTAATATTTGTTTGTGGTGTTAAGTAAGGATCCAACTTCATCCTTTCACATGTGAACAGCCAACTTTCCCAGCATCGTTTGTTTTAGAGATTATCCTTGTCCCATTGTGTGGTATAGAACTGTTGGTGAAGATTCTTTGACCATAAACGTGAGAGCTTATGTCTGTGTTCTGTATGCTGATCCACTGTTGTCTTTCTGTATGTTTCTACTATTCTTTTCTGATAACTACAGCTTTGTAATATGTTTTAAAATATAGAAGTGTCTTGCCTGTAACTTTCCACTTTCTTAACCAAATTATTTTGGATATTCACTGTTTTGTGATATTTCACATATATTTTAGAAGCAACTTTTCTATTTTGCCAAAGTTTTCATTGGTATTATGAAAGTGCTTGCTTCAAATCTGTGGATCACCTTGGGTAGTATTGACAATTAATGATATTAAGCATTTGAGTCTGGGAACATGGAATGTGTGTTTATGTATATCTTCTCTAGGTTCTACCAATGATATTTTATAATATCCATCAGAAAACAATTTTACCTCCATCTGTAAATTAACTTCTAAGAATTTTTTTGTCTTTGATCCTAGTATAAATGTAAGTTTATCCTTAATATCTTTCTTTAATTATTTTCTGTTAGTGTATAACACAACTAATTTTTATGTTGGATTTTGAATTTTGCTAAATATATAAGTTCTGTATTTTAATGTGGATGTTTTAGGGTTTTTTACATAAGATTTTGTCATCTGTGAAGAGAGATCTTTACTCCTTCCTTTCTGGCTTAGATGTGGATGCCTTTTTGTATTCTTTGCTTGAGTGTTTTGACTAGTAAATTCAATACCATGTTGAATCAAAGTTCTTAAGTTTTCTTGAATATAGAAAAAAAGCCTTCAGTCTTCCACTGTTGAGTGTAATGAAATCCTGGGCTTAGCATTTATGATCTTTATTACAGTCCGGTGGATTCCATCAATTCCAATTTTGAGGGGTTTTTTATCATGAAATATTATTAAATATTATCAGTTTATCTGCATCATTATGTAATTATGTGGTATGGATTTCATTCTGTGGATGTGACCTTTTTAATTTACATTTTTTAACAGGTTTTAACTGTACTAATACTTCCTAATTTTTTTGTGGTGCATAATTCTTCTAGTGTGCATTTATATATATATATATATATATATTTTAGGAGTCCCAAGTGCTTTATTTTATTTATTTATTTATTTATTTTAACATCTTTATTGGAGTATAATTGCTTCAGTGTTGTGTTAGTTTCTGCTGTATAACAAAGTGAACTAGCAATATGTACACATATATCCACATATCCCTTCCCTCTTGCATCTCCCTCCCACCCTCCCTATCCCACCCCTCTAGGTGGTAACAAAGCAACGAGCTGATCTCCCTGTGCTATAAAGCTGCTTCCCACTAGCTATCTATTTTACATTTGGTAGTGTATATAAGTCAATGCTACTCTCTCACTTTGTCTCAGCTTACCCTTCCCCCTCCCCGTGTCCTCAAGTCCATTCTCTACATCTGCGTCTTTATGCCTGTTCTGCCCCTAGGTTCATCAGAACTTTTTTTGTTTTTTTTTTAGATTCCATATATATGTGTTAAAATATGGTATTTGTTTTTCTCTTTCTGACTCACTTCACTCTATATGACAGACTCTAGGTCCATCCACCTCACTAAAAATAACTCAATTTCGTTTCTTTTTATGGTTGAGTAATATTCCATTGTATATATATGCCACATCTTCTTTATCCATTCATCTGTTGATGGACACTTAGGTTGTTTCCATGTCCTGGCTATTGTAAATTGTGCTGCAGTGAACATTTTGGTACATGTCTCTCTTTGAATTATGGTTTTCTCAGGGTATACGCCCAGTAGTGGGATTGATGGGTCATATGGTAGTTCTATTTGTAGTTTTTTAAGGAACCTCCATCCTGTTCTCCATAGTGGCTGTATCAATTTACATTCCCACCAACAGTGCAAGAGGGTTCCCTTTTCTCCACACCCTCTCCAGCATTTATTTTTTCTAGATTTTTCGTTGATGGCCATTCTATCAGTGTGAGGTGATATCTCATTGTAGTTCAGATATGCATTTCTCTAATGATTATTGATATTGAGCATCCTTTCATGTGTTTGTTGGCAATCTGTATATCTTCTTTGGAGAAATGTCTATTTAGGTCTTCTGCCCATTTCTGGATTGGGTTGTTTGTTTTTTTGGTATTGAGCTGCATGAGCTGCTTGTATAGTTTGGAGATTAATCCTTTGTCTGTTGCTTTGTTTGCAAATATATTCTCCCATTCTGAAGGTTGTCTTTTCATTTTCTTGATGGTTTCCTTTGCTGTGCAGAAGCTTTTAAGTTTAATTAGGTCCCATTTGTTTATTTTTGTTTTTATTTTTTTACTCTAGGAAGTGTATCAAAAAAGATCTTGCTGTGGGCTTCCCTGGTGGTGCAGTGGTTGAGAGTCCGCCTGCCAATGCGGTGGACACGGTTTCGTGTCCTGGTCTGGGAGGATCCCACATGCCATGGAGTGGCTGGCCCGGTGAGCCATGGGTGCTGAGCCTGCGCATCCAGAGCCTGGGCTCTGCAATGGGAGAGGCCACAACAGTGAGAGGGCCGCGTACTGCCAAAAAAAAAAAAAAAAAAAAAGAGTTTTATAATATCTCGCCTAACATTTAGGTCTTTAATCCATTTTGAGTACTTTTGTGTATGGTGTTAGAGAATGGTCTAATTTTATTCTTTTACATGTAGTTGTCCAGTTTTCCCAGCACCATTTATCTTTTATTTTTATTTATTTATTTTTTACATCTTTATTGGAGTATAATTGCGTTACAATGGTGTGTTAGTTTCTGCTTTATAACAAAGTGAATCAGTTATACATACGTATATGTTCCCATATCTCTTCCCTCTTGCGTCTCCCTCCCTCCCCCCCTCCTTATCCTACCTCTCCAGGCACTCACAAAGCATCGAGCTGATCTCCCTGTGCTATGCGACCGCTTCCCACTAGTTATCTACCTTATGTTTGGTGGTGTATATATGTCCGTGCCTCTCTCTCGCTTTGTCACAGCTTACCCTTCCCCCTCCCCATATCCTCAAGTCCATTCTCTAGTAGGTCTGTGTCTTTATTCCTGTCTTACTCCTAGGTTCTTCATGACATTCTTTTCTTAAATTCCATATATATATATGTTAGCATATGGTATTTGTCTTTCTCTTTCTGACTTACTTCACTCTGTATGACAGACTCTAGGTCTATCCACTTCATTACAAATAGCTCAATTTCGTTTCTTTTTATGGCTGAGTAATATTCCATTGTATATATGTGCCACATCTTTATCCATTCATCCGATGATGGACACTTAGGTTGTTTCCATCTCCATGTTATTGTAAATAGAGCTGCAGTGAACGTTTTGGTACATGACTGTTTTTGAATTATGGTTTTCTCAGGGTATATGCCCAGTAGTGGGATTGCTGGGTCATATGGTAGTTCTATTTGTAGTTTTTTTTTTTTTTAAATTTATTTATTTATTTATTTATTTTTGGCTGTGTTGGGTCTTCGTTTCTGTGCGAGGGCTTTCTCCAGTTGTGGCAAGCGGGGGCCACTCTTAATCGCGGTGCACGGGCCTCTCACTATCGTGGCCTCTCTTGTTGAGGAGCACAGGCTCCAGACGCGCAGGCTCAGTAGTTGTGGCTCACGGGCCTAGTTGCTCCGCGGCATGTGGGATCTTCCCAGACCAGGGCTCGAACCCGTGTCCCCTGCATTGGCAGGCAGATTCTCAACCACTGCGCCACCAGGGAAGCCCCTATTTGTAGTTTTTTAAGGAAACTCCATACTGTTCTCCATAGTGGCTGTATCAATTTACATTCCTACCAACAGTGCAAGAGGGTTCCCTTTTCTCCACACCCTCCCCAGCATTTATTGTTTCTAGTTTTTTTGATGATGGCCATTCTGACTGGTGTGAGATGATATCTCATTGTATTTTTGATTTGCATTTCTCTAATGATTAATGATGTTGAGCATTCTTTCATGCGTTTGTTGGCAGTCTGTATATCTTCTTTGGAGGAATGTCTATTTAGGTCTTCTGCCCATTTTTGGATTGGGTTGTTTGTTTTTTGTTATTGAGCTGCATGAGCTACTTGTAAATCTAGGAGATTAATTCTTTGTCAGTTGCTTCGTTTGCAAATATTTTCTCCCATTCTGAGGGTTGTCTTTTCATCTTGTTCATGGTTTCCTTTGCTGTGCAAAAGCTTTGAAGTTTCATTAGGTCCCATTTGTTTATTTTTGTTTTTATTTCCATTTCTCTAGGAGGTGGGTCAAAAAGGATCTTGCTGTGATTTATGTCATAGAGTGTTCTGCCTATGTTTTCCTCTAAGAGTTTGATAGTTTCTGGCCTTACATTTAGGTCTTTAATCCATTTTGAGCTTATTTTTTGTATGGTGTGAGGGAGTGATCTAATCTCATACTTTTACATGTACCTGTCCAGTTTTCCCTCTTATTGAAGAGGCTGTCCTTTCTCCACTGTACATTCCTGCCTCCTTTATCAAAGATAAGGTGACCATATGTGCGTGGGTTTATCTCTGGGCTTTCTATCCTGTTCCATTGATCTATATTTCTGTTTTTGTGCCAGTACCATACTGTCTTGATTACTGTAACTTTGTAGTATAGTCTGAAGTCAGGGAGCCTGATTCCTCCAGCTCCGTTTTTTGTTCTCAAGATTGCTTTGGCTCTTTGGGGTCTTTTGTGTTTCCATAAAAATTGTGATATTTTTTGTTCTAGTTCTGTGAAAAATGCCAGTGGTAGTTTGATAGGGATTGCATTGAATCTGTAGATTGCTCTGGGTAGTAGAGTCATTTTCACAATGTTGATTCTTCCAATGCAAGAACATGGTATATCTCTCCATCTCTTTGTACCATCTTTAATTTCTTTCATCAGTGTCTTATAATTTTCTGCATACAGGTCTTTTGTCTCCTTAGGTGGGTTTATTCCTAGATATTTTATTCTTTTTGTTGCAGTGGTAAATGGGAGTGTTTTCTTGATTTCACTTTCAGATTTTTCATCATTTGTGTATAGGAATGCCAGAGATTTCTGTGCATTAATTTTGTATCCTGCTGCTTTACCAAATTAATTGATTAGCTCTAGTAGTTTTCTGGTGGCATTTTTAGGATTTTCTATTTATAGTATCATGTGATCTCCAAACAGTGACAGTTTTAGTAGTTCTTTTCCAATTTGGATTCTTTTCATTTCTTTTTTTATCTCTGATCACCATGGCTAGGACTTCCAAAACTATGTTGAATCATAGTGCTCGGCACCTTGTCTTGTTCCTGATCTTAGCGGAAATGTTTTCAGCTTTTCACCATTGAGAATAATGTATGCTGTGTGTTTGTCATATATGGACTTTATTATATTGAGGTAGGTTCCCTCTGTGCCCACTTTCTGGAGAGTTTTTTTTTTTTATTATCATGAATTTGTTTTGAATTTTGTCAGAAGCTTCTTCTGCATCTATTGAGATGATCATTTGATTTTTATTGTTCAAATTGTTAATATGGTGTATCACATTGATTTGCATATATTCAAGAATCATTGCATCACTGGAATAAATCCCACTTGATCACGTTGTATAATCCTTTTATTTATTTATTTATTTATTTTGAGTATGTGGGCCTTTCACTGTTGTGGCCTCTCCCTTTGCGGAGCACAGGCTCTGGATGCGTAATCTCAGTGGCCATGGCTCATGAACCTAGCTGCTCCGCAGCATGTGGGATCTTCCCGGACCGGGGCATGAACCTCTGTCCCCTGCATCGGCAGGCGTACTCTCAACCACTGCTCCACCAGGGAATCCCCTTTTATAATTAACATTTTATATTTTTTACATCTTTATTGGAGTATAATTGCTTTACAATGTTTTGTTGGTTTCTACTGTATAACAGAGTGAATCAGCTATATGTAGACATATATTTCCATATCCCCTCCCTCTTTAGCCTCCCACCCTCCCTATCCCACCCCTCTAGTTGGTCACAAAGCATTGAGTGGTGGTCCCAACACATCTTTTTAATGTGTTGCTGGATTCTGTTTGCTAGTAGTTTGTTGAGGATTTTTGTGTCTAAGTTCATCAGTCATATTGGCCTGTAATTTTCTTTTTTTGTGATATCTTTGTCTGGTTTTGGTATCAGGGGGATGGGAGCCTTGTAGAATGCGTTTGGAACTGTTCCACCCTCTGCAATTTTTTGGAAGAGTTTGAGAAGAATAGGTGTTAACTCTTCTCTAAATGTTTGATAGAATTCACCTGTGAAGCCACCTGGTTCTGGACTTCTGTTTGTTGGAAGATTTTTTAGTCACAGTTGCAATTTCATTACTTGTGGTTGGTCTGTTCGTATTTTCTGTTTCTTCTTGGTTTAGTCTTGGAAGGTTGTACTTTTCTAAGAATTTGTTCATTTCATCCAGGTTGTCCATTTTATTGATATATAGTTGCTTGTAGTACTCTCTTATGATCCTTTGTATTTCTGCAGTGTCAGTTGTAACTTCTCCTTTTTCATTTCTAACTTTACTGATTTGAGTCCTCTCCCTTTTTTTCTTGATGAGTTTGGCTAAGGGTTTATCAATTTTGTTTATCTTCTCCAAAACCAGCTTTTAGTTTTATTGATCTTTTCTATTGTTCTCTTCATTTTTACTTAATTTATTTATTCTGTGATCTTTATGATTTCTTTCCTTCTACTAACTTTGGGTTTTGTTTGTTCTTCTTTCTCTACTTGCTTTAGATGTAAGGTTAGGTTGTTTATTTGAGATTTTTTCTTGTTTCTTGAGGTAAGATTGTGTTGCTATAAACTTCCCTCTTAGAACTGCTTTTACTTTATCCCATAGGTTTTGGATCGTTGTGTTTTCATTTTCATTTTTCTCTAGGTATTTTTTTATTTCCTTTTTGATTTCTTCAATGATCCATTGGTTGTTCAGTAACATTCTTCAGCCTCCATTTGTTTGTGTTTTTTACAACTTTTTTCCTGTAATTGATTTCTAATATCATAGTGTTGTGGTCAGAAAAGATGCTTGATATGATTTCAACTTTCTTAAATTTACCAAGGGTTGATCTGTGGCCCAAGATGTGATCTACCCTGTAGAATGTTTCATGTGCATGTGAGAAGAAAGTGTATTCTGCTGCTTTCAGATGGAGTGTTCTGTAAATATCAGTTAAGTTCAATTCGTCTAATGTGTAACTTAAGGACTGTGGGGTTTTTTGTTTGTTTTTGATTTTCCGTCTGGATAGTCTGTCCAGTGATGAAGGTGGGGTGTTAAAGTCCCCTACTATTATTGTGTTAATGTTGATTTCTCCATTTATGGCTGTTAGCATTTGCCTTTTATTTTGAGGTGCTCCTTTGTTGGTTGCATATATATTTACAATTGTTATGTTTTTTTCTGGGATTGATCCCTTGATCACTATGTAGTGTCCTTTGTCTCTTGTAACAGTCTTTATTTTGTTTATTTATTTTAAAATTTTCATTGGAGTATAGCTGATTTACAATGTGTTGTGTTACTTTCTGCTATACAGCAAAGCGAATCAGTTATACATATATAGATATCCGCTCTTCAGATTCTCTTCCCATATAGGTCATTACAGAGTATTGAATACAGTTCCTTGTGCTATACAGTAGGTCCTTATTAGTTATCTACTTTATATATAGTAGTGTGTATATGTCAATCCCAATCTTTCAATTTATTCCTCCCCTCCTTTACCCCCTGGTAACCATAAGATGGTTTTCTACATCTGTGACTCTTTTTCTATTTTATATATAAGTTCATGTATAGATTTTTTAGATTTAACATATAATCAATATGATAAGATATTTGTCATTCTCTGTCTGACTTACTTCACTCAGTATGAGAATCTTTAGGTGGATCCATGTTGCTTCACTTAACATTATTTCTTTCTTTTTTATGGCTGAGTAATATTCCAATGTATATATGTAAAACATCTTTATACATTTGTCTGTCAATGGACATTTAGGTTGCTTCCATGTCCTGCCTATTGTATAGAGTGCTGCATTGAACACTGGCATGCATGTATCTTTTTGAATTATAGTTTTCTCCAGGTATATGCCCAGGAGTGAGATTGCTGGATCATATGGTAGCTCTATTTTTAGTTTTTTAAGCAACCTCCCTACTGTTCTCCATAATGGCTGTACCTATTTACATTTTGAACAACACTGTATAAGGGTTCCCTTTTCTCCACACCCTCTCTTGCATTTATTGCTTGAAGATGGTCGTTCTGATTGGTGTGAGGTAATACCTCATTGTATTTTTTAAAATTAATTTTTTAAACTGGAGTATATTTGATTTACAACGTTGCATTAGTTTCTGCTGTATAGAAAAGTGAGTCAGTTATACATATATCTACATTTTTTAGATTGTATTCCCATGTAGGTCATTACAGAGTATTGAATAGAGTTCATGTGCTACACAGTAGGTTCTTAATATTTATCTATTTCATATATAATAGTGTGTATATGTCAATCCCAATCTCCCAATTTATCACTCTCCTCACTTTGCCCCTTGATAATCATAAGATTGTGTTCTCCATCTGTGACTCAATTTCTGTTTTGTAAATCAATTAATTGGTACCATTTTTGTAGATTCCACATATAAGCGATATCATATGATATTTGCCTTTCTCTGAGTTACTTCACTCATTATGACAATCTCTGTGTCCCTCCATGTTGCTGTAAATGGCATTTTTTTGTCCTTCCTTATGTCTGAGTAATATTCCACTGTATATATATACTACATCTTCTTTATCCATTCTTCCATTGATGGACATTTACATTGCTTCCATGTCATGACTATTGTAAATAGTGCTGCAATGAACATTGAGGTGCATATATGCTTTCTGAGTATGGTTTTCTCTGGATATATGACCGGGAATGGGATTGCTGGATTATATGGTAGATATATTTTTAGTTCTTTAAGGAATCTGCATAGTGTTCTCCATAGTGAAGAACAATTTATATTCCCACCAACAGTGTAGGAGGGTTCTCTTTCCTCCACACCAGCTCCGGCATTTATTGTTTGCAGGTTTTTTGATGATGGACATTCTAACCAGTGTGAGGTGATATATCATTGTAGTTTTGATTTGCATTTGTCTGATAATTAGTGATGTTGAGCATCTTTTCATGAGCTTTTTGGCCATCTGTATGTCTTCTTTGGAGAAATGGCTTTTTAGATCTTCTGTTTATTTTTTATTTTTGATTGTGTTGTTTGTTTGTTTTTTGCTATTGAGCTGCATGAGCTCTTTGTATATTTTGGAGATTAATCTCTTCTCATTCGATTCATTTGCAAATATTTTCTCTCACTTTGTGGGTTGTCTTTTCATTTTGTTGATGGTTTCCTTTGCTGTGCAAAAGCTTTGAAATTTAATTAGTTCCCATTTGTTTATTTTTATTTTCATTACTCTAGGAGGTGGATCAAAAAAGATTTTGCTGCAATTTATGTCACAGAGTGTTCTGCCTATGTTTTCCTTTAAGGATTTATAGTATCCGGCCTTACATTTAGGTCTTTAATCCGTTTGGAGTTTATTTTTTGTATTGTGTTAGAGAGTGTTCTAATTTCATTCTTTTACATGTAGCTGTCCAGTTTTCCCAACACCACTTATTGAAGAGACTGTCTTCTCTCCATTGTACATTCTTGCCTCTTGTGTCATAGATGAATTGACCATAGGTGTGTGGATTTATCTCTGGAATTTCTATCCCGTGCCATTGATCTACATTTCTGTTTTTGCACCAGTACCATACTGTTTTGATTACTGTAGCTCTGTAATATAGTCTGAAGTCAGGGAGCCTGATTCCTCCAGCTCCCTTCTTCTTTTTCAGGATTGTTTTGGCTATTTAAGATCTTTTTTATTTTCATAGAAATTTTACATTTTTTGTTCTTCTGTGAAAAATGCTATTGGTAATTTGATAGGGATTGCATTGTATCTGTAGATTAAGTTGGGTAGAATAGTCATTTTTACAATATTGATTCTTCCAATCTAATAACTTGGTATATCTGTCCATCTGTTTGGGCTGTCTCTGATTTCTTTTGTCAGTATCTTATAGTTTTCTGAGTACAGGTTTTTGCTTCCTCAGGTAGGTTTATTCGTACATCCTATGTATTTTTTTTCTTCTATGAAACCCTTTTATAGGAACATTTTTGCAAAAGCCTCAGAGTACACACAGAACTGTCTGTAAATGACAAAAGACTTAAAAATGACCATGGTTAAAGATTTGATGAAAGCTCATAATAATGCAATTGACAAGGAAATTTAGTTATTTCTGAGATACAGTTTAAAGTAATAACTAGAATTATGACTTATAACATTATACCAGAACATAAAAAAATTTTAGAAATTTCATGTAATGTCTGAAACATTTATATTAACATATTTCCATACAAATAACCCAAAGAAAGTTTAGTTGTTTTTTGTTTGTTTTTTTTATACTGCAGGTTCTTATTAGTCATCAGTTTTATGCACATCAGTGTATACATGTCAATCCCAATCTCCCAATTCAGCACACCACCATCCCCACCCCACTGCGGTTTTCCCCCCTTGGTGTCCATACGTTTGTTCTCTTCAACTGTGTCTCAACTTCTGCCCTGGAAACTGGTTCATCTATACCATTTGTCTAGGTTCCACATACATGCATTAATATACGATATTTGTTTTTCTCTTTCTGACTTACTTCACTCTGTATGACAGTCTCTAGATCCATCCACATCTCAACAAATGACTCAATTTCTTTCCTTTTTATGGCTGAGTAATATTCCATTATATATGTACAATATCTTCTTTATCCATTCATCTGTCGATGGGCATTTAGGTTTCTTCCATGACCTGGCTATTGTAAATAATGCTGCAGTGAACATTGGGGTGCATGTGTCTTTTTGAATTATGGTTTTCTCAGGGTATATGCCCAGTAGTGGGATTGCTGGATCATATGGTAATTCTATTTTTAGTTTTTTAAGGAACCTTCTTACTGTTCTCCATAGTGGCTGTATCAATTTACATTCCCACCAACAGTGCAAGAGGGTTCCCTTTTCTCCACACCCTCTCCAGCATTTGTTGTTTGTAGCTTTTCTGATGAAGCCCATTCTAACTGGTGTGAGGTGATACCTCATTGTAGTTTTGATTTGCATTTCTCTAATAATTAGTGATGTTGAGCAGCTTTTCATGTGCTTCTTGGCCATCAGTATGTCTTCTTTGGAGAAGTGTCTATTTAGGTCTTCTGCCCATTTGTGGGTTGGGTTGTTTGTTTCATTAATATTGAGCTGCATGAGCTGCATGAGCTGTTTATATATTTGGGGGATTAATCCTTTGTCCATTGATTCGTTTGCAAATATTTTCTCCCATTCTGAGGCTTGTCTTTTCGTCTTGTTTATGGTTTCCTTTGCTGTGCAAAAGCTTTGAAGTTTCATTAGGTCCCATTTGTTAATTTTTGTTTTTTATTTCCATTACTCTAGGAGATGGATCAAAAAAGATCTTGCTGTGATTTATGTCAAAGGGTGTTCTTCCTATGTTTTCCTCTAAGAGTTTTATAGTGTCCGGCCTTACATTTAAGTCTCAAATACATTTTGAGTTTATTTTTGTGTATGGTGTTAGGGAGTTTTCTAATTTCATTCTTTTACATGTAGCTGTCCAGTTTTCCCAGCACCACTTATTGAAGAGACTGTCTTTTCTCCATTGTATATCTTTGCCTCCTTTGTCATAGATTAGTTGACCATAGGTGCATGGGTTTAATTCTGGGCTTTCTATCTTATTCCATTGATCTATGTTTTTGTTTTTGTGCCAGTACCATATTGTCTTGATTACTGTAACTTTGTAGTATAGTCTGAAGTCAGGGAGCCTGATTCCTCCAGCTCCGTTTTTTTCCCTCAAGACTGCTTTGGCTATTTTGGGTCTTTTTTGTCTCCATACAGATTTTAAGATGATTGGTTCTAGTTCCGTAAAAACTGCCATTGGTAATTTGATAGGGATTGCATTGTACCTGTAGATTGCTTTGGGTAGTATAGTCATTTTCACAATATTGATTCTTCCAATCCAAGAACATGGTATATTTCTCCATCTGTTGGTATCACCTTTAATTTCTTTCATCAGTGTGTTATAGTTTTCTGAATACAGGTCTTTGTCTCCCTAGGTAGGTTTTTTCCTAGGTATTTTATTCTTTTTGTTGCAATGGTAAATGGGAGTGTTTCCTTAATTTCTCTTTCAGATTTTTCATCATTAGTGTATAGGAATGCAAGAGATTTCTGTGCATTAATTTGTATCCTGCAACTTTACCAAATTCATTGATTAACTTTAGTAGTTTTCTGGTGGCATCTTTAGGATTCTCTATGTATAGTATCATGTGATCTGCAAACAGTGACGGTTTTACTTCTTCTTTTCCAATTTTTATTCCTTTTATTTCTTTTTCTTCTCTGATTGCCGTGGCTAGGAATTCCAAAACTATGTTGAATAGTAGTGGCAAGAGTGGACATCCTTGTCTTGCTCCTGGTCTTAGAGGAAATGCTTTCAGTTTTTCACCATTGAGAATGATGTTGGCTGTGAGTTTGTCATATATGGCCTTTATTATGTTGAGGTAGGTTCCCTCTGTGCCCAGTTTCTGGAGAGTTTTTATCATATATGGGTGTTGAATTTTGTCAAAAGCTTTTTCTGCATCTATTGAGATGATCATATGGTTTTTATCCTTCAATTTGTTAATATGGTGTATCACACTGATTGATTTGCATATATTGAAGAATCCTTGCATCCCTGGGATAAATCCCACTTGACCATGGTGTATGATCCTTTTAATGTGTTTTTGGATTCTGTTTGCTAGTATTT
Source organism: Globicephala melas (assembly GCF_963455315.2). NCBI lineage: Eukaryota > Metazoa > Chordata > Mammalia > Artiodactyla > Delphinidae > Globicephala > Globicephala melas. The sequence goes on from NC_083332.1 coordinate 4,348,559, forward strand.
TGTTGAGGATTTTTGCATTCTATATTCATGAGTGATATTGGACAGTAATTTTCTTTTTTTGTAGTATCTTTGTCTGGTTTTGGTATCAGGGTGATGGTGGCCTCATAGAATGAGTTTGGGAGTGTTCCTTCCTCTGAAATTTTTTGGAAGAGTTTGAAAAGGATGGGTGTTAACTCTTCTCTAAATATTTGATAGAATTCACCTGTGAAGCCGTCTGGTCCTGGACTTTTGTTTGTTGGAAGAGTTTTAATCACAGTTTCAATTTCCTTACTTGTGAGTGGTCTGTTCATATTTTCTGTTTCTTTCTGGTTCACTCTTGGAAGGTTATACGTTTCTAAGAATTTGTCCATTTCTTCCAGGTTGTCCATTTTATTGGCATAGAGTTGCTTGTCTCTTAGTCTCTTAGGATGCTTTGTATTTCTGTGGTGTCTGTTGTAACTTCTCCTTTTTCATTTCTAATTTTATTGATTTGAGTCCTCTCCCTCTTTTTCTTGATGAGTCTGGCTAATGGTTTATCAATTTTGTTTATCTTCTCAAAGAACCAGCTTTTAGTTTTATTGATGTTTGCTATTGTTTTCTTTGTTTCTATTTCATTTATTTCTTCTCTGATCTTCATGATTTCTTTCCTTCTGCTAACTATGGGTTTTGTTTGTTCTTCTTTCTCTAGTTCTTTTCGGTGTAAGGTTCGATTGTTTACTTGAGATTTTTCTTGTTTCTTGAGGTACACTTATATAGCTATAAACTTCCCTCTTAGAACTGCTTTTGCTGCATGCCATAGGTTTTGGATCAACGTGTTTTCATTGTCATTTGTCTCTAGGTATTTTTTGATTTCCTCTTTGATTTCTTCAGTGATCTCTTGATTATTTAGTAACGTACTGTTTAGCCTCCATATGTTTGTGCTTTTTACATTTTTTTCCCTGTAATTCATTTCTAATCTCATAGCGTTGTGGTCAGAAAAGATGCTTAATATGATTTCAATTTTCTTTTTACTGAGGCTTGATTTGTGATGCAAGATTTGATCTCTCCTGGAGAATGTTCCGTGGGCACTTGAGAAGAAAGTGTAATCTGCTATTTTTGGATGGAATGTCCTATAAATATCAATTAAATCTATCTGATCTATTGTGTCATTTAAAGCTTCTGTTTCCTTATTTATTTTCATTTTGGATGATCTGTCCATTGGTGTAAATGAGGTGTTAAAGTCCCCCACTATTATTGTGTTACTGTCAGTTTCCTCTTTTATAGCTGTTAACAGTTGCCTTATGTATTGAGGTGCTCCTATGTTGGGTGCATATATATTTATAATTGTTATATCTTCTTCTTGGTTTGATCCCTTGATCATTATGTAGTGTCCTTCCTTGTCTCTTGTAACATTCTTTATTTTAATGTCTATTTTATCTGATATGAGTATAGCTACTCCAGCTTTCTTTTGATTTCCATTTGGATTGAATATCTTTTTCCATCCCCTCACTTTCAGTCTGTACGTGTCCCTAGGTCTGAAGTGGGTCTCTTGTAGACAGTATATAGATGGGTCTTGTTTTTGTATCCTTCAGCAAGCCTGTGTCTTTTGGTTGGAGCATTTAATCCATTCATGTTTAAGGTAATTATTGATATGTATGTTCCTATTACCATTTTCTTAATTGTTTTGGGTTTGTTTTTGTAGATCCTTTTCTTCTCTTATGTTTCCCACTTAGGGAAGTTCCTTTAGCATTTGTTGTAGAGCTGGTTTGGTGGTGCTGAATTCTCTTAGTTTTTGCTTGTCTGTAAAGCTTTTGATTTCTCCATCAAATCTGAATGAGATCCTTGCCGGGTAGAGTAATCTTGGTTGTAGTTTCTTCCCTTTCATCACTTTAAGTACATCATGCCACTCCCTTCTGGCTTGTAGAGTTTCTGCTGAGAAATTAGCTGTTAACCTTATGGGAGTTCCCTTGTATGTTGTCATTTTCCCCTTGCTGCTTTCAATAATTTTTCTTTGTCTTTAATTTTTGCCAATTTGATTACTCTGTGTCTCTGTGTGTTCCTCCTTGGGTTTATCCTGTATGGGACTCGCTGTGCTTCCTGGACTTGGGTGGCTATTTCCTTTTCCATGTTAGGGAAGTTTTCAGCTATAATCCGTTCAAATATTTTCTCAGGTCCTTTCTCTCTGTCTTCTCCTTCTGGGACCCATATAATGTGAATATTGTTGCATTTAATGTTGTCCCAGAGGTCTCTTAGGCTGTCTTCATTTTTTTTCATTCTTTTTTCTTTATTCTGTTCTGCATCAGTGAATCCCACCATTCTGTTTTCCAGATCACGTATCCGTTCTTCTGCCTCAGTTATTCTGCTATTGATTCCTTCTAGTGTAGTTTTCATTTCAGTTATTGTATTGTCCATCTCTTTTTTGTTGTTCTTTAGTTCTTCTAGGTCTTTGTTAAACATTTCTCGCATCTTCTCGGTCTTTGCCTCCATTCTTTTTCTGAGGTCCTGGATCATCTTCACTATCATTATTCTGAATTCTTTTTCTGGAAGGTTGCCTATCTCCACTTCATTTAGTTGTTTTTCTGGGGTTTTATCTTGTTCCTTCATCTGGTGTATAACCCTCTGCCTTTTCATCTTGTCTATCTTTCTGTGAATGTGGTTTTTGTTCCACAGGCTGCAGGACTGTAGTTCTTCTTCTTATTTTCTTCTTTTTGATATGATGGTAAACAGGATTGTTTTCTTAATTTGTGTTTCTGATCTTTTGTTGTTAATGTATAGGAATGCAAGTGATTTCTGTGTATTAATTTGTATCCTGCAACTTAAGTGAACTCATTGATGTGATGTTCTCTAGTAGTTTTCTGGTAGCATGTATAGGATTTTCTATGTATTGTGTCATGTCATCAGTAAACATTGACAGATTTCCCTCTTCTTCTCCAGTTTGTATTCCTTTAACTTCTTTTCCTTCTCTGATTGCCGTGGCTATGACTCCCAAAACTATGTTGAATAAAAGTTGAGAGAGTGGACATCCTTGTCTTATTCCTGATCTTAGAGGAAACGCTTTCAGTTTTTCACTGCTGAAAATAATGTTTTTTGTGGTTTGTTCTATACAGCCCATAGTATGTTGAGGTAGGTTCCCTCTGCCCGTTTCTGGAGAGTTTTTTTTTTTTAAATCATAAACTTGTTTTGAATTTTGTCAAATGCTTTTACTGTATCTTTTGTGATGATCGTATGGGGTTTATTCTTCAGTTGTGAATGTGGTGTATCACCTTGATTGATTTGCAGATATTTAAAAATTCTTTCATCCTTGGGATAAATCCCACTTGATTGTGGTGTATGATCTTTTTAATTTGTTTTTTGATTTGGTTTGCTAGTATTTTGTTGAAGATTTTTGAGTCTATGTTTATTAGTCATATTGGCCTATAATTTTCTTTTTTTGTGGTATCTTTTTATGTTTTTGGTATCACGGTGATGGTGGCCTCATAGAATGAGCTTGAGAGTGTTCCTTCTTCTGCAGTTTTTTGGAATAATTCCAGAATGATAGGTGTTAACTCCTCTGAATGTTTGATAGAATTCACTGGTGAATCCATCTGTTCCTGGACTTTTGTTTGTTGTAAGTTTTTTTTGTTTGTTCGTTTGTTTTTGCCACACCACACAGCATGCGGAATCCTAGTTCCCCAACCAGGGATTGAACATTTGCCCCCAGCTGTGGCGTAGGGGATTCTTAACAACTGGACCAACAGTGAAGTTTCTTGTTGGACAGTTTTTGTATGTTTTTAAATCACAGTTTCAATTTGAGTACTTGTCATTTGTTTGTTTATATTTTCTCTCTCTTCCTGATTCAGTTTGAAGATTGTACCTTTCTAAGAATTTGTCCTTTTTTTCCCTAGGTTGTCCGTTTTATTGCTGTATAGTTGCTTGTAATAGGCTCTTATGATCCTTTGTATTTCTGTGGTATTATTTGTAACCTTTTTTCATTTCTAATTTTATTTTATTTATTTATTTATTTTTGCGGTACGTGGGCCTCTCACTGTTGTGGCCTCTCCTGTTGCAGAGCACAGGCTCCGGATGCACAGGCTCAGTGGTCATGGCTCACGGGCCCAGCCGCTCTGTGGCATGTGGGATCCTCCCAGACTGGGGCACAAACCGTGTCCCCTGCATCAGCAGGCGGACTCTCAACAACTGTGCCACCAGGGAAGCCCTCTAATTTTATTGATGTGAGTCCTCTCCCTTCTTTTCTTGATGAGTCTGGCTAAAGGTTTATCAATTTTATCTTCTTAAAGAACTAGCTTTTAGTTTCATTGATCTTTGCTATTGTTTTCTACATCTCTATTTCATTTATTTCTGCTCCGATCCTTATGATTTCTTTAATTCTACTAACTTTGGGTTTTGTTTGTTCTTCTTTCTCTAGTTGCCTTGTGTGTAAAGTTAAGTTGTTTATTCGAGATTTTTCTTGTTTCCTGAGGTAAGATTGTATTACTATAAACTTCCCTCTTAGAACTGATTTTGCTGCATCCCATAGGTTTTGGATCATTGTGTTTTTATTGTCATTTGCCTCTAGGGTTTTTTTGATTTCCTTTTTGATTTCTTCAGTGATTCATTGGTTGTTAATAACATAATGCTTAGCCTCCACGTGTTTGTGGGTTTTTTTTAAAAAAATTTATTTATTTATTTATTTTTGGCTGTGTTGGGTCTTCGTTTCTGTGTGAGGGCTTTCTCCAGTTGCGGAGAGCGGGGGCCACTCTTCATCGCCATGCGCAGGCCTCTTACTGTCGTGGCCTCTCTTGTTGCAGACCACAGGCTCCAGACGCGTAGGCTCAGTAGTTGTGGCTCACGGGCCTAGTTGCTCCGCGGCATGTGGGATCTTCCCAGACCAGGGCTCGAACCCGTGTCCTTTGCATTAGCAGGCGGATTCTCAACCACTGCGCCACCAGGGAAGCCCTGTGGGGTTTTTTTTAAACAGTGTTTTTCCCATAATTTATTTCTAATCTCAAGGCCTTGTGCTCAGAAAAGATATTTGATATGATTTCAATCTTCTTAAATTTACTGAAGCTTGATCTGTGGCCCAAGATATGATCTATCCTGGAGAATATACTGCACGCACTTGAGGAGAATGTGTATTCTGCTGCTTTTGGATGAAATGTCCTAAAAATATCAACTAACGGTATCTGGTCTAATGTGTCATTTAAGGCCTGTGTTTCCTTATTGATTTTCTGTCTGGATGATGTGTCCATTTTTGATATTGGGGTGTTAATGTCCCCCACTATTATTGTGTTACTGTCAATTTCCCCTTTTATGGCTGTTACCGTTTGCCTTAGGTATTGAGGTTCTCCTTCGTTGGGTGCATATATATTTACAATTGTTATATCTTCTTCTTGGATTGATCCCTTGATCATTATGTAGTGTTGTTTTTTGTCTCTTGTCACAGCCTTTATTTTAAAGTCTGTTTTGTCTGGTATGTGTATTGCTATTCCAGCTTTCTTTTGTTTTAAATTTGCATGGAATACCTTTTTCATCCCCTCACTTTCAGTCTGTATGTGTTCCTAGATCTGAAGTTGGTCTCTTGTAGACAGCATATATATGGGTCTTGCTTTTGTATCCATTTTTCCAGTCTGTGTCTTTTGAATGCAGAATTTAATCCATTTACCTTTAAGGTAATTATTGCTATGTGTGTTCTTATTGCCATTTTGTTTTTGATTTGTTTTTAAAGGTCTCTTTTCTTCTGTTCCTCTCTTGTTCTCTGTGGTTTGATGTGCATCTTTCGAGTTTTGTTTGGATTTTTTTTTTCTTTTTTGTGTGTGTATCTATTGTAGATTTTTGGTTTGTTGTTCCCATGTGTTTTTTTTTTTTTCCCATGTGTTTTTTTTTTTTTAAATTAATTTATTTATTTGGCTGCGTTGGGTCTTCGTTTCTGTGTGAGGGCTTTCTCTAGTTGCGGCAAGCGGGGGCCACTCTTCATTGCGGTGCACGGGCCTCTCACTGTCGCGGCTTCTCCTGTTGTGGAGCACAGGCTCCAGATGCGCAGGCTCAGTAGTTGTGGCTCACGGGCCCAGTTGCTCTGAGGCATGTGGGATCTTCCCAGACCAGGGCTCGAACCCGTGTCCCCTGCATTGGCAGGCAGACTCTCAACCACTGCGCCACCAGGGAAGCCCCCCATGTCGTTTTGATATAGTAGTCTATATATGTACAAGATTGTTTTAAGTTTCTGGTCTCTTAATTTCCAATGCATTTCCAATATCCAGCATTTGTACTCTCCTCTTCTCATGATTGCTTGTCTTGATATCATATTTGCATGTGGACAGTTTCCTATCTTTACTTTATATTTACCTTTACTTGTGAGCTTCCCCATTTGTAATTTTTTTTTGATTCTAGTTGTGGCCTTATTTTTTTCTGCCTAGAGAAGTTCCTTTAGGATTTGCTGTATGCTGGTTTGGTTGTGCTGAATTCTCTCAGTTTTGCTTGTCTGTAAAGCTTTTGATTTCTCCATCAAATATGACTGAGAGCCTTGCTGGGTACAGAATTCTTGGTTGTACGTTTTCCCTTTTCATCCCTTTAAATATATTGTGCCACTCCCTTCTGACCTGCAGAATTTCTGCTGAAAATTAGCTGATAACCTCATAGGAATTCCATTGTATGTTACTTGTTGCTTTTAATATTTTTTCTTTGTCTTTAATTTTTGCCAGTTTGATTACTTTGTCTCTCAGTGTGTTTTTCCTTGGGTTTATTTTGTATTGGACTCTCTGCATTTCCTGGACTTGAGTGAGTGCTTTCTTTCTCATGTTAGGGAAATTTTCAGCTATTATCTCTTTAAAAATTTTCTCAGGCCCTTTCTCTCTCTCTTCTCCTTCTAGGACCCCTGTAACGTGAATGCAGGTGCATTTAATGTTGACCCTGAGGTCTTTGAGACTGTCCTCATTTCTTTTCACTCTTTTTTCTTTATTCTGTTCTGTGGCAGTGATTTCCACCATCTGTCTTCCACCTCACTTATTTGTTCTTCTGCCTAAATATTCTGCTATTGATTCCTTCTAGTGTATTTTTCAGTCCAGTTGTTGCATTGTTTATCTGTGTTTGTTCTTTAAATCTTGTAGCTGTTTGTTACACATCTCTTGTATCTTCATGATCTATGCCTCCATTCTTTTTCTGAGATCTTTACTATCTGTACTCTAAATTCTTTTTCAGGTAGTTTGCTTATTCCCACTTCATTTAGTTGTTCTTGTGGGTTTTTGTCTTGTTCCTTCATCTGCAACATATTTATCTGCCATCTCATTTTGCCTAAACTTCTGTGTTTGTTGTCTCCTTTCCATTGGCTGCAGGATCATAGCACCTCTTGTTTCTAGTGTCTGACCCCTTGTGGGTGATTTTGGTTGTGGGTCTTGCACAGGCTTCCTTGTGGGAGGGACTGTTGCCTGCCCACTGGTGGGTGGTGCTGGGTCCCTGTGGTGGCAAGGCCATCTCAAGGGGTGTGTTTATACGTGGCTGAGAGCTCAGTATGGCTTTAGGCAGCCTGTCTGCTGATGGGTGGGTCTGTGCTCCTATTCTGCTGGTTGTTTGGCCTGAGGCGTTCCATCCCTGGAGCCTGTAGGCCGTTGGGTAGGACCAGATCTTGATGCCAGAATGGTGAGCTCTGGGAGAACTCACACTGATCAATATTCTCTGGGGCCTCTGCCACCAGTGTCCTTGTTCCCCATGCCCCAGTGAGCCACAGCCAATCCCCACCTCCCCAGGAGACCCTCCAAGACTCATATGTAGGTCCAGCCCAGGATCCTATGGTGTTACTGCTTTGTGCTGTGTCCCAGTGTACGTGAAACTTGTGTGCACCCTCTAAACATGGAGTCTCTGTTTCCCCCAGTCTTCTGGAACTCCTGCACTCACGCCCCACTGGCCTTCAAAGCCAAATGCTCTGGGGGTTCCTCCTCCCAATGCCAGACCCTAAGTCTGCAGTGCCTGATGTGGGGCTGAGGACTCTCACTCTTGTGGGAGAACCTCTGCAATATAATTATTTTTCAGTTTGTGTGTCGCCCACCTGGTGGGTATGGGATTTGATTATTTGTGGAAACGTCCCTCCTGCCATCTCATTTTGGCTTCTTCTTTGTCTTTGAATGTAAAATTTCTTTTTTTGTAGGTTTCAGTCTTTTTTTGATGATGCTTGTTCAGCAGTTAATTGTGATTTTGGTGTTTTCATGAGAGGAGGTGAGCTCAAGTCCTTCTACTCCACCATCTTGTCTGGAATCAAGGGGCAGCTTTTAGTTTGGCTGCCTCTTTCCTCAACCTGTGCCGGCCATTATCCCTTTGATATGGGGTGTGAAGGTGCAGCGGCCCTTGTGCACTCCCGGGATGGCTGGGGCAGTGCTTGATTCCTGTTTGCAGATCTTGTAGGAGCAGCTGCTGTCTGCACACTCCCAGGACAGTGGGAGCAGGGCTTGGCCCCTGCACTCAGGTCTCATAGTGGCAGCCTGTGCCTGCCTCTGGAGCCCACGATGGTGGCAGTGAATTTTGCCTGCCCCTGGAGCTCCTGTAGGCTGTGTCCTGTTTCCTGGGATTACTCACAGGGCTCTGCTTATGTGCCTCCCAGTAATGGTGCCTTGCCTATCTGGCAGGCCCAGGCTTCTTCCAAGTACACCCACAGTTGCCACAGTCCAGCCTCTTCAGGGTGTCTTCACACAGCCAACCCTGGCCCTCTCCCTGGGTCTGACCTCTGAAGCCTGAGATTCAGTCCCCAGTCCCCACCCACACTGACAGACGAGCATCTCAGACTGGGGAGTACAGGGCAGCAATGCCGACCTTCTGTGAAGGTTACTGTTCATTTTGCCTTCCTCAAACTGGTTGCTGCACTCTCCTCCTAGGCTCTGAAGCTCCCCCTCCATCAAGGCTGATCTCCTGCCAGTGAGGGGACTTTCCAGCGTGCGGAAAACTTTCCTCCTTTACAGCTGTCTCCCTGAGGCTAGGTCCCATGTGATTCCTTTCTTTTTCTTTTTCCTTTCTTGCTCTTTTGGAAGTCTGAGTTCTTCTGCTGGTGTTTAGTGGATGTTCTGTGTGAATCATTCCACTTGTAGATGTATTTTTAATGTTTTTATGGGAGAAAGTGAGCTCCAATTCCTATCTTTTGCCATCTTGACCCCATTTCTCACTGAGGTTTCTTATAATGGCATTTTAAAATTATTTATTAGGTAGATTGCAGATTTCCAAGTCTTTGGGATTGATAACTGCAAGACTTTTGTGATCTTTTAGTGGTGTTACATTACTTTGATTTTTAAAAATGTTCCTGGGGATTTGTGCTGCTGTCTTTACTTTTGAAGTAGCAACCACCTGCTCCAGCATTTACTCATTGTCTTCAGGAGAGAAACACCTTCTTCATCCCTCTAGAATTAGAGATTCTGAGGCTTTCTCAGACCTTCTATGGATAAACCTGTATCATGCTTCTTATTACATCTTTTGGTAGAATTCTTGAGATTATATGCCCTCTTTTGATCTTGCAACACAATAAGCTGGTTGCTGACAGTCCCCCTTTTCTTCTCCTAAGGGTGGTATTAACACACAAATGTATGGTCTGTCTCTGGCCTGCAGATGTGAGCCAACATTCTGTGTGTGTTTCCAAGCTGTCTGCCAAAGCTTGCGCTCACTGTCTTGGTTGGGAGCACACACAGTGAACTGGCCACAGTTTGGGGATTTGTGTTGGTAAGGTGTGCAGAGCACTGAGGGTGCCCAATGGCCAGTTGGGTGGATCCATGGTTGAGGCATTCCTATTGATTCATGGGTGGTCTTCTTGATGGAGTCTGTGATTACAGCTAATAGAATCTGCACCACATTAATGCCTTCCAAGAATCCTATCTGCTACCTTTTCCCACCCCCCCACTCATGAAACTCATAATTCAGCACTCTGGATGGGGCAAGAAAACAACGGGCCTTTTTGGCAGCATCCTGCAGAGTTTGAGAAGCTACATGCTAACTCATATATTCTCACTTGCCCCTGCAGGAGAAATCATTGGCCAGGAAGGTCTCTCTTGGCCTTAAGTTGTGCATTCTTGGGGGAGGCATGATGTTGGAAAGGGAAACTATTCCTTTTACTTTGTCCAATGCATCCAAACTCATATATATTTATATTGCTCCAACAGTGTGCTAGTACTTCTCTGCTAGAAACCTGAATATCCACACAAAAGCTCTCTTGTTCATGAATGATTGTCTAAAACAGTATTTTCCAGGTGTACTTGTGCTGTAGCCAAGAGGGTATGGAGCTGGTTAACAGATGACCACAAGGTCCAGAGGTGGGATTTAGGCCTCTATGCCTATTAACCCATGCAAAAATTGGTGAGATTCCTCCTGGGCCCCTTAATGTATGATGCTGGATCCCACAGCTCCCACAAAGACACCTTTGTCTGTGAATGAAGGCAAATTGTTATTGAAGGGGGAAATAATGAAGCACATCTTATTCAACCATAATGCTGATGTAACTCCTCACTGAAATATATTCAAGTCAAATTGAGTAATTCAACCTGAGCTTCCTTTACTTTGCTTTTATCTAGTCATTTTTCTTGAAACCTCAACCAGGAGGTCACCAGGAATCTCACATTCCTCACTCATTAAGGGAAGAAGTCCTAGAGAGAGAAAAAAGCTCTCCTGAGACAGATTCTCACATGAAAAAAATGATGAGGTTCTTTGCTCCTCCTAATAGAATCCCACTCTCTATAAAACCACCCACACTTCATTCACCCAGGTCAGAGTTTCTTCCCATGCTGGAAAAAGACAAGAACAATTCAGCGAGCTGTTTCACTTGCTCTTCACCTCCAGGAGTTCTCATACTTTGCCTAGTATCATTATTACTTGGAAAACATTTTAAAATTCCCATGCTCAGGACTAAAAAGGATTCAGTAAATAGTATTTCTGGACATCAGTATTTTTAAAAGATTGCCAGGTTATTCAAATTTGCTGTCAAATTGAGAATAAGTATATTTGCCCTACTTAGTGGGAAAAAAACGTGCATTTGAGTCCCCTGAAAATATTGTTAAAATGCAGTTTCTGATTCAGGAGGCCTGAGTTATGCCTAAAAGTCTGAAATCTGAACACAATTCAGGGACATAGACTACACTGAGACTACTAAGGTCCTCTTTTACACTCAAGTAAATAAAAATTGGTGACAAATAAAATCTTACAAGAGGTGAATGGAAAATATCTATACAATATATGACATTGAGAACATCTCATTATCAAGAAGAAACTAACCAAATATCATTTCCAGTGATTTTTTAATAACCAAAATGTGTAAGATGAAGACAATATCCTCCATTATGGTTTTCAGTAGAACTCTCAGACACAAAAATTCTAGTTTCAAGAAAGGCTCAGCTTAAAAAATACAGGTGTCTATTTTATGCAGAGTTTCCCAAATTCCAGTCACTTGCACACTGAATACAAATAAAATTTAATTAATTAATAACTTCCTACTGACATTACAATTTAATATTTTCCAATGTGTTGACTCAGTTTCTTATTAATTTAATAATATTTTCCTTTATTTTCTTTAAGTTTTATTGAGATATAGTTGACATACTGTACTGTAGAAGTTGGAGTTATACAGCATAATGACTTGACATATTGTGAAAGGATTAGTAAACAATTTAAAATTTTTCTAATTTACTAATTAGTACATATGACAGTTTGGTAACCTCCATTTAAAACATAAGTTAAATGTACATAATTCATAAAATTACTTGAAATGGGCTTTGAAACCTCCAATATTATTTGGTGTTCTGAAATTTTTGCATAAACCACAGCTATGGGAGTGCTGATTTATTGATTCATGAGACAAATTCTTCTCTTTGCTTCTTTCTCTTACTGGAAGCTGACTTGTTAGACTGAAGGCTGCCTTCCCTGCCATGGGGGGGTGTGTGTCTCTCCTCAGAGGAGGAGACCAGAGGTCCTCATGGAGAACATGGATGGGGGCATGAATCAGTGTCAATCAGATTCCTCTAAGATGTGAAACATCTGACTTGTAGGCTTCTCAGGAGGATGAAATGAAAGAGTTGTTCTGATCCTGGAGCACCTCCCTACATCCTTGTCCCATCTCATGAAGACAGTTGTGAAGGGTTTGTCTGGAACATGTGCAGATGGTGGGGGCTCTGGGACAGTGCAGGACTGGATTGGCCTCAGGTGAGGTGAGTTGTGTAGAGGCTGGTAGTCAATGCTTAGCATTGGGGCAGGTGTCCTTATGGTCATTTGGTGTGTCTGTTTGTATCCAAGTCCAGTTGTACAGGGAAGAGAATGGAGATGATGGACAACTCCACAGATCAGGTCTCTGAGTATCCTCAGAGGATAAAAATGACCTGAGTCTTAGTTTTTCTTGGGGGGGGGGTTGGGGGAGGTTCTAGCAAGTCTCGATGGAGACTCAAGCAGAGCTCTTGTCTGGTGCCTCAGTTTGGAGTCCTGGCCACATTTATGTCTGACAGGCTCTGGTCTGGGCATTGAGTCTACTTCAGGACACTTGAGTTGTTCCTTGTGATTGAGGACATGGTCCAAACCAAATGTCTTGGTCGCAAGCCTGGGGAACATCATAGATACTAGGCCTGTTGTCTGCCAGCATGGCAATAATGTTTGAGCATTGGCCAATGTGCTTGGGTGCAGGTTGTGAGGTAATAATGATATCCTTCGCCTGTCCTTTATCTGGTCCACAAGTTGAGAGCAAAGAGATCAGTACAGATCTCTTGATGTAAGGCTATGCCAGGAAGCCTCATATCAGGTGTGTTGAGTGGTGGATGATCCGTGAAAACAAGTTCCTTGACAAATTTTTTTTATTAAATGTGTGGACAGTAATTGTCTTGGAAGAATGCTGTGGGAGAAGACACCACATATATAAAATATATTTGAATTGCCTCTCAATCGAGAAAAAAAATAGATGTGACCAAATAAAAATGTTTGAAACACATGAAATTAAATTTCTCTGTAAAATAAATAAAAATGTTTATTTTACATATGAAGAGGCACCCAACCTCAATGACGGTCAGGGGATAATACACTACAATGTCAATATAATAGGTTTTTCCCCCCATTATATTGGAAACTTAAAGAGCCTTTGTAGTATCTCTTGTTAAAATCAGTGGGAAGAAGCCCTTTGATATACTCTTACAGGGGATTTACATGACTAATGTCCTTTTTAAGGTAGATTGTCCTGTCTGTTGCTTCTTCAGGTTCTGGACTTTAGGGCTTACGTGGGGCTGATATTTTTGTGATGACCTTGATATCTGCTGTGTCCTTGAGCCTCTGGTCAGTCTCCTTCAGGCATTGATCATTTGATTTCCTGAAGTAGAAGAAAAAAGGCAAAAATTTCATATAGACTCAGAGAAAAAAGTTCTTGATCACTAAATAACACCCCACAATCTTCTGCCCTTCCCCCAATTAATGCTCATTTTGTGTACATGTCAATACACTATCTAATTCTGCATTTTTTGTTTTCAGTCAAATATTTGTTTCTGAAAAATTACCCTCTTGACACATGTATCTCTAGGTCATTGGGCCTCATTGTTGTTTATTTACATAGATACAATGCGGAATATTTCCCTTTCCCTTGTAATGCTGCTATGAATAATTTTGGGCATATCTCTTTGTCATTATAAATAGAATGTGAGGAGTAGAATTTCTGTTGCATCATTTCTGTGAATCTTCAAGTTTACTCCATCTTACCAATTTGTCTGTCTTCCAAAATGGTTAAGTCCATCCCACAACCACTAACCCTGGAGGAGAGTCTCCATTTTCCCACATCAACACCCCTCTGGTTAATGTCCAAATTTTTATGAATTGTATGTATGTGATATGTTATTGTTGATTTTAGTTGCAATTTTTCCTTACTAATGGCGCTGTTTATAATGCAATATATTGCCCACCACCTGAAGTTACTTCTCTGTAAATTGCCTGGTCATAGTCATAATTCTATTATTTGTGAGTAATTTTCAATTGTTTATAAAATTTTATTTAAAAATTTTATTCCGGACCTTATTTTGTTCTGTGTGATGGGCATTTACAATATATCCTTCTGTTTTAAAGATTAAACTTCTGTTTTGAGACAGAATTCACTATTTTTTTTTTACATCTTTATTGGAGTATATTGCTTTACAATTGTGTGTTAGTTTCTGCTTTATAACAAAGTGAATCAGTTATACATATACATATGTTCCCATATCTCTTCCCTCTTGCATCTCCCTCCCTCCCACCCTCCCTATCCCACCCCTCCAGGCGGTCACAAAGCACCGAGCTGATCTCCCTGTGCTTTGTGGCTGCTTCTCACTAGCTATCTACCTTACGTTTGGTAGTGTATATATGTCCATGCCTCTCTCTCGCTTTGTCACAGCTTACCCTTCCCCCTCCCCATATCCTCAAGTCCATTCTCTAGTAGGTCTGTGTCTTTATTCCTGTCTTACCCCTAGGTTCTTCATGACATTTTTTTTCTTAAATTCCATATATATGTGTTAGCATACAGTATTTGTCTTTCTCTTTCTGACTTACTTCACTCTGTATGACAGACTCTAGGTCTATCCACCTCATTACAAATAGCTCAATTTCGTTTCTTTTTATGGCTGAGTAATATTCCATTGTATATATGTGCCAAATCTTCTTTATCCATTCATCCAATGATGGACACTTAGGTGGTTTCCATCTCCGGGCTATTGTAAATAGAGCTGCAATGAACATTTTCGTACATGACTCTTTTTGAATTTTGGTTTTCTAGGGTATATGCCCAGTAGTGGGATTGCTGGGTCATCTGGTAGTTCTATTTGTAGTTTTTTAAGGAACCTCCATACTGTTCTCCATAGTGGCTGTACCAATTCACATTCCCACCAGCAGTGCAAGACTGTTCCCTTTTCTCTACACCCTCTCCAGCATTTGTTTCTAGATTTTTTGATGATGGCCATTCTGACTGGTGTGAGATGATACCTCATTGTGGTTTTGATTTGCATTTCTCTAATGATTAGTGATGTTGAACATCCTTTCATGTGTTTGTTGGCAGTCTGTATATCTTCTTTGGAGGAATGTCTATTTAGGTCTTCTGCCCATTTTTGGATTGGGTTTGTTATTGGGCTGCATGAGCTACTTGTAAATCTAGGAGATTAATTCTTTGTCAGTTGCTTCGTTTGCAAATATTTTCTCCCATTCTGAGGGTTGTCTTTTCATCTTGTTCATGGTTTCCTTTGCTGTGCAAAAGCTTTGAAGTTTCATTAGGTCCCATTTGTTTATTTTTGTTTTTATTTCCATTTCTCTAGGAGGTGGGTCAAAAAGGATCTTGCTGTGATTTATGTCATAGAGTGTTCTGCCTATGTTTTCCTCTAAGAGTTTGATAGTTTCTGGCCTTACATTTAGGTCTTTAATCCATTTTGAGCCTATTTTTGTGTATGGTGTTAGGGAGTGATGTAACCACATACTTTTACATGTACCTGTCCAGTTTTCCTAGCACCACTTATTGAAGAGGCTGTCCTTTCTCCACTGTATATTCCTGCCTCCTTTATCAAAGATAAGGTGACCATATGTGCGTGGGTTTATCTCTGGGCTTTCTATCCTGTTCCATTGATCTATATTTCTGTTTTTGTGCCAGTACCATAGTGTCTTGATTACTGTAGCTTTGTAGTATAGTCTGAAGTAAGGGAGCCTGATTTCTCCAGCTCCGTTTTTCGTTCTCAAGATTGCTTTGGCTATTCGGGGTCTTTTGTGTTCCTATACAAATTGTGAAATTTTTTGTTCTAGTTCTGTGAAAAATGCCAGTGGTAGTTTGATAGGGATTGCATTGAATCTGTAGATTGCTTTGGGTAGTAGAGTCATTTTCACAATGTTGATTTTTCCAATCCAAGGACATGGTATATCTCTCCATCTATTTGTATAATCTTTAATTTCTTTCATCATTGTCTTATTTTCTGCATACAGGTCTTTTGTCTCCTTAGGTAGGTTTATTCCTAGATATTTTATTCTTTTTGTTGCAGTGGTAAATGGAAGTGTTTTCTTGATTTCACTTTCAGATTTTTCATCATTAGTGTATAGGAATGCCAGAGATTTCTGTGCATTAATTTTGTAACCTGCTACTTTAGCAAATTAATTGATTAGCTCTAGTAGTTTTCTGGTAGCATCTTTAGGATTCTCTATGTATAGTATCATGTCATCTTCAAACAGTGACAGCTTTACTTCTTTTCCAATTTGGATTCATTTTATTTCCTTTTATTCTCTGATTGCTGTGGCTAAAAATTCCAAAACTGTGTTGAATAAGAGTGGTGAGAGTGAGCAACCTTGTCTTGTTCCTGATCTTAGTGGAAATGGTTTCAGTTTTTCACCATTGAGGATGATGTTGGCTGTGGGTTTGTCATATATGTCCTTTATTATGTTGAGGAAAGTTCCCTCTATGCCTACTTTCTGCAGGGTTTTTATCATAAATGGGTGTAGAATTTTGTCAAAAGCTTTCTCTGCATCTTTTGAGATGATCATATGGTTTTTCTCCTTCAATTTGTTAATATGGTGTATCACGTTGATTGATTTGCATATATTGAAGAATCCTTGCATTCCTGGAATAAACCCCACTTGATCATGGTGTGTGATCCTTTTAATGTGCTGTTGGATTCTGCTTGCTAGTATTTTGTTGAGGATTTTTGCATCTATGTTCATCAGTGATATTGGCCTGTACTTTTCTTTCTTTGTAATATCCTTGTCTGGTTTTGGTATCAAGGTGATGGTGGCCTCGTAGAATGAGTTTGGGAGTGCTCCTCCCTCTGCTATATTTTGGAAGAGTTTGAGAAGGATAGGTGTTAGCTCTTCTCTAAATGTTTGATAGAATTCTCCTGTGAAGCCATCTAGTCCTGGGCTTTTGTTTATTGAAAGACTTTTAATCAGAGTTTCAATTTCAGTGCTTGTGATTGGTCCGTTCATATTTTCTAATTCTTCCTGATTCAGTCTTGGCAGGTTGTGTATTTCTAAGAATTTGTCCATTTCTTCCAGGTTGTCCATTTTATTGGCATAGAGTTGAGAATTTACTATTTTTAATATGTCAGAGTATTAATCTACTCCTTTGTAGTTTGTATTTTTATCTCCTAAATACACTTTCTCCTGCTCTGAAATAATAGTGTTCATTTAAAAATTTTCATTGAATATTTTCATGTTTTCAAATTTCATTCTTATTATTTGATCCATCTAGCATTCATTTATATAAATAATTTAATGTAGGAATATATTAAAGTGGTTTTTTTTTTGCGTTACGCGGGCCTCTCACTGTCGTGGCCCCTCCCGCTGCGGAGCACAGGCTCCGGACGCGCAGGCTCAGCGGCCATGGCTCACAGGCCCAGCCGCTCCGCGGCATGTAGGATCTTCCCGGACCGGGGCACGAACCTGTGTCCCCTGCATCGGCAGGCGGACTCTCAGCCACTGCACCACCAGGGAAGCCCTAAAGTTTTATGCATTCATGAATATTTACTATCTATTATTTCCTTACTGATTAGAACCACTTTATATATTTCAGCATTTATTATATATGAATGCCTGTTTAAGGGCTATGTATTCTATTTCGTGAATCTTAGGGTTAATGTTATTCCATCATCACCTTTTTTTCATTACTATTTTGTTACAACAGATCACAGTATATGGTAGGGTGAGTTCTTTATACTGTTCAAATATTTCTTTCCTATTTTTGGCCATCTGCTTTTGTTAATTTTTCAAAAATCTGGTCATTTTCCAGAAAAATTCATGGATATGTTTGATTGGAACTGATTGAATCACACATTGGTTTGGAGAGAATTATTTACTACTTTTCCTAAATAGAGATTTGGGTCACTCTCTACTTTTTTAATGTTTATGTCTTCCAGAAATATAATTTTCTTCATAATGCTTGGCACAGCTCTTCTGAGGTTTATTCTTAAAACATTTAAATATGATGCTAAATAATATTTTAATGAGTTGGAAATATATGTACTTTTCATGGATGGATCTTATACCCCACAATTCTGTTGAAATATCCTGTTCTCACAGGTTTTGTATCATTTTTCCTTAGATTTGCCATGTAGACCATCACGTCTGCCAATAATGAAAGCACTTGCTTATGACTTCCAAAATTACACGTTGTACTGTTTTTATTCCATAGAACACTGACTGAGTCTGCCAGAATAATATTAATGAGAAATGATGATTTGGGGCTCTTTTTTATGTTTATCTGTGTTTAAGAAGCACTAAATTTCACCATGAAGATTCATGTCTTCAATAAGGTTTGATTACAGGGAATACATAGTATTCTAGCAGTTTGGTTTTTTTCCTTTCACAATAATTGTGTTTACCTCCATGAAGATTCATGTCTTAAATAAGGTTTGATTACAGGGAATACATAGTATTCTCGCAGTTTGTTTTCTTTTCCTTTCACAATAATTGTGTTTACCTCTATCAAATTTTTAAATTTTGCCTGTAATAATTTAATCATATTTTTCCCCTTCAAACGAATACATGACTATTACATTAATAAATTTTACACTATAATAGTATAAGAATTCCACATGTGTCTTTTCTGGAGAGGTATTTTTTTATTTCTATGTGTAAATATTAGAAGTATTCTCAAACTGTATTTACCTTTAAAAATTGATTATTGACATATAATGTTGTATTAGTTTTAGGCATAAAATATAAAGGTTTGAAATATGTATATATTGAAAAATGATTACTACAACGTTTATATATTTTGTCCCCTTTTCCCCATTTTGCTCACCCCTCACAACCTGCCTCTGGCAATCACCAATCTGTTCTATGATTTCAGGTTTTTTTTTTTTTTTTTTTTAAAAAGATTCCAATAATAAGTGAGGTGTTAAAATATTTGTCTTTCTGTGTCTAACTTATTTTACTTAGCATAATATCCTCAAATTCCATCCATGTTGTTGCAAATGGCAAGATTTCCTTCTTTTTTTATGGCCGGATGATATTCCTGTGTGTGTGTGTGTAGGATTTTCTTTAATTATTCATCCATTGATAGGTACTTAGGTTGTGTTCTTGTCTATTGTAAGTAAGGCAGCAATAAACACAGGAGTATAGGTATATTTCTGAAATAGTGACTTTACTACCTTGGCATAAACACCCAGATGTTGAATTGCTTGGTCATATGATAATTCTATTGTTAAATGTCTGAGAAACCTCCATACTGTTCTCCATAGTGGCTGCACCAACTTACATTCCCACCAACAGTGCACAAGAATTTCCTTTCTCCATATTCTTGCCAAAATTTATTATTTCCTGTCTCCTTGATCACAGTCATTCTAACAAGTGTGAGGTGATCTCATTGTGGTTTTAAATTGCATTTCATTTAGTGATTACTGATGTAGAGGACCTTTTCATGTATCTGTTGGCCATTTGTAGGTCTTCTTTGGGGAAAATGTATATTCAGATCCTCTGCCCATTTTTAAATTGGAATGTTTGGTTTTTCTTTTTCTATTGAGTTGTATGAGTTCTATCTATTCGTCTGTTCACAGACACATATTATTTCCATATATTTGCTATTATGAATAATTCTTCAATAAACACGAGAGTACAGACATTTCTTAAAGATTCTGATTTCATTTTCTTTGCATATATATACAGAAGTGGGATTTCTGAATTAAATGGTAATTCTATTTTTAACATTTTGAAGAAGGTTAATAAATACTGTTTTCCACAATGGCTGTGCCAATTTACATTCTCACCAACAGTGTACAAGGGCACCTTTTTTTCCTCCACATCTTTGACAACATTTATCTTTTGTGCTTTTGATAATAGCCTTTCTAACCAGTGTGAGGTGACATCTCATTGTGATTTTTAACTTGCATTTCCTTATTGATCAGTGATGTTGAGCACCTTTTCATATGCCTGTTTGACATTTGTATGTCTTATTTTTTTATTGGAGTAAGTTGATCTACAATGTTGTGTTAGTTTCTGCTGTACATCAAAGTGAGTCAGTTATACATATATCCACTCTTTTTTAGATTTTATTCCCATGTAGGTCATTACAGAGTATTGAATAGAGTTCCCTATGCTATACAGTAGGTTCTTAATAGTTATCTATCTTATATATAATAGTGTGTATACGCCAATCCCGATAACCCAGTTTATCCCTCCCTCCCTTTCCCCTTTGGTAACCATAAGTTTGTTTTCTACATCTGTGACTCAATTTCTGTTTTGTAAATAGAGTCACTTGTACCATTTTTTTTTTAGATTCCACATATAAGTGATATCATATGATATTTGTCTTTCTCTGTCTGACTTACTTCACTCAGTATGACAATCTCTAGGTCCCTCCATGTTGCTGCAAATGGCATTCTTTCATTCTTTTATATGGCTGAGTAATATTCCATTGTATATATATACCACATCTCCTTTATCCGTTCATCTGTCGATGAACATTAAGGTTGCTTCTCTGTCATGATTATTGTAAATAGTGCTGCAATGAACACTGGGATGCATGTATCCTTTTGAATTATGGTTTTCTCCAGGTATATGTCCAGGAGTGGGATTGCTGGATCATATGGTAACTATATTTTTAGTTTTTTAAGGAATCTCCGTACTGTTCTCCAGAGTGGCTGTACCAATTTACATTCCCACCAACAGTGTAGGAGGGTTCCCCTTTCTCCACACCCTCTCCAGCATTTATTGTTTATAGGTTTTTTATGATGGCCATTCTAGCCAGTATGAGGTGATACCTCATTGTAGTCTTGATTTGCATTTCTCTAATAATTAGTGATGTTGAGTACTTTCATGTGCCTCTTGGCCATCTGTATGTCTTCTTAGGAGAAATGTCTATTTAGATCTTCTGCCCATTTTTTCATTAGGTTTTTTATTTTTTTATTGAGCTGTATGAGCTGTTTGTATATTTTAGAGATTAATCCTTTGTCAGTTGCTTCATTGCAAATATTTTCTCCCATTCTGTGTGTTGTCTTTTTGTTTTGTTGATGGTTTCCTTAGCTGTGCAAAAGCTTTTCACTCCTATTTATTTATTTTTGTTTTTCTTTTCATTACTCTAGGAGGTGATAAAAAAAGATACTGCTGTGATTTATGTCAGAGTGTTTTGCCTATGTTTTCCTTTAAGAGTTTTAGAGTATCCAACCTTACATTAGGTCTTTAATCAATTTTGAGTTTATTTTTGTGTATGGTGTTAGGGAGTGTTCTAATTTCATTCTTTTACATGTAGCTGTCCAGTTTCCCCTGCACCACTTATTGAAGAGACTGTCTTTTATCCATTGTATATCTTGCCTCTTTTGTCATAGATTACTTGACCATAAGTGTGTAGATTTATTTCTGAGCTTTCTACCCTGTTCCATTGATCTATAGTTCTGTTTTTGTGCCAGTACCATACTATTTTGATTAGTGTAGCTTTGTAGTGCAGTCTGAGGTCAGGGAGCCTGATTCCTCCAGCTCCATTTTTCTTTCTCAAGATTGCCTTGGCTATTAAGGGTCCTTGATGTTTCCACACAAATTGTATAAATTTTTGTTCTAATTCTGTGAAAAATGCTATTGGTAATTCGGTAGGGATAGCATTGAATATGTAGATTACTTTGAGTAGTATAGTGGTTTTGAATATATTGATTCTTCCAATCCAAGAACATGGTAATGTCTCAATCTGTTTGCATCATCTTTGATTTCTTTCATCAGTATCTTATAGTTTTCTGAGTACAGGTCTTTTGCCTCCTTAGGTAGGTTTATTCCTAGGTATTTTATTCTTTTTGATGCAATGGTAAATGGGATTGTTTCCTTAATTTTTCTTTCTCATATTTCGTTGTTAGTGTTTAGGAATGCAAGAGATTTCTGTGTACTAATTTTGTATCCTGTAACATTACCAAGTTCATTGATGAGCTCTACTAGTCTTCTGGTAGCATCTTTAGGATTTTCTATGTATAGTATCATGTCATCTGCAAACAGTGAAACTTTTACTTCTTTTCCAATTTGGATTCCATTTATTTCTTTTTATTCTCTGCTGTAGCTAGGACTTCCAAACCTGTGTTGAATAACAGTGGCAGAGTGGACATCCTTGTCTTGTTCTTGATCTTAGAGGAAATGCTTTCAGTTTTTCACTGTTGAGAATGATGTTTGCTGTGGCTTTGTTGTGTATGGCCTTTATTCTGTTGAGGTTGCCCACTTTCTGGATAGGTTTTTTTTTTTTTTGCAGTACGCGGGCCTCTCACTACTGTGGCTTCTCCCGTTGCGGAGCACAGGCTCCAGACGCGCAGGCTCAGCAGCCATGGCTCACGGGCCCAGCCGCTCTGCGGCATGTGGGATCTTCCCGGACCAGGGCACGAACCCGCGTCCCCTGCATCGGCAGGCAGACTCTCAACCACTGTGCCACCAGGGAAGCCCTAGGTTTTTTTTTTTTATCATAAGTACTTGTTGAATTTTGTCAAAAGCATTTTCTCCATCTATTGAGATGATCATATTTTTATTCTTCAGTTTGTTAATGTGGTGTATCACATTGATTGATTTACATATGTTGAAGAATCATTGCATCCCTGGGAGAAATCCCTCTTGATCATGGTGTATGATCCTTTTAATGTGTTGTTGGATTCTGTTTGCTAGTATTTTGTTGAGGATTTTTGCATCTATGTTCATCTGAGATATTGGACTGTAATTTTCCTTTTTTGTGATGTTTTTGTCTGGTTTTGGTATCAGGGTGATGGTGTCCTCGTAGAATGAGCTTGGGAGTGTGCCTTCCTTTGTAATTTTTTGGAATAGTTTTAGAAGGATTGATGTTAACTCGTCTCTAAACGTTTGATAGAATTCACCTGTGAAGCCATCTGGTCCTGGACTTTTGTTGGAAGTTTTTAAATCACAGTTTCAATTTCAGTAGTTGTGATTGGTCTCTTCATGTTTTCTATTTATTCCTGGTTCAGTCTTAGAAGGTTGTAGCTTTCTAATAATTTGTCCATTTCTTCTAGGTTGTCCATTTTATTGGCATATAGTTGCTTGTAGTAGTCTCTTATGATCCTTTGTATTTCTGTGGTGTCAATTGTAACTTCTCCTTTTTCATTTCTAATTTTATTGATTTGAGTCCTCTCCCTTTTTGTCTTTCTTTCTTTTCTTTTTTTTTTTTGCATTACACGGGCCTCTCACTGTTGTGGCCTCTCCCATTGCGGAGCACAGGCTCCGGACGCGCAGGCTCAGCGGCCATGGCTCACAGGCCCAGCCACTCCGCGGCATGTAGGATCTTCCCGGACCGGGGCACGAACCCATGTCCCCTGCATCGGCAGGCGGACTCTCAACCACTGCACCACCAGGGAAGCCCTTTTCTTTCTTTTTAATTTAATTTTATTTATTTTTGTCTGTGTCGGGTCTTAGTTGCTGTGTGCGGGTTTTCTCTAGTTGCAGAAAGTGGGGGCTACTCTTCATTGCACTGTGCAGGCTTCTCATTGTGGTGGCTTCTCTTGTTGCGGAACACGGGCTCTAGGCACATGGGCTTCAGTGGTTGTGCTCAGGGTCTCAGTAGTTGTGGCTCACAGGCTCTAGAGTGCAGGCTCAGTAGTTGTGGTGTATGGGCTTATTTGCTCTGTGGCATGTGGGAATCTTCCCGGACCAGAGCTTGAACCTGTGTCTGCATTGACAGGCAGATTCTTAACCACTGTGCCACCAGGGAAGCCCTCCCACCCACCTTTCTTTCTTGATGAATCTGGCCAAAGGTTTATCATTTTTGTTTATCTTCTCAAACAACCAGCTTTTGGCTTCATTGATCTTTGCTATTGTTTTCTACGTCTCTATTGCATTTATTTCTGCTCTGATCTTTATGATTTCTTTCCTTCTACTAACTTTGGGTTTTGTTCTTCTTTCTCTAGTTGCTATAGGTGTAAGGTTAGGTTGTTTACTTGAGATTTTTATTATTTCCTGAGGTAAAATTGTATTGCTATAAACTTCCATCTTAGAACGGCTTTTGCTGTATCCCATAGGTTTTGGATTGTTGTGTTTTAATTGCCATTTGTTTCTAGGTATTTTTTGATTTCCTCTTTGATTTCTTCAGTGATCCACTGGTTGTTTGTAACATATTGTTTAGCTTCCATGTGTTTGTGCATTTCTTTACAGTTTTTTTTTTCCTGTAATTGATTTCTAATCTCATAGTGTTGTGGTCAGAAAAGATGCTTGATATTTCACTTTTTCTACATTTACTGAGGCTTGATTTGTGACCCAAGATGTGCTCTATCCTGGAAATTGTTCCATGTGCACTTGAGAAGAAAGTGTATTCTGTTGCTTTTGGATGGAATGCTCTGTCAGTATCAGTTAAGTCCATCTGGTCTAATGTGTCATTTAAGGTCTCTGTTTCCTTATTGATTTTCTTTCTGGGTGATCTGTCCATTGGTGAAAGTGGGGTGTTAAAGTCCCCCACTATTATTGTGTTACTGTTGATTTCTCCCTTTATGGTTGTTAGTATTTGCCTTATATATTGAGGTGCTCCTATGTTGGGTGCATATATATTTCCAATTGTTATATCTTCTTCTTGGATCGATCCCTTGATCATTATGTGGTGTCCTTCCTTGTTTCTTGTAACAGTCTTTATTTTAAAGTTTATTTTGTCTGATATAAGTATTGTTATTCCAGTTTTCTTTTGATTTCCATTTGCATGGAATGTCTTTTTCTGTCCCCTCACTTTCAATCTGTATGTGTCCCTAGGTCTGAAGTGGGTCTCTTGTAGACAGCATTTATATAGGTCTTGTTTTTGTATCCATTCAGCCAGTCTATGTCTTTTGGTTGGAGCATTTAATCTATTTTCATTTAAGGTTATTATCAATATGTATGTTCCCATTGCCATTCTCTTAATTGTTTTGGGTTTGTTTTTGTAGATCTTTTTTCTTCTCTTCCTCTTTTGTTCTCTTCTCTTGTGGTTTGATGACAGTCTTTAGTGTTGTGTTTGAATTCCTTTTTCTTTTTTGGGTTTGCTGTTCCCAAGAAGTTTCGATTGACTAGTCCGTATATGTACAAGTGTGTTTTAAGTTGTTGGTCTCTTTCCCGACTAGAGAAGTTCCTTTAGCCTTTGTTGTAAGACTGGTTTGGTGCTGTTGAATTCTCTTAGGTTTTGCTTGCCCATAATGCTTTTGATTTCTCCTTCCAATCTGAATGAGAGTCTTTCTGGGTAGAGTATTCTTGGTTGTACATTTTTCCCTTTTATCACTTGAAATATATTGTGCCACTCCCTTCTGGCCTGCAGAGTTTCTGCTGAAAAATCAGCTGATAACATTATGGGGATTCATTTGTATATTATCTGCTGCTTTTCCCTTGTTGCTTTTAATATTTTTTCTTTGTGTTTAATTTTTGTCAGTTTAATATGTGTCTTGGTGAGTTCCTCCTTGGGTTTATCCTGTATGGAATTATCTGCACTCCTGCACTTGAGTGTTTCCTTTCTCATGTTGGGGAAGCTTTCAGCTGTAATATTTTCAAATATTTTCACAGGCCTTTTCTCTTTCTCCTCTCCTTCTGGTACCCCTATAATGTGAATGTTGGTGTGTTTAATGTTGTCCCAGAGGTCTCTGAGACTGTCCTAACTTATTTTCATTCTTTTTTCTTTATTCTGTTCTGTGGCAGTGATTTCCACCATCTGTCTTCCACCTAACTTACTCATTCTTCAGGGAATTCCCTGGTGGTCCAGTGGTTAAGACTTTGCCTTCCAACGCAGGGGGTGCAGGTTCAATCCCTGGTTGGGGAGCTAAGATCCCACATGCCTTGGGGCCAAACAACCAAAACATAAAACAGAAGCAATATTGTAACAAATTCAATAAAGACTTTAAAAATGTCCACATAAAAAAATCTTTAAAAAATAACTTATTCTTTTGCCTCAATTATTCTGCTATTGATTCCTTCTAGTCTATTTTTCAGTCCAGTTACTGTATTGTTCATCTCTGTTTGTTCTTAAATCTTCTAGTTCCTTGTAAAACATTTCTTGTTTCTTCTCAATCTGTGTCTCCACACTTTTTCTGAGATTTTAGATCTTTACTCTCATTACTCTGAGTACTTTTTCAGGTAGATTGCCTATATCCTCTTCATTTAGTTGTTCTTTAGGGTTTTTGTCTTGTTCCTTTGTTTGCAACATGTTTCTCTGTCATCTCATTTTGTCTAACTTTCTGTGTTTGTGGTCTCCTTTCCACAGGCTGCAGGATTATAGTTCCTCTTGCTTCTGGTCTCTGCCCCCTGGCAGGTGAAGTTGGTCCAGGGGCTTGTACAAACTTCCTGGTGGGAGGGGCTGATGCCTTCCCTCTTGTGAGTGGAGCTGGGTCTTTTCCCTCTGATGGGCAGTGTTGTGTCAAGGTGTGTGTCTTGAGGTGGCTGTGAGCTCAGTATGACTTTGGGCAGCCTTTCTTCTGATGGTTGGGGCTGTGTTCCTTTCTTGGTGGTTGTTTGCCCTGAGTATTTCCAGCTCTGGAGCCTGCAGGTTGTTGGGTGGTGTTGGGTCTTGGTGCTGAAATGTGGATCCTTGGGAGATCTCACTCTGATTTATATTCCATGGAACTTCCACTACCAGTGTCGTTGCCCTCACAGTGAGCAGTAGTTGACATTAGCCTCACCAGGAGACCCACCAAGACCCCTAGGCATGTGTAATGCAGGTTCCTATGGTGGTACTGCCTTGTGCTGGTTCCCAGTGTCTGTGAGACCTTGTGTGCGCCCTCCAAGAGTGGAGTCTCTCTTTTCCCCAACCCTGTGGAGCTCCTGCACTCAAGTACTGCTGGCTTTCAAGGCTAAATGCTCTGGGGGTTCTTCTGCCCAATGCCAGACACACAGACTGTCTTGGAGCACTATTTTATGTGGGAAGTCCCGGTGTAGCCAGTGTGGGTTTAATAATTTTTGATGTGAGAGTTGTTTTTAGTATAGATGTCTACCAACTCTTTCCTCACGGTATGCTGGCCATTATCCCCTTTATAGGAGGTGTGACTGACGTTGTGGTGATGAGAGCCTGCACTGGATCTTGAGCAGGGCCTCCCATTTGCTCTGTGGTTGTCACTGCCCTGTCAGAGGTGGGGTCTTCTCCCTAGTTGTTAGAGTAGAGACCCCCAGATCTGTTTCTTAGCTGTGTTTCTGATCTGCAGTGCAAGGTAGGTGGGATTGGAGCACTCCTACTGGGAGAGAAGCCACTGAGTATTCCTCCTCTGGAGCTGTTCACCTGTGGGTGTGCTCTGCTATGTCACCTTTGACCCATTGTGTGAGCTCTCAGATTACACTGTTGTTGGCACTGCTTTTGGCCCCACGTTAACTGTGGGTATGCTGGCAGTTGACCCTGGTGTCTCTCAGTTGTTGTTTTCACCAGGCCACCAGCATAGATCCACAGAAGTCAGGTCCCAGGATTGCAGTAATCATTGATCTGGACCCACTGTGGGTTCTATAGGGGCAGTTCTGACTCTAGCCTGGCCCAACCCCCACATGTGTGTGCCCACAAAGTCTACAGCTGCTAAAGCTAGGCCCATCTTGGCTGCAGGAGCACTCCTTGTCCATTCAGATGTTCTGTAGGTGTTGAGTTTACAAGGCCATTTGTGCGGGTGTCAATTCGTGATTTGTGTAGCTGCAAGGAGCGATTTCAGCTTTTCTTTCTTAGTTTCACAGCCCCTGGGGCTCAGCTGTGGTTTCAGCCCCGCCTCTGCAAGGAGGCCACCCACAGGCACCTGCTCCCAAAGCTACCATGGAGCACAAGATTCCAACCCAGTAAGGAGAGGGTGTGGAGGCAGCATGGTGGCTGGGGTCACAGGAACCCTGGTGGTAACGGGTGTATGGTCGAGCTGGCAGCCATGGGAATGAGATAGCCGGCCCTGGTGGGCGTCCTTCCTAGTTGCCATGGAGGCAGGGGCTGGCACGTGGGGAGAGAGGCTGCAAAGGTGGCTCTGCACCTGTGTGTCACTTAACAATGGTGCTTTGCTTCCATGGCAGTCCAGATTTCCTCCATAAGCATTTCTGGTTGTGGATTTCCTCACTCCCATCCCCTCAGGCTGTCTCCTTATAGCCAACAGCAGTCCTCTCCCCAGGCTTTCTCTCCAAACCCCATGTTCCAGCCCCTAGTCCCCATCTGCACCGGGGACACATGTCTCAGGTTGGGGTGCACAGGACCGTGGCATGGACTGTCTATGTAGGTCTCACTCTGGCCTGTCTGCCACAGACCAGTTGCTGCACTCTCTCTGAGAGCTCCTGAAGCTTCCCTCTGTCTCAACTGATCTCCTCGCCAGTAAGGGGACTTCCCCAGATGCGGAAACCTCTCCTCTCCTTCAGCTCCTCTTTCCAGAGGTGCCGCTCCCATCCAACTTCTTCTCCTCTTTTTCCTTTCTTTCTCTCTTCCTACCCAGTTACATGGGGATCTTTCTTGTCCCTTTAGGTGTCCAAGGTCCTCTTCTAGTGTTCAGCCAGGGCTCTGTGAGAATTGTTCCATTTGTATATGTATTCTTTTTTTTTGTTTTTTTTTTGGTATGTGGGCCTCTCACTGTTGTGGCCTCTCCCGTTGCGGAGCACAGGTTCTGGATGCGAAGGCTCAGCAGCCATGGCTCACGGGCCCAGCTGCTCCACGGCATTGTGGGATCCTCCCAGACCGGGGCACGAACCCGTGTCCCCTGCATCTGCAGGTGGACTCTTAACCACTGTGCCACCAGGGAAGCCCTGTAGATGTATTCTTGATGCATTTGTGGGGAGATATGAACTCCATATCTCCTCCTCCTCCTCCTCCTCCATCTTGACCACCCTTCCCCCCATGTCTTCTTTTGAGAAATGTCTATTCAGGTTCTTTGTCCATTTTAAAGATCAAGTTATTTGTTGTGTTTGTTTCTATTGAGTTGAGTGTATTATATATTTTACATATTAGATATGTTTTTCAAATATTTCTTCCTATTTTGTAGGTATTCTCTTCTCCCTGTAAATGGTTTCCTTTGCTGTTCAAACGTTTATAGTTTAAAGGGGTTATTTTTCAGAAAAATTTTGCTTTTCTTGCTTGTGCTTTTGGGGTCATATCCAAAATCCATTGCCCATACCACTGTCAAGAAGTTTCCCTCCCCCCTCTTCTGTTCTTCCATTAATTTTACAGTTTCAGATCTTATATTTCTCTAAACCACATTGAATTAATTTTTGTATATAGTATGAGATACAGGTCTAATTTCTTCCTTATGCTTGTGAATATTCAGTTTCCCACTAATTTATTGAAGAGGGTATCCTTTCTTCATGTATGTTCCTGGCACTTTTGTCAAAGATAAGTTGACTGTAATTGTGTAGATTTGTTTGAGGTATTTCATTCAGTTGTTCTATTTGTTCATTTTTATGTTACTACCATACTGCTTTGATTACTATACTTGGTAGTATAGCTTGAAATTAGGAAGCGTGATGCCTTCAGCTTTGCTCTTTGTGCTCAAGATTGTTTTGGATATTTTTGGTCTTTTGTGATTTCATATGAATTTTAAGATTTCTTCTTCTGTTTTCTGTGAAAAATGCCCTTGGAATATTGACATGGATTGCATTACATCTGTAGATTGCTTTGGGTAATATGGACATTTTTAACAGTATTAATTTATCCAATGCATTAACATGGGTTATCTTTCTATTTATTTGTGTCTTCTTCAAACTCATTCATCAATATTTTATAGTTCTCAGTGTACAGATCGTTCACATTCTTGGTTTAATCTATTCCTAAGTATTTTCTTCTTTTTGATGCTATTGTAAATGGAAATTTTTTGTTAACTTTTTCTGATAGTTTCTGTTGTTAGTGTGTAGAACCACAAATGACTTTTGTATGTTGATTTTATATCCTGCAACTTTATTTATCAGTTTAAAAGTTTTTTGGGGGTGGCATTTTTAGGGTTTTCTAGATATAAGAATATGTCATCTGCAAATGGAGGAAATTTAGCTTACTTTTATGATTTGGGTTTATTTTATTTCTCTTGCCTGTTTGCTCTGGCTAGGAATTCCAGTACTATGTTGAATAGAAGTGGCAAGAATAGGTAAACTTGTCTTGCTCCAGATCTTAGAAGAAAAGTTTTCAGGGTTCATAATTCAGTATGTTCTTAGCTTTGGGCTTGTCATATGACTTTTAATGTGTTGAGGTATACTCCTTCTATAACTAATTCTTGACAGTCTTTATCATGAAAGGAAGTTGGATTTTGTCAAATGATTTTTCTGTATCTATTAATATGATCATATATTCGCTTTATTCTCTTAATGTGATATATCACATTTATTGATTTGCATATGTTGAGCTATCCTTGCATACAGGCATAAATCCCACTTGATCATGGTGAATGACCCTTTTAATGTGCTATTGAATTTAGTTTGCTAGTATTTTGAGTCTATTTCTTCTATGTTTTTCAGGGATATTGACCTGTACTTTTCTCATAGTACCCTTGTCTGGTTTTGATATTGGGGTATGCCTCATAAGATTGTTTGAAAGTGTTCCTCCTTCTTTAATTTTTTGGAAGCATTTGAAAAGTATTGGCTTTTCTAAAAAACATCTTTATTGGAGTATAATTGCTTTACAATGTTGTGTTAGTTTCTGCTATATAACAAAGTGAATCAGATATATATATATATAAATATAAATATTTATATTTATATATATCCATCTATATCCCCTACCTCTTGCTTCTCCCAACCACCCTCCCTATCCCACCGCTCTGGTGGTCACAAAGCACCGAGCTGATCTCCCTGTGCTATACAGCTGCTTCCCACTAGCTATCTATTTTACATTTGGTAGTGTATATATGTT
Source organism: Globicephala melas (assembly GCF_963455315.2). NCBI lineage: Eukaryota > Metazoa > Chordata > Mammalia > Artiodactyla > Delphinidae > Globicephala > Globicephala melas. Next base: position 4,379,160 of record NC_083332.1, read on the forward strand.
AGTGTTACTCTCTCACTTCATCTCAGCTTACACTTCCCCCTCCCTGTGCAGTCAAGTCCGTTCTCTATGTTTGCTTCCTTTTTCCTCTCCTGCCCCTAGGTTCATCAGAAACTTTTGTTTTATTCCATTTTTTTTAATGGAAGCATTATTATTTATTTAGCTGTGACACCTCAAGTAACTTTTGAAAAATTTAAGAGGATGAAAATAGAAGGCATTTTGAAAATCCTTACAACCCTTCAAAGCATTATGTTCAGGGTTATATTTGAACCTCTCTTTGTATTTATTTTTCTTTTTAATTTGATCCTGCCACACACATGTGAGCCATGTGATGAGGCTTTCTCCCTCAGCTCACCAGTGTCTTTTTTCTTTTTTCTAACATCTTTATTGGAGTATAATTGCTTTACAATGGTGTGTTAGGTTCTGCTTTATAACAAAGTGAATCAGCTATACATATACATATATCCCCATATCTCTTCCTTCTTGCGTCTTCCTCCCTCCCACTCTCCCTACCCCACCCCTCTAGGTGGTCACAAAGCACTGAGCTGATCTCCCTGTGCTATGCAGCTGATTCCCACTAGCTATTGATTCTACATTTGGTAGTGTATATATGTCCATGCCACTCTCTCACTTTGTCCCAGTTTACTCTTCCTCCTCCCCATGTCCTCAAGTCCGTTCTCTAGTAGGTCTGCATCTTTATTCCTGTCCTGCCACCTAGGTTCTTCATAAACATTTTTTTCTTCTTTTAGATTCCATATATATGTGTTAGCATATGGTATTTGTTTTTCTCTTTCTGACTTACTTCACTCTGTATGACACTGTCTAGGTCTATCCATCTCACTACAAATAACTCAGTTTCGTTTCTTTTTATGGCTGAGTAATATTCCATTGTATATATGTGCTACATCTTCTTTATCCATTCATCTCTCAGTGGACATTTAGGTTGCTTCCATGTCCTGGCTATTGTAAATAGAGTTGCAGTGAACACTGTGGTACATGACTCTTTTTGAATTATGGTTTTCTCAGGGTATATGCCCAGTAGTGGGATTGCTGGGTCGTATGGTAGCTCTATTTTTAGTTTTTTAAGGAACCTCCATACTGTTCTCCATAGTGGCTGTATCAATTTACATTCCCACCAACAGTGTAGGAGGGTTCCCTTTTCTCCACATCCTCTCCAGCATTATTTATTGTTTGTAGATTTTTTGATGATGGCCATTCTGACTGGTGTGAGGTAATACCTCACTGCAGTTTTTTTTTTGTTGTTGTTGTTTTCTATGTGGTATGCAGGCCTCTCACTGTTGTGGCCTCTCCCATTGCGGAGCACAGGCTCCAGACACGCAGGCCCAGTGGCCATGGCTCATGGGCCCAGCCGCTCCGCGGCATGTGGGATCTTCCCGGACTGGGGCACGAACCCATGTCCCCTGCATCAGCAGGCGGACTCTCAATCACTGCGCCACCAGGGAAGCCCAGGTTGTTTGTTTTTTGATATTGAGCTGCATGAGCTGCTTGTATATTTTGGAGATTAATCCTTTGTCAGTTGGTTCCTTTGCAAATATTTTCTCCCATTCTGAGGGTTGTCTTTTCATCTTGTTTATGGTTTCCTTTGCTGGCAAAAAGCTTTTAAGCTTCATTAGGTCTAGGAGGTGGGTCGTTTTTATTTCCATTTCCATTTCTCTAGGAGGTGGGTCAAAAAGGGTCTTGCTGTGATTTATGTCAAAGAGTGTTCTTCCTATGTTTTCCTCTAAGAGTTTTATAGTGTCTGGCCTTAAATTTAGGTCATTAATCCATTTTGAGTTTATTTTTGTGTATGGTGTTAGGAAGTGTTCTAATTTCATTCTTTTACATGTAGTTGTCCAGTTTTTCCAGCACCACTTATTGAAGAGGCTGTCTTTTCTCCATTGTATATTCTTGCCTCCTTTAAGACAGGTAAGGTGACCATATGTGTGTGGGTTTATCTCTGGGCTTTCTGTCCTCTTCCATTGATCTATATTTCTGTTTTTGTGCCAGTACCATACTGTCCTGATTACTGTAGCTTTGTAGTAGTGAGAGTGGGCATCCTTGTCTTGTTCCTGATCTTAGAGGAAATGGTTTCAGTTTTTCACCATTGAGAACAATGTTGGCTGTGAGTTTGTCATATATGGCCTTTATTATGTTGAGGTAGGTTCCCTCTATGCCTACTCTCTGGAGAGTTTTTATCATAAATCGGTGTTGAATTTTGTCAAAGGCTTTTTCTGCATCTATTGAGATAATCTTATGGTGTTTTTGTAGACAGCATATATATGGGTCTTGTTTTTGTATCCATTCAGCTAGTCTACGTCTTTTGGTTGGAGCATTTAATCCATTTACAGTTAAGGTAATTTTTGATATGTATGTTACTATTACCATTTTCTTAATTGTTTTTGTAGGTCTTTTCCTTCTCTTGTGTTTCCTGTCTAGAGAAGTTCCTTTAACATTTGTTGTAAAGCTGGTTTGGTGGGGTAAATTCTCTTAACTTTTTCTTGTTTGTAAAGGTTTTAATTTCTCCATCAAATCTGAATGAGATCCTTGCTGGGTAGAGTAATCTTGGTTGTAAGTTTTTCCCTTTCATCACTTTAATTATGTCCTGCCACTCCCTTCTGGCTTGCAGAGTTTCTGTTGAAAGTTCAGCTGTTAACTTTATGGGAGTTCCCTTGTATGTTATTTGTTGCTTTTCCCTTGCTGCTTTTAATATTTTTCTTTGTATTTAATTTTTGATAGTTTGATTAATATGTGTCTTGGTGTGTTTCTCCTTGGATTTATCCTGTATGGGACTCTCTGTGCTTCTTGGACTTGACTATTTCCTTTCCCATATTAGGGAAGTTTTCAACTATAATCTCTTCAAATATTTTCTCAGACGCTTTCTTTTTCTCTTCTTCTTCTGGGACCCCTATAATTTGAATGGTGGTGCATTTAATGTTGTCCCAGAGGGCTGTGAGACTGTCCTCAATTCTTTTCATTCTTTTTTCTTTATTCTGCTCTGTGGTAGTTATTTCCAGTATTTTATCTTCCAGGTCACTTATCCGTTCTTCTGCCTCAGTTATTCTGCTTATGATTCCTCCTAGAGAATTTTTAAATTCATTTATTGTGTTGTTCATCATTGTTTGTTTAGTTCTTTAGTTCATCATCTTTAGTTCTTCTAGGTCCTTTTGAAACGTTTTTTGTATGTTCTCCATTCTATTTCCAAGATTTTGGATCATCTTTACTATCATTACTCTAATTCTTTTTCAGGCAGACTTCCTGTTTCCTCTTCATTTGTTTGGTCTGGTGTGTTTTTACCTTGCTCCTTCATCTGCTGTGTATTTCTCCGTCTTCTCATTTTGTTTAACTTACTGTGTTTGGGGTCTCCATTTCACAGGCTGCAGGTTTGTAGCTCCTGTTGTTTTTGGTGTCTGCCCCCAGTGGGTAAGGTTGGTTCAATGGCTTGTGTAGGCTTCCTGGTGGAGGAGACTGGTGCCTCTGTTCTCATGGGCAGGGCCATGTCTGGTGGTGTGTTTTGGGGTGTCTGTGAACTTATTATGATTTTAGGCAGCCTCTCTGCTAATGGGTGGGTTTGTGTCCCTGTCTTGCTAGTTGTTTGGCATGGGGTATCCAGCACTGGAGTTTGCTGGCCGTTGGGTGCAGATGGGTCTTAGCGTTGAGACAGAGATCTCCGGGAGAGCTTTTGCCATTTTATATTATGTGGGACCAGGTGATCTCTGGTGGTCCAGTGTCCTGAATTCGGCTCTCCCACCTCAGAGGCTCAGGCCTGACACCAGGCTGGAGCACTAAGACCCTGTCAGCCACATGGCTCAGAAGAAAAGGGAGAAAAAAGAAAAAAAATAATAAAAGAAAAATTAAAGGAGTTATTAAAATTTAAAAAAATTTAAAATTATTAAAGTAAAAAAATTAAAAAGTAATAATAAAAAAAAGAGAGCAACCAAACCAATAAACAAATCCACCAATGATAACAAGCACTAAAAACTATACTAATATAAACATAAAATCAGAAACAAGTCAGTCACAGACAGAAAACGCCAAGCCTACAGTTGCTCCCACAGTCCACTGCCTCAATTTTGGGATGATTCGTTGTCTATTCAGGTATTTCACAGATGCAGGGTACATCAAGTTGATTGTGGGGATTTAATCCACTGCTCCTGAGGCTGCTGGGAGAGATTTCCGTTTCTCTTCTTTGTTCGCACAGCTCCCGGGTTTCGGCTTTGGATTTGGCCCTGCCTCTGCGTGTAGGTTGCCTGAGGGCATCTGTTCTTCGCTCAGACAGGACGGGGTTAAAGGAGCAGCTGATTTGGGGGCTCTGGCTCCCTCAGGTCGTGGGGGAGGGAGGGGCACAGAGTGCGGGGCACGCCTGTGTCGGCAGAGGCCAGCATGACGTTGCACCAGCCTGGGGCATTCTCCCTGGGAAGTTGTCCCTGGATCCCAGGACCCTGCAGTGGCGGGCTGCACAGGCTCCTGGGAGGGGAGGTGTGGATAGTGACCTGTGCTCGCACACAGGCTTCTTGGTGGTGGCAGCAGTGGCCTTAGCATCTCATGCCCATCTCTGGGGTCCGCGCTTTTAGCCGCAGCTCGTGCCCGTGTCTGGCGCTCCTTTAAGTAGCGCTCTTAAACCCCTCTCCTCGCGCAACAGGAAACAGAGGCAAGAAAAAGTCTCGTCTCTCCGCAGTTCCAGACTTTTCCCGGACTCCCTCCCGGCTAGCCGTGGCGCACTAACCCCTTCAGGCTGTGTGCACGCAGCCAATCGCAGTCCTCTCCCTGGGATCCAACTGAAGCCCAAGCCTCAGCTCCCAGCCACGCCTGCCCCAGTGGGTGAGCAGATGAGCCTCTCGGGCTGGTGAGTGCTGGTTGGCACCGATCCTCTGTGCGGGAGTCTCTCCGCTTTGGCCTCCTCACCCCTGTTGCTGTGCTCTCCTCCACGGCTCCAAAGCTTTCACCCTCCACCACCCACAGTCTCCGCCCACGAAGGGGCTTCCTAGTGTGTGGAAACCTTTCCTCCTTCACAGCTCCCTCCCACTGGTGTAGGTTCCGTCCCTATTCTTTTGTCTCTGTTTTTCCTTTTTTCTTTTGCCTTACCCAGGTACATGGGGGAATTTCTTGCCTTCTGGGAGGTCTGAGGTCTTCTGCCAGCATTCAGTAGGTGTTCTGTAGGAGTTGCTCCACGTGTAGATGTATTTCTGATGTATCTGTGGGGAGGAAGGTGATCTCTGCATCCTACTCTTCCACCATCTTTTCCTGTCTCTATATGTCTCACCTTTTTATCCATTTATCTAACATTGAACATTTAGGTTGCTACCATATATTGGCTATTTAAAATAATGTTGCAGTGAACATAAGGGTGTATATATCTCTTTAAATTAGTGTTTCATTTTGTTTTCTTTGGATAAATAACCAAAAGTGGAATTGCTAGATCATATAGCAGTTTTATTTTTTATGTTTTCAGTACCGTCCACACTGTTTTCAATAGAGGCTGCACTGATTTACATTCCCACTAGGAGTGCAGGTGAATTCTCTCTTCTCTACATCCTCTGCAACACTTCTTTTTTTTTTTTTTTTTTTTTTTTTTTTACAGTACGCGGGCCCCTCACTGTTGTGGCCTCTCCCATTGCGGAGCACAGGCTCCAGACGCGCAGGCTCAGTGGCCGTGGCTCACGGGCCCAGCCGCTCCATGGCATGTGGGATCTTCCCGGACTGGGGCACAAACCAGTGTCCCCTGCATTGGCAGGCGGACTCTCAACCACTGTGCCACCAGGGAAGCCCTCTGCAACACTTCTTAATTGTCATTTTCATGATAGCTATCCTGAGAACTGTAAGGTTATATCTTTTTGTGGTTTTGATTTACATTTCCCTGTTGATTAGTGATGCTGACCATGTTTCCATGTGCCTTTTGGCCATCTCTCTATTTTTTTTTTTTTTTAGCAAAATATGTATTCAGCTCCTCTATGCAATTATTTAATTTTTTAAAATTATATTTTATTTACAATATAATATTAGCTTCAGGTGTACAGCATAGTTATCCAGTATTTTTTACAGATTATACTTGATTAGAAGTTATTATAAGATAATGGCTATAATTCTCTGTCCTATACAGTATATATTTGTTGCTCATCTATTTTGTACATAGTAGTTTGTACCTCTTAATCCTATATGCCTAATTTGCTCCACCCCCGACCCCTCCCCACTGGTAATCACTAGCTTGTTTATATACCTGTGAGTCTGTTTCCATTTTGCATATACATTTGTTTGTATTATTTTTAGATTACACATATCACACAGTATTTGTATTTCTCTGATTTACTTCATTAAGCACAGTACTCTCTAGGTCCATCCATGTTGCTGCAAATGGCAGAATTTCATTTGTTTATGGCTGTGTAATATTCCATCTATCTATCTATCTATATATATACCATATTTTTGTTATCCATTTGTCTGTTCATGGGAATTTGGGTTGCTTTCATATCTTGGCCACTGTCAGTAGTTCTGCTCTGAACATTTGGGGTTTATGTATCTTTTTGAATTGGTGTTTTCATCTTTTTTTTGAATATGTGCCCAGGAGAGTTACTGAGGGATCATATTGTAGTTCTATTTTTAGCCTTTTGAGGAACCACCATACTATTTTCCATCATGGCTGGAACAGTTTACAGTCCTACCAGCAGTGTACAGGGTTGACTTTTCTCCACATCTCCAAAGTTTGTTATTTGTAGACATTTTGATGAGAGCTGTTTTGACAGGCGCGAGGTTGATGTCTCATTGTTTTGAATGGAACTTCTCTAATAATTAGTGATGTTGAGCATTTTTTCATGTGTCTATTAGCCATCTGTAAGGCTTCTTTGGAAGGATGCCTATTCATATCTTCTGCCCATTATTGATTGTTGTTTGTTCTTTTTTGATATTGACTTGTATGAGCCATTTATATTTTTTGGATATTAATCCTTTGTCAGTCATATCATTTGCAAATATTTTCTCCCATTTTGTAGTTTGACTTAGTTTCTTGATGGTTTTCATTGCTGCGCAAAGACTTAAGTTATTTAGATCACATTTAGTTTTGCTTTTATTTCTTTTGCCTTACAAGACTAATCAAAAAAAATATTGCTACAATTTATGCCAAAGAGTGTTCAGCGTATGTTCACTCCTAGGAGCTTTAGGGTTTGGGGTATTACATTTAGGTCCTTAATCCACTTGGAGTATTTTTGTGTATGGTGTGAGGAAATGTTCTAATCTCATTATTTTACCTGTAGTGTTCCAGTTTTCCCAGCACCATTTATTGAAGACACTGTCTTTTCTCCATTCTTGATTCCTTTGTAGTAGAATTATTGACCGTAAGTGTGTGGGATCCTTTCAGGCCTCTATCTTATTCCATTGATCTCTGAGTCTGTTTTTGTGATTATTGTAGCTTTGTAGTCAGGGAGCATGATATCTCCATCTTTGCTAAAGCAATCCTGAGAAAAAAGAGCAATGAGGGTATTTTGTGGTTCTATATTTCTTTTAGGATTATTTGTTCTAGTTCTGTGAAAAATGTCATGGGTATTTTGATAGGGAATGCTTTATATCTGTAGGTTGCTTGGAGAAGTATGGCTCTTTTTAACATATTAATTATTCCAATCCAAGAGTATGAGTTATCTTTTCATTTATTTGTGTTATCTTCCATTTCTTTCATTGATCTCTTATACTTTTCAGTATATAAATCTTTCACATCTGTGGTTAAATTTATTCCTAGGTCTTTTATTATTTTAATACAATCAATATTTTTCTTAATTCCTCTGATAGTTTGTTATTGGTGCAGGAAAAAATAACAGATTTCTGTATATTGTATATACTTCAAATTTACTGAATTTATTCATGCTAATACTTTGTGGGTGAAATCTTTAGGGTTTTCTCTATGTGTCATGTTCAAACAGTGACACTTTTAGTTCCTTTACAAACTAGATCCCCTTTTTTATTTTTGTCCTTTTGCTGTGGCCAGGATTATTAATACTATGTTGAATAAAAGTGGTGAGAACAGTCATCCTTGTCTTGCTCCTGTTCTTAGGGGAAATGCTTTCAACTTTTCATCATTGAGTATGATGTTAGCTGTGGTTTTGTCATATATGCCCTTTATTATATAAAGGTATGTTGCCTCTATACCAACTTTGTTGAGAGATTTTCTCATAAATCAGATTTTGAAGTTCATTGAATTTTTGTCAGTTGCTTTTGCTGGAGCTATGATCATTTGGTTTTATCCTTTGTTATGCTAATCTGGTGCATCATTTTTTAAAAAATAAATTTTATTTATTTTTGGCTGTGTTGGGTCTTCGCTGCTGCATGCAGGCTTTCTCTAGTTGCGGCGAGCGGGGGCTACTCTTTGTTGCAGTGCATTGGCTTCTCATTGCGGAGCATGGGCTCTAGGTGTGCGGGCTTCAGTAGTTGCGGCACACGGACTCAGTAGTTGTGGCTCATGGGGTCTAGAGCACAGGCTTAGTAGTTGTGGCACATGGGCTTAGTTGCTCCACGGCATGTGGGATCTTCCAGGACTGGGGCTCGAACCTGTGTCCCCTGCATTGGCAGGTGGATTCTCAACCACTGTGCCACCAGAGAAGCCCCTAATCTGGTGTGTCATTTAACTGATTTGCATATATTGAATCATCCCTGCATCACTGAGATAAATCCCACATGATCATGGGGTATGGTTCTTTTAATGTATTGTTGAATTCACTTTGCTAATATTTTGTTGAGGATTTTTGCATCTGTGTTCATCAGGAATATTGGCCTGTAATCTTTTTTTTTTCATAATATCTTTATCTGGTTTTCATATATGGGTAATGCTGGTCTCAGAAAATTAGTATGGAAACACTCCTTCAATTGTTTGGAATCGTTTGAGAGGGTAGTTGTTTAATAGTTGAGAGGGTAGTTGTGCTTTATCAGTGAAGCCTCCTGACCCTGGACTTTTGTTTATTGGAAGTTTTTTGATTACAGATTCAATTTCATTACTAGCAATTGATCTGTTTAGATTTTTTTTATTCCTGATTCAATCTTGGAAGAATTATAATTCTAGGAATTTATCCATTTCTTATAGGTTGTCCAATTTTTTAGTGTGTAATTGTTTGTAGTAATCTCTTATGATACTTTGTTTTACTATGGTGTCTGTTGTAACTTCATCACTTTCACTTCTGATGTATTTGGGTCTTCTTGTTCTTTAAAAAACATACATTTGTCTTATTAAGCTTTTGAAAAGAATAAGTGTTTAATCTCCTATTCTTACTGTATGTATACCTTTTCCAGTGAGATTTTTACTTTTGTGTGTTTTCTTGTTACTAATTAGTGATACTAATTTTAAGCTTAAATACATTTCTTCAACATTTCTTGTAAGCATGTTTTATTAGTGATGAATTCATTTAGCTTTTGCTTGTCTGGGAAACACTTGATCTCTCTTTCGATTCTGAATAATAATCTTGTTGCTACAGTATTCTTGTTGTAGCCTTTTCCCTTTAAGCCCATTGAATATATCCTGTCATTCATTTCTGGTCTGCAAATATGCTGAAAAGTCACCTGATAGTATTATGAGAACACCTTGCACATAACCAGTTAATTTTATTTCACTGCTTCTATGATCCCTCTTTGTCTTTAATTTTTGACATTTTATCTATGATATGTCTTGGTATGGATCTGTTTGTCTTCAGCTTGTTTGGCACTCTGTTTTTCTGGAACTGGATGTCTGTTACATTTACCAGGTCAGGAAAATTGTCAGTTATTATATCCTCTAATAAGTTATCTGCCTCTTACTCTCTTTCTCCTCCTTCTGGGACCCCTATAATGCTAGAGTTAGTATTCTTGATATTGTGCCAGAAGTCCCTTTATCTATCATTTTAATTCTTTTTTCTTCTTGCTATTCAATTCGGGTAAGTTTCACTACTTTGACTTCCAGATCACAGATCTGTTCTTCTGTATTATATAATCTAACATTGCTTCCCTTTAGTGTGTGTGTGTGTGTGTGTGTGTGTGTGTTATCTCAGTTATTGTAGTTTTCAGCTCTTTGGTTCATTTTTTACATTTTATTATGCTCTCACTGTGTTTATCTATTCTTCTGACTTGAGTGAGCATCATAATCATTACATTGAACACTTTTTTTCAGGTAGAAAGTGTTTCCCTGTTTTGTCTAGTTCTTCTTCTGATGTTGTGTCTTGTTACTTCATTTGTAATATATTCATCTACTCCCTTATGTTTCTTAATTCTTTGTGCATTTCCACTCACTAGGTTCAGTTCATGACATTTTTCAGTCTTGGAGAAGTGGCCTTATATAGGAGATGGCCTACAGGGCCCAGCAGCACATTCTCCTCTGGGCAGCACAGCCAGATGCTGCAGGGATGTCCCCTATGTGCCCTGCATGTCCCTTTCTGTTGTAGAAGGGTCAAATGTTGTGCACAAGCTGTTAGGTGGGGTTGGACCCTGGTCTAAATGTCTGTGAGGTCCTGCATTATGTGATTGTTGTGGGTGTGCTCATAGGCAAGGCAGCCCTCCATTATGGGTCTGCTCCAGGTGCACAGGTGGGTAGGGAAGGCCCCCAGTGTGTTTGCTTGTGAGGCCTTGTGGTGCAGGAGTGCTGTAGACCCCGTGGTAGATGGGGCAGGCCCCTGATACTAATCAGTTAGAAGGAAGATTCTAAAATGTTGCCTGTGAGTGTCTCAGTCCCTAGCAGGAGTCCAAGCTGCCTCTTGCTTTCTGGGATTAGCATGTGGGTCTGACCCAGATGTCTTTCAGACTACTGGCTCTGCACAGAGATTGAGAACATGTGAGGTTTGGTGTGTGCCCTTTAAGAGTGGAGTCTCAATTTCCTTTAACTTCCAGCTCTCCTGAAAGGAAGCCCTGCAGGTTTTCAAAGCCAGACCTGCTGTGTTCTTTCCTTCCCAATGCAAGAACTCTGGGTTGGGCAGCCTGATGCAGGGCTCAGACCCTTCCCTCCTTGGGGAGGACCTATCCAGTTGTGGTATCTGTAAATCGTGGAGCACAGTGCTGAAGGTGTGGGTTCTAACTAGACTGTGTTTCCAATCCACTTACATGCCTTGTGGTTTCTCATTCTTTATAGCTTGAGTTGTGGAAAATTTTCTCTGCTAGTCTTCAGGGGATTCTCAGAGATAACTTCTCTGTAAGCAGTTGTAATTTTGGTGTGCCCATGGGAGGAGGTGAGCTCAGGATCTTCCGTACTCCATCCTCTGGCTCCCCTCTCCCCTTTTGTAAAATATATGCATTTCTCACTGCAAACACATCTCTCTGGATTGTGTTTACTATATTCCATATGTTTAGGTACTTTGTGTTTCCACATTTGTTTGCTTTAAGATATTGTTTGATATCCCTTTTGATTTATTGTTGCATGCATTGGTTGTTCAATAGCTTGTTGTTCAGTATCTAAGTGCTCTTGAATTTTCAGTTATCCTTCCTAATACTGAATTTCAGTTTCATAGCATTGTGGTTGGAAAAGACACTTGATATGATTTTAATCTTCTTGGATTCTTGAAGCCTTGTTTTGTGGTTTAATATATTATCTGCTAGGAAATAGTCTATGTACACTTAAGAAGAATGGGCGTTTCACTGCTGTTGAGTGGAATGTACTATATACGTCTGTTAGGTTCACTTGATAGCGAGTGTAATGTTAAGCCCAAAGTTTCCTGAGTGTATAGACCATCTAGGCTGAATATCAATGTTGAAAGTTGGGTAGTGAAGTTTCTTACCATTCTTATATTTCTGCACATTTTCCACTTCATATCTGTTAATATTTTCTTTCTATATTTAGAGGCTCCAGTGCTGGATCCATACTTATTTATAACTCATTATTTCTTAATGCATTAATCCCTATATCATTATATAATAACCTGTGATTCTTTGAGAGGTTTGTCTTAAAGTCTATTTTGCCTGATACTAGACTATTCTGTAATTATCATTTGCATGGAGTATCTTTTTTTTTTCTTTGCGGTACACTGGCCTCTCACTGTTGTGGTCTCTCCCGTTGCGGAGCACAGGCTCCGGACGTGCAGGCTCAGCGGCCATGGTTCACGGGCCCAGCCGCTCCGCGGCATGTGGGATCTTCCCGGACCGGGGCACGAACCCGTGACCCCTGCATCGGCAGGCGGACTCTCAACCACTGCGCCACCAAGGAAGCCCTGCATGGAGTATCTTATTTCCAGTCTTTCAATTTTATCCTATCTATGGCCTAAAGTTAACACAGATTTCTTGTACACAGTATATAATTAATCTTGTTAAAAAAATTCATTCAACCACAGTAGGGAGATTTTAAATTGAAGTATAGTTGATATATTGTATTATATTAGTGTCGGGGTACAACATAGTAGTTTAACATTTTATAGATTATACTCCATTTGAGGTTATTACAAAATAATGACTATTTCCTTATGTTGTACAATACATCCTTGTTTATTCTGTACATAGGGGTATTGGATCAAGAGATAAAAGCTACTATCTCTCTCTCCCCCTTCACTCTCCCAACTAGTTACCCCTAATTTGTTCTCTGTGAGCCGATTTCTGTTTTCTTATATAAATTCCTTTGTTCTAACTTACATGTGGAATCTAAAAAATTGAATAGGGTATTTGACTGATTTCACTAAGTATAATACACTCTAGGTCCATCCATGTTGTAGCACATGGCAGTATTTTTATATTTAATGGCTGATTAATGTCCCATTATATACATATATATTTAATATATTTTATCCATTCATCTGTTGATAGTTTGCTGCCATATCTTGGCCATTGGAAATAATGCTGCTATAAATATTGGGGTGCATGTATCTTTTCAAATTGGTGTTTTCACTTTCTTTGGGTATATACCCACCAGTGGAATTGTTTCTTTTTTTTTTTTTTAACATCTTTATTGGAGTATAATTGCTTTACAATGTTGTGTTAGTTTCTGCTGTATAACAAAGTGAATCAGTTATATGTATACATGTATCCCCATATCCCCTACCTCTTGCATCTCCTTCCCACTCTCCCTGTCCCACCCCTCTAGGTGGTCACAAAGCACTGAGCTGATCTCCCTGTGCTATGTGGCTGCTTCCCACTGGCTATCTATTTTACATTTGGTAGTGTATATATGTCATTGCTACTCTCACTTCGTCCCAGCTTACCCTTACCCTTCCCCCTCCTGGTGTCCTCAAGTCCATTCCCTACATCTGTGTCTTTATTCCTGTTCTGCCCCTAGGTTATTCCTGTTCTGCCCCTAGGTTCATCAGAACCTTTTTTTTTTTAGATTCCATGTATATGTGTTAGCATATGGTATTTGTTTTTCTCTTTATGACTTACTTCACTCTGTATGACAGACTCTAGGTCCATCCACCTCACTACAAATAACTCAATTTCCTTTCTATTTACGGCTGAGTAATATGGAATTTTTTCTTAATACAGTAGGTCTCATTTTAGTTTTTTGACAACCTCAGTAATATTTTCATAGTGGTTGCACCAATTTACAATCTCACCAACAGTGTACTAGGGTTCCCTTTCCTCACAATCCCCACTAACATTTGTTATCTTTAGACTTTTTGATGAGAGCCATTTTGACAGATGTGAGGTCATGTCTCATTGTGGTTTTGATTTGCATTGATCCAGTGATTAGTGATATTTAGCATTTTTTCATTTGCCTGTTGGCTATCTCTATATCTTCTGTGGAAAAAGTCTATTACGGGTTTCTCTCCATTTTTCATCTTTTTTTGTTTTTTGATACTGAGTGGATGACCACTTTATATAATTTGTTTTTGTTTTTTGTTTTTTTTTTGCGGTACGCGGGCCTCTCACCGCCGTGGCCTCTCCCGTTGTGGAGCACAGGCTCCAGACGCGCAGGCTCAGCGGCCATGGCTCACGGGCCCAGCCGCTCCGCGGCATGTGGGATCCTCCCGGACCAGGGCACGAACCTGTGTCCCTTGCATCGGCAGGCAGACTCCCAACCACTGCGCCACCAGGGAAGCCCCACTTTATATAATTTGGATATTAACCCCTTCTCCATCACATCCTTTGTGTATATTTTTCTCCCATTCTGTAGGCTATCTTTTCATTTTGTCTAACATTTCCTTTGCTCTGCAAAAGATTTTAATTAGGTCTCATTTGTTTCTTTTTCCTTTTATGTCTTTTCCCCTTAGGTGACAAATCCAAAGAAAGTGTTCCCATTTGTGACAAAGAGTGTTCAGCCTATGTTCTCTCCTAGGAGTTTTAGGGTTTGAGGTATTCCATTTAGGTCCCTAATCATTTTGAGTTTGCTTTTGTGTATGGTGTGAGGAAATGTTCTAATCACATTATTTTTATTTTTTTTTTTGCGGTACACGGGCCTCTCACTGTTGTGGCCTCTCCCGTTGCGGAGCACAGGCTCCGGACGCACAGGCTCAGCGGCCATGGCTCACGGGCCCAGATGCTCTGCAGCATGTGGGATCTTCCCGGACTGGGGCACGAACCTGTGTCCCCTGCATCGGCCAGTATTTCCAGCACCACTTATTAAAGAGACTATTTTTCTCCATTGTATATTTGTGTTTCTTTTTAGTAGATTTGTTGACCATAGGTGTGCGGGTTCCTTTCTGGGCTCACTATACTATTTCATTGATCTGTATGTCTCTTTTGTGATTATTTTAGTTTTGTAGCCAGGAAGTGTGATATCTCCAGCTTTGGTGTTTTTTCTCAGGATTGCTTTAGCAATGTGGGTCATTTTTGGTTTTATATTTATTTTAGGGTTATTTGCTCTAGTTCTGTGAAAAATGTCATGGGTATTTTGAGAGGATTAATTTAAATCTATAGGTTGCTTGGAATATTATGTGGCTCTCTGAAAAATCTTAGTTATTCCAATCCAAGAGGATGGAATCGTTTATTTGTGACATCTTCCATTACTTTCATCAATGTCTGTTTTTGTGGCAGTACGATATTATTTTGATTACTGCTACAAAAACAGACACATAGATCAAAGAAATATAATAAAGAGCCTAGATAGGAACCCACATCCCTATGGTCAATAAATCTACTACAAAGGAGGAGAGAATATGCAATGGAGAAAAGACAGTCCCTTCAATAACTGAGCTGATCAAACTGGAAAGCTATAGCTAAAAAATGAGATTAGAACATTTTCTCACACTGCACACAAAAACAAACACACTTAGATATATAATCCATTTTGTATTACCCCAAACAAATCTCCTAGGAGAGAACATAAGAAGAACGCTCTTTTGCAATAAATGGGAACACTTTCTTTTTTGGATCTGTCTCCTCATGGAAAAAGACATAAATATTCCATTGTATATTGGACCTAGACCTAGAGTCAGTCATACAGAGTGAAGTAAGTCAGAAAGAGAAAAACAAATACCATATGCTAACACATATAGATGGAATCTAGAAAAAAAAATGGTTCTGAAGAACCTAGGGGCAGGTTAGGAATAAAGACGCAGATGTAGAGAATGAACTTGAGGACAAGGGGATGGGGGAGGGTAAGCTGGGACGAAGTGAGAGAGTGGCATGGACATATATACACTACCAAATGTAAAATAGATGGCTAGTGGGAAGCAGCCGCATAGCACAGGGAGATCAGCTCAGTGCTTTGTGACCACCTAGAGGGAGGGGTTATGGGGATATATGTATATGTAGAGCTGATTCACTTTGTGATACAGCAGAAACTAACACACCATTGTAAAGCAATATACTCCAATAAAGATGTTAAAAAAAGACATAAAAACAAAAATAAACCTAAATCAATTTAAAATCTTTTGCAGAGCAAAGGAAACATTAGACTAAATGAAATAGAGAGTGAAAAATATACACAAAGTATATGATGGAGAAGGGGTTAATATTCAAATTACATAAAGAGCTCATCCACTCAATATCAAAAACAAAGGATGAAAACATGGGGAGAAATGCCTACTAGACATTTTTCCACAGAAGGTATACAGATAGGCCACAGGCACATGAAAAAAATGCTAAACATCAGTAATCACTAGATAAATGCAAATCAAAACCAGAATGAGACATCACCTCACATCTGTCAAAATGGCTCTCATCAAAAAGTCTACAGATAACAAATGTTAATGAGGATTGTGAGAAAAGGGAACCCTAGTACACTGTTGGTGGGATTGTAAACTGGTACAACCACAATGAAAATATTATGGAGGTCGTCAAAAAACTAAAAGGAACACTATTGTATTAAGAAACATTCCACTGCTGGGTAGTGGAAGTGAAAATGAAAGAAAATGAAAATACCAATCTGAAAATACGTATGCACCCCAATATTTATAGCAGTATTATTTCCAATGGTTAAGATATGGGAGCAAAATAAATGTCCATCAACAGATGAATGGATAAAGAAGCTGTGACATATATATATATATATATGTGTGTGTGTGTGTGGGTTTGTGTGTGTATAGATAGACAGATATACATATTATTCAGCCTTAAAAAAATAAAAATTCTGCCAGGTGTAACAACATGGATGGATGTAGAGTGTATTAAATTAGTGAAATAGTCAGACAAAGACAAATACTCTATGTTCTGACTACATGGGGAATCTAAAAAATTAAAGGAATGTATATAACAAAATAGAAATTGACTCACAGGGAACAAATTAGTGGTTACTAGTGGGGAGAGTGAAGGGGGAACAGAGAGATAGTAGCTTCTTTGTCTTAATCCAATATGCCTATATATAAACAAACATGGATGTATTGTACAACATAGGGAAATAGAGTCATTATTTTGTAATAATTTCAAATGGAGTATAATCAATAAAAATGTTAAACCACTACGTTGTACCAATGAAACAAATATATATCAACTATACTATAATATTATATATCAACTATACTTCAATTTAAAAAATCCCTTCAGTGGCTGAATGGATTTTTTTTTAAACAAGATCAATTATATACAGTGTGCAAGAGATCTGTGTTAACTTTAAGGCCATAGATAGGACAAATTGCATTGGCAGGCAGATTCTTAACCACTGCACCACCAGGGAACCCCTGCATATATTTTTAAAAAGGGGAGAGGGGAGCCAGAGGATGGAGTATGGAAGATCCTGAGCTCACCTCCTCCCATGGGCACACCAAAATTACAACTGCTTACAGAGAAGTTATCTCTGAGAATGCTCTGAAGACTAGCAGAAAAAATTTTCCACAACTCAAGCTATAAAGGAGAAACCACTAGGCACGTAAGAGGCTTAGAAACACAGTCTAGTTAGAACCCACACCTTCAGCACTGTGCCCCACGATTTAGAGACACCACAACTGCATAGGTCCTCCCCAAGGAGGGAAGGGTCTGAGCCCTGCATCAGGCTGCCCAACCCAGAGTTCCTGCATTGGGAAGGAAAGAACTCAGCAGGTCTGGCTTTGAAAACCTGCAGGGCTTCCTTTCAGGAGAGCTGGAGGCTAAAGGAAACTGAGATTCCGCTCCTAAAGGGCACACACCAAACCTCACATGTTCTCAATCTCTGTGCAGAGCCAGTAGTCTGAAAGACATCTGGGTCAGACCCACGTGCTAATCTCAGAAAGCAAGAGGCAGCTTGGACTCCTGCTAGGGACTGAGACACTCACAGGCAACATTTTAGAATCTTCCCTCCATTTGATTAGTGTCAGGGGCCTGCCGCATTCACCACCATGTCTGCAGCACTCCTGCACCACCAGGCCTCACAAGCAAACACACTGGGGGCCTTCCCTACCCACCTGTGCACCTGGAGCAGACCCATAATGGAGGGCTGCCTTGCCTATGAGCACACCCACAGCAATCACATAATGCAGGACCTCACAGACATTTAGACCAGGGTCCAATACAGCCTACCAGCTTGTCCACAGTAGTTGGCCCTTCTACAACAGAAAGGGACATGCAGCCCACATAGGGGACATCCCTGCAGCATCTGGCTGTGCTGGCCAGAGGAGAATGTGCTGCTGGGCCCTGTAGGCCATCTCCTGTATAAGGCCACTTCTCCAAGACTGAAAATGTCACAAGGCAAACCTAATAAATACAAATGCACAGAGAATTAGAAAACATAAGGAAATAGAAGAGTATATTACTAATGAAGTAACTAGACACAGTATCAGAAAAAGAACTAGACAAAACAGGAATAAGCATCCTACCTGAAAAAAACGTGTTCAAGGTAATGATTATCAAGATGCTCACCCACGTCAGGACACAGTGAGAACTTCAACAAAGCACAATAAAATGTAAAAGAGAACCAAAGAACTGAAAAATACAATAACTGAGACTAACACACACACACACACACACACACACACACACACACACACACTACAGGGAAGCAACATTAGATTATATGATACAGAAAAACAGAAGAGTCATCTGGAGGACAGAGTAGTGAAACTCACCAAAATTTGAATAGCAAGAAGAAAAAAAATTAAGATGATAGGTAAAGAGACCTCTTGGAAAACATCAAGAATACTAACCCTAGCATTATAGGGGTCCCAGAAAGAGAAGAAAGAGAGTAAGGGGCAGATAACTTATTTTATGAGCGGATATAACAACTGACAATTTTCCTAACCTGGGAAAGGAAACAGACATCAAGTCCCAGGAAGCACAGAGTCCCAAAGAAGATGAAGACAAACAGATCCACACCAAGACACATTATAATTAAAGCGTCAAAAATTAAAGACAAAGAGGGATCATAGAAGGAATGAAATAAAAGTAACTGGGTAGGGACTTCCCTGGCAGTCCAGTGGTTAAGATTTCACCTTCCAATGCAGAGGGTGCAGGTTCGATCCCTGGTCAGAGAGCTAAGATCCCACATGCCTTGAGGCGAAAAACCAAAACATAGAATAGAAGCAATA
Organism: Globicephala melas; assembly: GCF_963455315.2. Classification (NCBI taxonomy): domain Eukaryota; kingdom Metazoa; phylum Chordata; class Mammalia; order Artiodactyla; family Delphinidae; genus Globicephala; species Globicephala melas. The sequence goes on from NC_083332.1 coordinate 4,397,945, forward strand.
TTCTAAACAAATTCAAGAAAGACTTTAAAAATGGTCCACATCAAAAAAGTGTTAAAAAAAAAAAGTAACTGGTTATGTGCAAGGTATTTTCATAAGACTATCAGCTGAATTTTCAGCAGACTTCGCATACCAGAAAGGAATGAAAATATATTCAATGGTCTAAAAGGAAAAAGGCCACAGCAAGAATACTGTACCAGCAAGATTATAATGCAGAATCAAAGGAGAGAGCAAGCATTTCCAGGCTAGCAAACACTAAATGAGTTCATCACTAAGAAAGCATCCTTATAAGAAATGTTGAAGGAATTTATTTAAGCTTAAAAGAAGCTTAAATAAATTAGCAACAAGAAAACACACAAAAGTAAAAATCTCACTGGTAAGGGGAGTATTGTAAGGGGAGTAGATCGAACACTTATTAAGCTTCCGTAAAGAATAAAAGACACAAGTAGTATTCTTTTGAAGAAAGAGAAGGCCCAAATAAATTAGAAACAAAAGAGAGACACCACAGAAATGCAAAGTAGCATAAGACATTTCTACAAACAATTACACACTAAAGAGTTGGACACCTAGAAGAATTGGATAAATTCCTAGAATTATAAATCTTCTAAGACTGAATCAGGAATAAATAAAAAACCTAAAAGATCAAATACTAGTAATGAAATTGGTAGTCAAAAAACTCCAATAAATAAAATCCCAGGACCAGGTACCTTCACTGATAAATTCTACCAAATATTTAAATGAAAGTTAACATCTATCCTTCTCAAACTATTCCAAATAATTGAAGAAAGAGTGTTTCCAAACTAATTTTCTGAGATCAGAATCAGCCATAGATGAAAACCAGATAAAGATACTACCAGAAAAAGTAGGTTACAGGCCTTACTCCTGATGAACATATATGCAAAAATCCTCTGCAAAACATTAGCAAACTGAATTCAACAATACATTAAAAAATCCATACCCCGTGATCATGCGGGATTTATCTCAGCAATGCAGGGATGATTCAATATATGCAAATCAATTAAGGGACACACCAGATTAGTATAACAAAGTATAAAATCAAATGATCATCTTCATAGCTCCAGCAAAAGCATTTGACAAAAATTCAACAAACTTCAAAATCTGATAAAGCTCTGAACAAAGTTGGTATAGAGGCAACATACCTTTATATAATAAAGGGCATATATGACAAAAACCACAGCTACCATCATACTCAATGATGAAAAGTTGAAAGCATTTCCCGTAAGAACAGGAGCAAGACAAGGATGACTGTTCTCACCACTTTTATTCAACATAGTATTAATAATCCTAGCCACAGCAAAAAGACAAAAATAAAAAAGGGGATCTAGTTTGTAAAGGAACTAAAACTGTCACTGTTTGAACATGACACATAGAGAAAACCCTAAAGATTTCACCCACAAAGTATTAGCATGAATAAATTCAGTAAATTTGAAGTATACACAATTAACATACAGAAATCTGTTATTTTTCCTGCACCAATAACAAACTATCCAAGGTATGAAGAAAAAAATATGATTATATTAAAATGATAAAAGACCTAAGAATAAATTTATCCACAAATGTGAAAGATTTATGCACTGAAAATTATGACATGGATGAAACAAATGGAAGATGACACAAATAAATGAAAAGATACCTTATGCTCTTCGATTGGAAGAATTAATATTTTTAAAACAGCTATACTACTCCAAGCAACCTACAGATATAAAGCATTCCCTATCAAAATACCCATGAGTGCTCGCTTTGGCAGCACATATACTAAAATTGGAAAGATACAGAGAAGATTAGCATGGCCCCTTCACAGGATGACATGCAAATTTGTGAAGTTTTCCATATTTTTTGGACAGCTACATGTAAAAGAATGAAATTAGAACACTCCTTAACAGCATACACAAAAATAAACTCAAATGGATTAATGACCTAAATATAAGGCAAGACACTGTAAAACTCTTAGAGGAAAACATAGGCAGAACACTCCATGACATAAAAGCAAGATCCTTTTTGACCCACCTCCTAGAGAAATGGAAATAAAAATAAACAAATGGGACCTAATGAAACTAAAAAGCTTTTGCACAGCAAAGGAAACCATACACAAGACAAAAAGACAACCTCAGAATGGGAGAAAATATTTGCAAATGAAACAACTGACAAAGGATTAATCTCCAAAATATACAAGCAGCTCATGCAGCTCAATATCAAAAAACCAAACAACCCAATCCAGAAATGGGCAGAAGACCTAAATAGACATTTCTCCAAAGAAGATATACAGACTGCCAACAAACACATGAAAGGATGCTCAACATCATTAATCATTAGAGAAATGCAAATCAAAACTACAATGTGGTATCACCTCACACCAGTCAGGGTGGCCCTCATCAAAAAATCTACAAACAATAAATGCTGGAGAGGGTGTGGAGAAGAGAGAACCCTCTTGCACTGTTGGTGGGAATGTAAATTGATACAGCCTCTATGGAGAATAGTATGGAGGTTCCTCAAAAACCTAAAAATAGAACTACCATATGACCCAGCAATCCCACTACTGGGCATATACCCTGAGAAAACCATAATTCAAAAAGAGGCATGTACCACAATGTTCATTGCAGCTCTATTTACAATAGCCAGGACATGGAAGCAACCTAAGTGTTCATCGACAGATGAATGGATAAAGAAGATGTGGCACATATATAAATGGAATGTTACTCAGCCATAAAAAATGAAATTGAGTTATTTGTGGTGAGGTGGATGGACCTAGAGTCTGTCATACAGAGTGAAGAAGTCAGAAAGAGAAAAACAAATACCATATGCTAACACATATATATGGAATCTTAAAAAAAATGGTTCTCAAGAACCTAGTGGCAGGACAGGAATAAAGATGCAGACATAGAGAATGGACTTGAAGACACGGGGATGAAGTGAGAGAGTGGCATGGACATATATGCACTACCAAATGTAAAATAGCTAGCTAGTGGGAAGCAGCCACATAGCACAGGGAGATCACCTCCGTGCTTTGTGACCACCTAGAGGGGTGGGCTAGGGAGGGTGGGAGGGAGACGCAAGAGGGAGGAGATATGGGGATATATGTATATGTATAGCTGATTCACTTTGTTATAAAGCAGAAACTAACATACCATTGTAAAGCAATTATACTCCAATAAAGATGTTTAAAAAAAAAGATCTAGTAAAGGGAATGATGATTCATGCCAAAAAAAAAAAAAAAAATTAGGGCTTCTCTGCTGGCTCAGTGGTTAAGAATCCGCCTGCCAATGCAGGGGACATGGGTTCGAGCCCTGTTCCAGAAAGATCCCACATGCCGTGGAGCAACTAAGCCAGCGAGCCACAACTACTGAACCCTGTGTGCCTAGAACCTGTGTTCTGCAACAAAAGAAGCCACTGCAATGAGAAGCCCACGCACCACAATGAAGAGTGGCCCCCGCTCACTGCAACTAGAGAAAAGCCCTCACACAGCAACAAAGACCCAATGCAGTCCAAAATAAATAAAATAAATTAAAAAAATACCCATGACATTTTTCACAGAACCAGAACAAATAATCCTAAAAGTAATAGAGAACCACAAAATACCCACATTGCTTAAGCAATCCTGAGAAAAATGACCAAAGGTGGAGATACCACACTCCCTGAATACGATGCTACAATAATCACAAAAACAGACACAGAAATCAATGGAATAGAATAAAGGGCTCAGAAAGGAACCTGCACACCTATGGTCAATAAGTCTACTACAAAAGAATCAAGAATATACAATGGAGAAAAGACAGTCTCTTCAATAAGTGGTGTTTGGAAAACTGGAGAGTTACCAGTAAAATAATGAGAATAGAACATTTCCTCACACTGTACACAAAGACAAACTCAAAATGGATTAAGGACCTAAATGGAATACCTCAAACCCTAAAACTCCTAGGAGAGAACATAGGCTGAAAATTCTTTGGCATAAATGGGAACACTTTCTTTTTTGGACCTGTCTCCTAAGGGAAAAAAGACATAAAAGCAAAAATACACAAATGGGACCTAATTAATTTTAAAATCTTTTGCAGAGCAAAGGAAATGTTAGACACAATGAAAAGGTAACCTACAGAATGGGAGAAAAATATATGCCAAGGATATGATCGAGAAGGGGTTAATATCCAAATTATATAAAGAGCTCATCCACTCAGTATCAAAAAACAAACACAAAAGGCTGAAAAATGGAGAGAAACACTTAATAGACATTTTTCCACAGAAGATATACAGATAGCCATCAGGCACATGAAAAAATGCTAAACATCACTAATCATTGGATAAATGCAAATCAAAACCAGAATGAGAAATCACCTCACATCTGTCAAGATGGCTCTCATCAAAAAGTCTAGGGCTTCCCTGATAGAGCAGTGGTTGAGAATGTGTCTGCCAATGCAGGGGACATGGGTTCGAGCTCTGGTCCAGGGAGATCCCACATGCCATGGAGCAACTAAGCTCGTGTGCCAAACTACTGAGCCTGCTCTCTAGAGCTCATGAGCCACAACTACTGAGCCTGCATGCCACAACTACTGAAGCCCATGCACCTACAGCCCGTGCTCTGCAACAAGAGAGGCCACTGCAATGAGAAGCCCATGAACCGCAATGAAGAGTAGCCCTCACTCGCCGCAACTAGAGAAAGCCTGCACACAGTACAGACCCAAAGCAGCCAAAAAATTAATTAATTAATTAATTTTAAAAAAAGTCTACAGACAGCAAATGTTAGGAACCCTAGTGCATTGTTAGTGGGATTGTAAATTGGTACAACCACTATGAAAATATTATGGAGGTCGTCAGAAAACTAAAAGGAGAACTACTGTATTAAACAATTCCACTGCTGGGTATATACTCAGAGAAAGTGAAAACACCAATTTGAAAAGATACGTGCACCCCAATATTTATAGCAGCATTATTTACAATTGCCAAGATATGGAAGAGACCTAGATGTCCATCAACAGATGAATGGATAAAAAAGATGTGATATATCACACACACATATATATACCACACACACATATATATGTATATATATATATATCATACACACATATATATATATAATGGGATATTACTCAGCCATAAAATATAAAAATTACTCAGCCATGTGCAAAAATATGGATAGACCTAGAGTATATTATATGAGTTTTGGATTTTGGGGTATTTCATTTAGGTCCTTAATCCATTTTGAGTTTGTCTTTGTGTACAGCATGAGGAAATGTTCTAATCTCATTATTTTACCTGTAGGTCTCCAGTTTCCCAGCACCACTTATTAAAGAGAATGTCTTTTCTCCATTGTATATTTGTACCTCATTTGTAGTAGATTTATTGACCATAATTGTGTGGGTTCCTTCTGGACTATCCATTCTCTTCCATTCGTCTATGTTTCTGTTTTTGTGGCAATACAATTCTCTTTTGATTACTGTAGCATTGTGTATAATCTGAAGTCAGGAAGTGTGATACCTAACCTTATACCTTAAGTTACTAGGAAAACAAGAACAAACAAAACCTAACGTTAGTAGAAGAAAAGAAATCATAAAGATCAGATCGGAAAGAAGGAGTAAGAGAAAAATAGAAAAGATCAACGAACAAAGACCTGGTTCTTTTAAAAGATAAAATGGATAAACTTTAACTAGACTCATCAAGAAAAAAAGAGAGATGAATCAATTCCAAAAAACTGGAAAAGAAAAAGTCTCAAATAATACCATTGAAATAGGAAGGATTATGAGATTATCATGAACATTTTATACTCCAATAAAATGGACAACTTAGGAAAAATGGGCAAATTCCTATAAATATAAAATCTCCCAAGACTGAATCAGGAAAGAGTAGAAAATATGAACAGACCAATTACCAGTAATGTAATTAAATAAGTAATAATAATTTAAATAAGCCCAGCAAACAAAAGTCCAGGTCCAAACAACTTTGTAGGTAAATTCTACCAAACAGAGCATTTTAAACCTATACTTCTCAAGCTATTTCAAAATATTGGAGAGGAAGGAATGCTTCTGAAATCATTCCTCAAGGCCACCATCACCTTGATACCAAAACGACAAAGATATCACATAAAAGTAAACTACAGGCCAATATCGCTGATGAACATAGATGCAAATATGTTCAAACTTATATGATCTACCCTATTAATGAACTGAAAAATAAAAATCATATGATCATATCAAATGCAGAAAAAGCTTTTGAAAGAATTCAACACTGATTTATGATAAAAATTGTCAACACTATGGGTAAAGAGGCAACATAAATTAACTTAATAAAGGCCACATATGATAAATTCACAACTAATATTATACTCAACAGTGAAAAGCTGAAAGCATTTTCTCTCAGATCAGGAACAAGAGAAGGATACCTATGCTTGCCACTTTTATCAACAAGTATTGGAAGTCCTAGTCATAGCAATTAGACAAGAAATAAAACTAAAAGAAATCCATATGTTGACAATGATGTGGGAAAAAGGTAACCACTGTGCACTTTGGAGGGAAGTAAATTGGTTCAGCCACTATGGAAAAAGTATGGGGATTTGTCAAAACAATTAAAAGTAGCTCTACCCTATGTTCCAGTAATTTCACTTTGGGGTTTTTATCTGAAGAAAAAAAAATATAATTAATAATTAGGAAAGGTATATACAATCACTGCAGCATTATTTACAATAGCCAAGATATGGAAGCAACCCAAATGTCCATTAATCAATTAATGTGTAAAGAAGAAGTGGTATATATATATGTGTGTGTATATATACACACACATGTATACGTACACCATATATACATAATATATATATAATATATACAATATATACTATATATAATACATACATGCTATATACACACACAGTGGAATATTACTCAGCCATAGAAAAGAATGAAATCTTGCCATTTGAGACAACATGAACAGACCTAGAGGGTATTATGCTAAATGAAATAAGTCAGACTGAGAAAGAAAAGTACTGTATCATTTCAATTATTTATGTAATCTGAAATGAAAACAAATGAACATGTAACAACGGCAACAACAAAACCAACCCGATTTGTAAATACAGAGAAAAAACAGGTGGTTGTCAGAGGAGAGTGGGAGGAGGAAAGAAATAGGTGAGGGAGATCAAGAGGTACATACTTCCAGATGCAAAAGAAACCAGTCACGGTATGAGATGGTGTACAATTTTGGATATGTAGTCACTTACTATAATAGAATTGACTGGTGATTGTCCCCAGTTACTACGCTAGAATTTGTACGGGGACATATCATAAATAGACTTACTGTACTGATCATTTTGAAATGTATAGATATATCAAATCATTACATCAGGCAACTGGAACTACCAGTGTTGTTGGTCAATTATACTTCAAAAACAAACTCACAGAAAAAGAGATCCAATTTGTGGTTACCAGAGTCGGGGTGAGGTAGCAGGGGGAATTGAATGAAGGCAGCCACAAGCTACAAATTTCTAGTTATAAGATACATAAGTACTAGGGATTTAATATACAATATGATAAATATAATTAATACTGCTTTATGTTATATGTGAAAATTGCTCTCTGTTACATATGAAAGTTGTTAAGAGAGTATATCCTAAGAGTTATCACAAAATTTCTTTGCTATTTAATTCTGTATCTATGAGATGAATGTTCACTACACCGATTGTGATAATTGTTTCATAATGTATGGTAGTCAAATCATCATGCTGTACATCTTAAACTTATACAGTGCTGGATGTCTATTATATCTCAATAAATCTTAAAGAAAAAATAAATAATACCTTAGTCAAACTCACTTAGGAAAATACTTTATAGCAAGATTAAGTGAATCCTATACCAGGACTCTAATGTTTTGGTTGTTGGGAAATATAATCAGTTTATAAATTTAGGAAAGGCATGTGATCAATTTGATAGATGCAAACAAAGTAGCATGGAAGAATGCTACAGGTAATAATTATAAAAATAAAGAAGATATTAATGCATATGTACCCAAAGAAATGTCACATACCCCTGACACTAGTTCACCTATAGAGAAGTAATAGATTAATTTCCTCTAACCATCAGAAAGATCACTAGGAGACATGAACACCTAACTTACTTAACAGTTTGAGGTGTTAGTAAAAAGATTACCATTGGAAAGGAAGGATTAAAATTATCTCCATTTGCAGATCATATGGATATATGCCTAGTAAGTGCAAAGACTCAATGGAAAATTGTTACAGAAAATAAGACAATAAAATATTGTAAAGGCTGTAACATAAGCATATAGTACATAGTTTATATATATACATTCCAAGCAGTTACAAAGTATATTAAAAGGGAGGCTGCAATTTTAAAAGTATAAAATAAAATAAAAATAAATCTAACAGCATACATGTGAAAATCCTATATGAATAAAATTATCAGGAGCTCCTTAGATAGATGATACAAATTTGAAGAAAAGGAAAATCAAACTATTTCCTTAAATAGAATAATAAATCTTACATGAGAGAAAAAATATACCAATACACATATGTGTCTATAAAATGTATATATATAAATATGTGTATATTTCTATATATGTGTGTGTGTGTGTATACACATAAATATGTTTCTGGGGGTAATTTATTGTTCACATAAAATGAGAAAATATATATGTAAAGTATAAATAAAATGAGTTATTTTGTAAAATTAAAGATTAGTTATTAAATATATTTTACATACAAGATATTTTATGTTAGCTTCATGGAAACTACAAAGGAAAAAACCTATTGTGGTTACACAAAAGATAAAGATTTCATACTACATCACAAAATAAATTTACAATGGAACTACAACAACACAGAAAAAAATGAATGGGTTATCATAAATCCTATCAACAATTAAACATTAATGGACTAAATTCTCCAATTAAATGACACAAGACAGTTGAATTAATTTTAAAAAAGAACCTAAAATATGCTGTATAAGAGAGACTCACTTTAACTTTAAAGACATATATAGGTTAAAGTGAGAGGATGGAAAAAGATAGTCCATGCAAACAGCAATCAAAAAAGAGCAGGAGTAACTATACTTATTTCAGATAATATATATTTTCAATCAATCTGTCACAAGAGACAAAGAATGTTATTATACAGTGAAAAAGGGGTCAAATAATCAAGAGAGTATTACAAGTATAAATATATATGCACCCAACACTGGAACATGTAAATATTTAAAGCAAATATTAACAAAACCATAGGGAGAAAAAGTAATAGTAGGGTACTTCAATACCCGACTTATAAACATGGATAGATCATCCAGACAGAAATTTAATGAGAGAAGCATGATCTGTGTAACACTTTAGAAAAGTAAACCTAAGAGATATATATACAGAACTTTCCATCCAAGAACACCAGAAAACACATTCTTCTCAAGGTCACATAAAACATTCTCCAGGGTATATCATTCCCGGGCCACAAAGATAATCTTAACGCGTTTAAGATTAAAATCATATCTCATAGCTTTCCAACCACAATGATATGGAACTAGAAATCAACAGGAAAAATTTACAAATACATGGAAATAACACACTCAAAAACAAACAAACAAACAAAACACACACACACTCTGGAATAACCAATGGGTCAAAGTAGAAATTAAAAGAGAAATTAGAATCTTGAGAAAAACAGAAAAAAAAAAACCGATACAGAATACCACAATTTAGGGGATACATCAAAAGTAGTTCTTATCCTTACATTAAAAAAAGTGAAACAAAATTTTCAAACTTTACACATCAAGGAAGTAGAAAAAATTATGCATAAAATTAGAAGAAGAAAGGAAACAGCAAAGATGAGAGGATAAATGATGGATAAAGAGACTAGAAAAAAAGAGAAATAAATCAAGCTAAGAGTTGGTGTTTTTAAAAAAATAAAGCAAATTGACAAACCTTTAGTTAGATTAACCAAGGAAAAAAGAAAGAGAAGTGAAAAAATCTGATGAATGAAAGATGAGACATCAAAGAAATACAAAGGGCCATAAGAGTATATTATTAACAAATTACACATCAACAAATTAGATAAATTATAATAAATTCCCAGAAGCTTGGAACCTACCAAGACTGAATCATAAATAGAAAGTCTGACAGACCAATAATAAATCAGGGCATTAAAATAATAAACACAAACCTCCCAACAAAGAAAAGCGCAAGACCAGATGGTTTCACTAGTGAATTCTACCAAATATTAAAAAAATAACTAAGAGGGCTTCCCTGGTGGCACGGTGGTTGGGGGTCCGTCTGCTAATGTGGGGGACGTGGGTTTGTGGCCCGGTCCGGGGGGATCCCGCATGCCATGGAGCGGCTGGGCCGGTGGGCCATGGCCGCTGGGTCTGCACATCTGGGGCCCATGCTCCGCGACGGGAGAGGGCACAGCAGTGAGGGGCCCACGTGCCGCAAAAAATAAAAAAATAATAAAAAAATAACTAAGACCAATCATTCTGAATCTCTTACAAAAATAAACTGAGGATGAGGGAACATGCCCGAGCAAGTTTTAGGAGGACAGCATTACTCTGACACCAAAGCCAGATGAGGAAAACTACAAGAAAATCTATAGGCTGATATGCCTAATGAATATAAATACAAAAATTCTCAGCAAATGTCTAACCAAATCCAACAGCAAATTAAAAAGATCATACACCATGATCAAGTGGAATTCATGCCTGGGATGGAAGGATGTCACTATATATATGTATGATATCACCTCATATCTGTCAGAATGGCTATTAACAAAAGCACAAGAAATCACAAGTCTTGACGAGAATGTGGATAAACGGAAATCCTAGTGCACTGCTGGTGGGAATGTATATTGGTGCAGCCACTATGGAAAACAGTATGGAAATCCCTTGAAAAATTAAAAATAGAATTACCATACAATCCTGCAATTCTATTTTTGGGTAGAAAATATTTGCAAATGAAGCAACGGACAAAGGATTAATCTCCAAAATTTACAAGCAGCTCATGCAGCTCAATAACAAAAAAACAAGCAACCCAATCCAAAAATGGGCAGAAGACCTAAATAGACATTTCTCCAAAGAAGATATACAGACTGCCCTCAAACACATGAAAGAATGCTCAACATCATTAATCATTAGAGAAATGCAAATCAAAACTACAATGAGATATCATCTCACACCAGTCAGAATGGCCATCATCAAAAAATCTAGAAACAATAAATGCTGGAGAGGGTGTGGAGAAAAGGGAACACTCTTGCACTGCTGGTGGGAATGTGAAGTGGTTCAGCCACTATGGAGAACAGTATGGAGGCTCCTTAAAAAACTACAAATAGAACTACCATATGACCCAGCAATCCCACTACTGGGCATATACCCTGAGAAAACCAAAATTCAAAACGAGTCACGTACCAAAATGTTCATTGCAGCTCTATTTACAATAGCCCGGAGATGGAAACAACCTAAGTGCCCATCATCAGATGAATGGATAAAGAAGATGTGGCACATATATACAATGGAATATTACTCAGCCATAAAAAGAAATGAAATTGAGCTATTTGTAATGAGGTGGATAGACCTAGAGTCTGTCATACAGAGTGAAGTAAGTCAGAAAGAAAAAGACAAATACAGTATGCTAACACATATATATGGAATTTAAGAAAAAAAAATGTCATGAAGAACCTAGGGGTAAGACAGGAATAAAGACACAGACCTAGTGGAGAATGGACTTGAGGATACGGGGAGGGGGAAGGGTGAGCTGTGACAGGGCGAGAGAGAGTCATGGACATATACACACTAACAAACGTAAGATAGATAGCTAGTGGGAAGCAGCCGCATGGCACAGGGATATTGGCTTGGTGCTTTGTGACCACCTGGAGGGGTGGGATAGGGAGGGTGGGAGGGAGGGAGACGCAAGAGGGAAGAGATATGGGAACATATGTATATGTATAACTGATTCACTTTGTTATAAAGCAGAAACTAACACACCATTGTAAAACAATTATACCCCAATAAAGATGTTAAAAAAAAAAAAAGAATGGAGAAGATAGAGTATGAAAAAAATTAAATCCACTAACTAAATTAGCAGCCACCTGATAATGCTTTTCTTTTATATCCTTTGCCTCTTTCTGTTAATCATGTTTTTTAGACTCCCTTAATATATTCTCAATTCCCAGGGTATTGCTTATAGTAAATGATTTAAAATAAAATGTGTGATGTGAGACCACATTAAAAAAAAAAAAAGAAAATGTATAGGTACCCCTAGTTTCACTACAGCATTATTTACAATAGCTGAGATATGGAAACAACCTAAGCATCCACTGATAGATGAATTGATAGATGTGATATATATAATATATAGACATGATATATATATAAGATTTATATGTGTGTGTGAATATGTACATACACATATATACATACACACAATGGAATACTATTCAGCCATAAAAAAGAATAAAATGTTGCCATTTGTAACAACAAATGGTTCTTAGGGTTATTAGTTTAAGTGAAGTAAGGCAGAGAAAGACAAATACTTTCCTGATTTCACTAATATATGGAACTTAAAAAACAAAATTTAGAGATACATAGAATAGACTGATGACTGTCAGATGGGAGGGGTGGTAGGGGGTTGGTGAAATGGGTGAATGGGGTCAACAGCTACAAATTTCCAGTTATAAAATGATGTACATGTACAGTATGGTGACTGTAGTCAAAATTATTTTATTGCCAATTTAAAAGATGCTAAGAAGTAAATCTTAAAAGTTCTCAATAAAAAAATTTATTTTGTAATTTATATAGTGACAGGTGGTAACTAGACTAATTATGGTAATCATTTTGCAGTGTATACAAATGTTGAATTATTGTGTTGTATTCCAGAAATTGATATAATTTTGTATACAAATTATACTTTAGTTAAAAACCCCCTCTATAACATGCCAAGATAATGATGCCACACAATTAACTATAAACTCCCATTTGTTAGGTCATTTCAGAGAAATTTACAAGTTCAAAGATTAAATCTCTGCCAAAAAAAAAAAATTCAAAACTACAAGATACTGGAGATCTGGCAGAAAATGGTGGAGTAGGTAAACCCTGATCTCACCTCCTCTCACAGGCACAACAAAAGCACAATTATTTCCAGAACAAACATCAGTGAAAAGACTGAAACCTACCAGAAAAGACCTTCTACAACTAAAGATATAAAGAAGGAATGACAAGGTGTGTGGTAGTGATGGAGTTGCAATATAGTCAACTCCCATAGCCCCAGGGTGGGCGACTCACAAATGAGAGGATAATTAAATTGCAAAGGTTCTCTCAAAAGAGAGAAAGGTCCAAGCCCCACAATGGGCTCCTCAGCCTGGGGAGGCTGCACTAAGAAGATGAGCCCCCAGAGGATTTGGCTTTGAAGGCCAATGGGGCTTAATTTCAGGAGTCCCAGAGGGTTGGGAGAAACAGAGACTTCACTCTTAATGGGCACACACAAAACTCTGACATGGTCTGGGACCCAGGATAGAAGCAGTAATTTGATAGAGCCTGGGTCACCTACTTGCTAATCTTGGAGAGTCTCCTGGAGTGGCAGGATGCAGCTGCATCCAACCCTGGGGACGTAGATACTGGCAGCAGCCATGTTGAGGAGCTCATTCTACCCGGTGGACATTGGTGCTGGAAAATGCTGTTTTGGAATCCTCCCTCTAGCTTATAGCCTCAGTTCCCAGCCCTGCCCTGACCAAACAGCTTAGAGGCCCCAGTGCTGGGACACCTCAGGACAAGAAACTAACATGGCATGGACACAGCCCCACCCACTGCCTTAAGACCCTGTGAGCCCACAGTCACCCCTGGACATGGCCCTGCCCATCAGAGGGCCCAGGACCCGACCTCACTCTCTAGTGCACAGGCACTAAACCCAAGACTCTCAGGGCCCTCCAGCCAGAGAACCTGGGACCAAGCTCCAACCAACAGTAGGCAGGAACCATGACCAGAATCCCATGGGACTGAGACACACCCTGCAGGGAGCCTGTCTAGCCTCAGGACCAGCCTCTCCATTAGGGAATGGACACCAACCACAACAAAACCACAGCCCTGCAGTCTGTGGCTCTGACCCACCCATCAGGAGGCCAGACCATGCCCAGCTTCACCCACCGGCAGGCAGACACCAGCTGCAAGAAACTTGTAACCACACAGCCTACAGACATAGCCCACACACTAGCAGGCCAGATCCATCCCTAGGATCAGCTGGGCCCTTGACCCAAACACTAGCAGTGCCACAGAAGGTTCAAGATACCCTAGGCCCTGCAGTCAGCTGTGTCAGAAAGCAGCCCCACCACCAATGATCCAGCACAAGTTCTGAACCTCTGGGCCATGCAACCAGACTCCAGGACCTGACTTAACCCACAGTGGTGGGCAACAGCCCTGGGGTTTCCTGGACCCTCACTCCACCCACGAGTAATGCAGCACTAGCCCCACCCAGGGTTCTGCAGTGAGCCACCTCCTGACACAGCCCTAACAACCAGTACCCAGCCAGAAGCCTCTGCACAGGTGGTACCCAGCAACCAACCAGACCAGGGACCAACAAAGCCTACCAGACCACCCACATAGTTAGCCCACCACAACAGAAAGACCCATGCAGCCATTATAGGGGAAACCTCTAGAGCATACAGCTCTGGTGACAAGAGGGGAGTGCAGTGCTTGGACACATAAGATGGCTCCTGCAAAAGGCCACTTCTCTAACACCGGGAAACAAACATAACCCACCTATGAGATACACAAAAATATGAACAACAAATTAGGCAAAATAAGGTGACAGAAGAACATGTTCTTAACCAAGGAACAAGATAAGAATTAAGTGAAGTGGGATAGGCAATCTACCCAAGAAAGAGTTCAGAGTAGTGATCATAGGATGGTCAAAGAACTCGTGAGAAGAATGGATGCACAGAGAAGTGAGAAAATTTTTTGATGGGAATAAATTGCTTTACAATGTTGTGTTAGTTTTTGCTGTACAACAGAGTGAATCAGCTATACGTATACATGTATCCCCTCCCTCTTGAGCCTCCCTCCCACCCTTCCATCCCATCCCTCTAGGTCATCACAGAACACTGAGCTGAGCTCCCTGTGCTATACAGAAGCTTCCCCCTAGCTATATATTTTACACATGGCAGTGTATATAGGTCAAAGCTACTCTCCCAGTTTGTCCCACCCTCCCCTTCCCTGCTGTGTCCACCAGTCCATTCTCTACGTCTGCATCTCTATTCCTGACCTGCAAATAATAAACATCTTAAAACTATAAAGAACAACCAAAAATGAAGAATAAAATAACGAAAATGAAAAACACACTAGAAGGAATCAACAGTAGACTAGGTGATATAGAAGAATGGATTAGTGAGCAGGAAAACAGAATAGTGGAAACTACTGATACTGAAAAGAGAAAGGAAGGAAAAGAAATGAGGACAATTCTTTCTTCTCTTTAACAACATCAAGGACACTAATATTTGCATTATAAAGGACCCAGAAGAAGAAGAGAGAGACAAAGGGCTGAGAACATAACTGAAGACACAAGGGCTAAAAACTTCCCTAACCTGGGGTAGGAAACACACATCCAAATTCAGGAAGTGCAGAACATCCCATACAGGATTGCCCACAGAGGAACTCTTGAAGACACACTGTAATCAAAATGGCAAAAATTAGAGAGAGAACATTAACAGTAGCAAGGGGAAAGCAACACGTTACTTACAAGGGAACTCCCATAAGGCTATCAGTTGACTTTTTAGCATAAATTCTGCAGTCCAGAGGGAGTGGCACAATATATTCAAAGTGATGAAAGGGGAAATACCTACAACCAAGAATACTCTAACCAGAAAGATTCTTGTTCAGATTTACTGGAGAAATCAAAAGTTTCACAGAAAGCAGAAGCTGAAAGAGTTCAGAACCACCAAACCACCTTTATAAGAAATGTTAAAGGAAATTCTGTAAGCAAAAAAGAAAAGGCCACAACTAGAAACATGAAAATTATGCAATGAAAAAATAGGTTATTGGTAAAGGCAAACATATAGTAAGGGTAGGAAATCATCCACATAAAAATGTAGTAGGGGGCTTCCATAGTGATGCAGTGGTTAAGAATCCGCCTGCCAATGCAGGGGACACGGGATCGAGCCCTGGTCCGGGAAGATCCCACATACCATAGAGCAACTAAGCCTGTGCACCACAACTACTGAGCCTGCCCTCTAGAGCCCGCAAGCCACAACTACTGAAGCCCGCACATCTAGAGCCTATGCTCCGCAACAAGAGAAGCCACCACAATGAGAAGCCCGTGCACCACAACGAAGAGTAGTCCCTGCTCGCCCGAACTAGAGAAAGACCACGTGCAGCAACAAAGACCCAATGCAGCCAAAAATAAATAAATAAAATAAATATATATATTTTTAAAAAGAGCTAAAAAATAAAACCTAGTGGGAAGGTTAAAAGACAAATGTAATAAAAAAAAAAAAGACAAATGTAGTAAAAATCATCTATATCCACAATAAGCCATTCAGGGATACACAAAAAAGAATTACATGTAAAATATGGTATCAAAACAGTAATCATGAGGAGAGGAGAGTACAAATGCAGTGTTGTTAATAGGCATTTTTAATTAAGAGATAGCAACTTAAAATAATCACATAGGTATATAGATTGCTACATATAAACCTGATGGTAACCATAAACCAAAAATCTATAATAGACACATACATACACAAAAAAGTAAAATGAATCCAAACATAACACTAAAGATAGTCATCAAATCACAAGAAAACAAAAAGAAGGAACTAAAAAGACCTACAAAGTAACCCCCAAACAATTAACAAAATGGCAATAAGAACATACATATCAATAATTAATTTAAATATAAATGGAGTAAGTGCTCCAGTTAAAAGAGAGAGTGGCTGAATGGATACGAAAATAAGACCTGTATATATGCTGTCTACAAGAGACACACTTCAGATCTAAAGACACACACTGACTGAAAGTGGGGGGGATGGAAAAATGTAGTCCATACAAATGGATACAGAAGAAAGTTAGGGTAGCAATACGGGTTTCATGCAAAGTAAATTTTAGATACTTAAAAGAGACAAAGAAGGACATAACATAATGATCAAGAAGTCAATGCAAGAAAAAGATATAACAATTGTAAATATACATGCACCCAACATAGGAGCACCTCAATACATAAAGCAAATATTAACTGACAAAAAGGGAGAATTTGACAGTAACACAATAATAGTAGGGAACTTTAGAGGAGACGTTCGAAATGGCAGAGGAGTAAGATGTGAAGATCACCTTCCTACCCACAACTACATCAGAAATGCATCTACATGTGGAACAACTCCTACAGAACACCTACTGAAATCTGGCTGAAGACCTCAGACTTCCCAAAAGGCAAGAAACTCCCCATGTACCTGGATAGGGCAAAAGAAAAAAGAAGAAATAGAGACAAAAGAATAGGGATGGGACCTGTGATGCTGGGAGGGAGCTGTGAAGGAGGAAAAGTTTCCACACACTAGGAAGCCCCTTCACTGGTGGAGATGGGTGGCGGGGGGGAAGCTTCAGAGCCACGGAGGACAGCACAGCAACAGGTGTGCATAAGGCAAAGAGGAGAGATTCCTGCACAGAGGATCGGTGCTGACCAGCACCCACCAGCCTGAGAGGCTTGTCTGCTCACCTGCCAGGACAGGTGGGGGCTGGGACCTGAGACTCTGGCTTCTTCGGAGGTCAGACCCCAGGGACCGGATTGGGGGTGGCTGCGTGAACACAGCCTGAAGGGGGCTAGTGTGCCAGAGCTAGCCAGGAGGGAGTCTGGGAAAAACTCTGGACCTGCCGGGGAGGCAAGAGACCATTGTTTTGAGGTGCTTGAGGAGAGGGGATTCAGAGCACCACCTAAATGAGATGGGCACGAGCTGCGGCTATCAATGTGGACCCCAGAGACGGGCATGAGATGCTAAGGCTGCTGCTGTGGCCACCAAGAAGCCTGTGTGCAAGTACAGGTCACTATCCACACCTCTCCTCCTGGGAGCCAGTGCAGCACGCCACTGTCCCTGGTCCCGTGAGCCAGGGACAACTTCCCCAGGAGAACACACGATGCGCCTCAGGCTGTTGCAATGTAACGCTGGCCTCTGCCGCCCCAGGCTCACCCCACATTCTTTGCCCCTCCCTCCCCCCCGGCCTGAGTGAGCCAGAGACCCCGAATCAGCGGCTCCTTTAACCCCGTCCTGTCTGAGTGAAGAACAGACACCCTCAGGCAACCTACATGCAAAGGCGAGGCCAAATACAAAGCTGAACCCCAGGAACCGTGCAAACAAAGAAGAGAAAGGGAAATTTCTCCCAGCAGCCTCAGGAGCAACGGATTAAACCTCCACCATGAACTTGATGTACCTGCATCTCTGGAATACCTGAATAGAAAAAGAATCATCCCAAAATTGAAGTGGTGGACTTTGGGAGCAACTGTAGACTTGGGGTTTGCTTTCTGTGTGTAATTTTTTTCTGGTTTTATGTTTATCTTAGTTTAGTATTTAGAGCTTATTATCATTGGTAGATGATATATGTATGCTTCTTTGTGTGATTCTGTCTGTATATCTTTGCTTTTGCCATTTGTCCTAGGGTTCTGACTCTCCTTTTTTTTTTTAAGTATAGTTTTTAGTGCTTGTTATCATTGGTGGATTTGTTTCTTTGGTTTGGTTGCTCTCTTCTTTCTCACTTTCATTTTTTAATTACATTTTTATTTTCAATAATTTCTTTCTACTTTAATAATTTCTTTGTTTCTTTCTTTTTTTTCTTCTTTCCTTCCTCTCTCTCTCTCTCCTCTCCCTCCCTCACTCCCTTCCTTTTCTTCTGACCGTGTGGCTGACAGGGTCTTGGTGCTCTGGCCAGGTGACAGGCCTGAGCCTCTGAGGTGGGAGAACTGAGTTCAGGATATTGGTCCACCAGAGACCTTCTGGCCCCACATAATATCAAACGGCAAAAGCTCTCCCAGAGATCCCCAACTCAACGCTAAGACCCAGCTCCACTCAATGACCAGCAAGCTACAGTGCTGGACACCCTATACCAAACAACTAGCAAGACAGGAACACAACCTCACCCATTAGCAGAGAGGCTGCCTAAAATCAGAATAAGTTCACAGACACCCCAAAACACACTACTGGATGTGGCCCTGCCCACCAGAAAGACAAGATCCAGCCTCATCCACCAGAACACAGGCACCAGTCCCCTCCACCAGGAAGCCTACACAACCCACTGAACGAACCTTACGAACTGGGGGCAGACACCAAAAACAAAAGGAACTACGAACCTGCAGCCTGAGAAAAGGAGACCCCAAACACAGTAAGATAAGCAAAATGAGAAGACAGAAAAACACACAGCAGATGAAGGAGCAAGGTAAAAACCCACCAGACCTAACAAATGAAGAGGAAATACACAGTCTACCTGAAAAAGAATTCAGAGTAATGACAGTAAAGATGATCCAAAATCTTGGAAATAGAATGGAGAAAATACAAGAAACGTTTAACAAGGACCTAGAAGAACTAAAGAGCAAGCAAACAATGATGAACAACACAATAAATGAAATTTAAAATTCTCCAGAAGAAATCACTAGCAGAATAACTGAGGCAGAAGAATGGATAAATGACCTGGAGGTTAAAATAGTTGAAATAACTATTGCAGAGCAGAATAAAGAAAAAAGAATGAAAAGAGCTGAGGACAGTCTCAGAGACCTCTGGGACAACATTAAACTCACCAACATTCGAATTATAGGGGTCCCAGAAGAAGAAGAGAAAAAGAAAGGGACTGAGAAAATATTTGAAGAGATTATAGTTGAAAACTTTCCTAATATGGGGAAGGAAATAGTCAAGTCCAGGAAGCCCAGAGAGTCCCATAAGTATAAATCCAAGGAGAAACACGTCACAACACATATTAATCAAACGGTCAAAAATTAAATACAAAGAAAAAATATTAAAATTGCAAGAGAAAAGCAACAATTACCATACAAGGGAATCACCATAAAGTTAACAGCTGATCTTTCAGCAGAAATTCTGCAAGCCAGAAGGGAGTGGCAGGACATATTTAAACTGATGAAAGGGAAAAGCCTACAACCAAGATTACTGTACCCAGCAAGGATCTCATTCAGATTCGACAGAGAAATTAAAACCTTTACAGACAAGCAAAAGCTAAGAGAATCCAGCACCTTCAAACCAGCTCTACAAAAAATGCTAAAGGAACTTCTCTAGGAAGGAAACACAAGAGAAGGAAAAGACTTATAATAATAAACCCAAAACAAATGAGAAAATGGTAATAAGAACATACATGTCGATAACTACCTTAAGTGAAAATGGATTAAATGCACCAACCAAAAGACATGGACTGGCTGAATGGATACAGAAACAAGACCTATATATGTACTATCTACAAGAGACCCATTTCAGACCTAGGGACACATACAGACTGAAAGTGGGGAGATGAAAAAAGATATTCCATGCAAATGGACATCAAAAGAAAGCTGGAGTAGCAATTCTCATACCAGACAAAATAGACTTTAAAACAAAGACTGGGCTTCCCTGGTGGCGCAGTCGTTGAGAGTCTGCCTGCCGAGGCAGGGGACATGGGTTTGTGCCCCGGATCGGGAAGATCCCACGTGCCGTGGAGCGGCTAGGCCCGTGAGCCATGGCCGCTGAGCCTGTGCGTCCGGAGCCTGTGCTCCACAACGGGAGAGGCCACAACAGTGAGAGGCCCGTGTACTGCAAAAAACAAAACAAAACAAAACAAAAAACAAAGACTATTACAGGAGACAAAGAAGGACACTACATAATGATCAAGGGATCAATCCAACAGGAAGACAGAACAATTGTAAATATTTATTCACTCAATAAAGAAGCATCTCCATACATAAGGCAAATGCTAACTGCCATAAAATGGGAAATTGATGGTAACACAATCATAGTAGGGGACTTTAACATCCCACTTTCACCAATGGACAGATCATCCAAAATGAAAATAAATAAGGAAACACAAGCTTTAAATGACACATTAAACAAGATGGACTTAATTGATATTTATAGGACATTCCAACCAAAAACAGCAGATTACACTTTCTTCTCAAGTGCTCATGGAACATTCTCCAGGATAGATCATATTTTGGGTCACAAATCAAGCCTCTGCAAACTTAAGAAAATTGAAATTGTATCAAGTATCTTTTCCAACCACAATTCTATGAGACTAGATATCAATTACAGGGGAAAAAATCTGTTAAAAAAATACAAACACATGGAGGCTAAACACTACACTACTAAATAACCAAGAGATCACTGAAGAAATCAAACAATATCTAGAAACAAATGACAATGAAAACCCGACAATGCAAAACCTATGGAATGCAGCAAAAGCAGTTCTAAGAGGGAAGTTTATAGCAATACAAGCCTACCTCAAGAAACCAGAAACATCTCAAATAAACCACCTAAATTTACACCTAAAGCAATTAGAGGAAGAAAAACAAAAATCCCACAAAGTTAGCAGAAGAAATCATAAAGATCAGATCAGGAATAAATGAAAAAGAAATGAAGGAAACAATAGCAAAGAGCAATAAAACTAAAAGCTAGTTCTTTGAGAAGATAAACAAAATTGATAAACCATTAGCCAGACTCATCAAGAAAAAATTGAGTCTTCTCAAATTGAGAAGACTCAAAGACTCAAATAGAATTAGAAATGGAAAAGGAGAAGTAACAACTGACATTACAGAAATACAAAGGATCATGAGAGATTACTACAAGCAACTATATGCCAATGAAATGGACAAAGAGATTACTATCAGCAACTATATGCCAATAAAATGGACAACCTGGAAGAAATGGACAAATACTTAGAAAAGCACAACCTTCCGAGACTGAACCAGGAAGAAATAGAAAATATAAACAGACCAATCACAAGCACTGAAATTGAGACTGTGATTAAAAATCTTCCAACAAACAAAAGCCCAGGATGAGATGGCTTCACAGGCAAATTCTATCAAACATTTAGAGAAGAACTAACACCTATCCTTCTAAAACTCTTCCAAAATATAGCAGACGGAGAAAGACTCCAAACCTCATTCTATGAGACCACCATCACCCTGATACCAAAACCAGACTAAGATGCCACAAAAAAACAAAACTAGAGGCCAATATCACTGATCAAGATAGATGCAGAAATCCACAACAAAATACCAGCAAACAGAATCCAACAACACATTAAAAGGATCATACACCATGATCAAGAGGGATTTATCCCAGGAATGCAAAGATTCTTCAATATACACAAATCAATCAATGTGATACACCATATTAACAAACTGAAGGATAAAAACCATATGATCATCTCAATAGATGAAGAAAATGCTTTCAACAAAATTCAACACCCATTTATGATAAAAAAAAAAAACCTCCAGAAAGCAGGCATAAAGGGAACTTACCTCAACACAATAAAGGCCATATATGACAAACCCACAGCCAACATCGTTCTCAATGGTGAAAAACTGAAACCATTTCCATTAAGATCAGGAACAAGACAAGGTTGCCCACTTTCAGCACTATTATTCAACACAGTTTTGGAAGTTTTAGCCACAGCAATCAGAGAAGGAAAAGAAATAAAAGGAATCCAAATCAGAAAAGAAGAAGCAAAACTGTCACTGTTTGCAGATGATGTAATACTATACATAGAGAATCCTAAAGAAGCTACGAGAAAACTACCAGAGCTAATCAATGAATTTGGTAGAGTAGCAGGATACAAAATTAATACAGAGAAATCTCTGGCATTCCTATACACGAATGATGAAAAATCTGAAAGAGAAATTAAGGAAACACTCATATTTACCATTGCAACAAAAAGAATAAAATACCAGAGATTGGTTCAAGATGGTGGAGTAGAAGGACATGCTCTCACTCCCTCTATCGAGAACACCAGAATCACAACTAACTGCTGAACAATCATCGACAGGAAGACACTGGAACTCACCAAAAAAGATACCCCACAGGCAAAGACAAAGGAGAAGCCACAATGAGATGGTACAAGGGCGCTGTCACAATAAAATCAAACCCCATAACAGCTGGGTGGGTGACTCACAAACTGGAGAACACTTATATCACAGAAGTCCACCCACTGGAGTGAAGGTTATGAGCCACACGTCAGTCTTCCCAACCTGGGAGTCTGGCAATGGAGGAAGAATTCCTAGGGAATCAGAATTTGAAGGCTAGTGGGATTTGATTGCAGGACTTTGGCAGCACTGGGGGAAACAGAGACTCCACACTTGGAGGGCACACACAAAGTAGTGTGTGCATCAGGACCCAGGGGAAGGAGCAGTTACCCCAGGGGTGACAGAACCAGACCTACCTGCTAGTGTTGGAGGGTCTCCTGCAGCTGTGGCTCACCAAGGGACAAGGACACTGGCAGCAGAAGTTCTGGGAAGTACTCCTTGGTGTGAGCCCTCCCAGAGTCTGCCATTAGCCCCACCAAAGAGCCCGGGTAGGCTCCAGTGTTGGATCGCCTCAGGCCAAACAACCAACAGGGAGGAAACCCAGTCCCACCCATCAGCAGACAAGCAGATTAAAGTTCTGCCCAGCCCTGCCCACCAGAGGAACAGCCAGCTCTACCCACCAACAGTGCCTCCCATCAGGAAACTTCCACAAGCCTCTTAGATAGCCTCATCCACGAGAGGGCAGACAGCAGAAGCAAGAAGGACTACAATCCTGCAGCCTGGGGAACAAAAACCACATTCACAGAAAGACAGACAAGATGAAAAGGCAGAGGGCTATGTACCAGATGAAGGAACAAAATAAAACCCCAGAAAAACAACTAAATGAAATGGAGGTAGAGACTCTTTCAGAAGAAGAATTCAGTATAATGATAGTGAAGATGATCCAGGACCTTGGGAAAAGAATGGAGGCAAAGATTGAGAAAATGCAAGAAATGTTTAACAAAGATCTAGAAGAATTAAAAAACAAACAGAGATGAACAATACAATAACTGAAATGAAAAATACACTAGAAGGAATCAATAGCAGAATAACTGAGGCAGAAGAACAGATAAGTGACCTGGAAGACACACTGGTGGAATCCACTGCTGCAGAACAGAATTTTAAAAAGAATGAAAAGAACTGAAGACAGCCTAAGAGACCTCTGGGACAACATTAAACACAACAACATTCGCATTATAGAGGTCCCAGAAGGAGAAGAGAGAGAGAAAGGACCAGAGAAAACATGTGAAGAGATTGTAGTCGAAAACTTCCCTAACGTGGGAGAGGAAATAGCCACCCAAGTCCAGGAAGCGCAGAGAGTCTCGTACAGGATAAACCCAAGGAGAAACATGCTGAGACACATAGAAATCAAATTGGCAAAATTAAAGACAAAGAAAAATTATTGAAAGCAGCAAGGGAAAAATGACAAATAACATACAAGGGAACTCCGATAAGGTTAACAGCTGATTTCTCAGCAGAAACTCTACAAGCCAGAAGGGAGTGGCATGATATACTTAAAGTGATGAAAGGGAGGAAACTACAAACAAGATTACTCTACCCAGCAAGGACCTCATTCAGATTCGATGGAGAAATCAAAAGCTTTACAGACAAGCAAAAGCTAAGAGAATTCAGCACCACCAAACCAGCTCTACAACAAATGCTAAAGGAACTTCTTTAAGTGGGAAACACAAGAGAAGAAAAGGACCTCCAAAACCAAACCCAAAACAATTAAGAAAATGGTAATAGGAACATACATATTGCTAATTACCTTAAACATGAATGGATTAAATGCTCTAACCAAAAGACACAGGTTTGCTGTTGGATACAAAAACAAGACCCATCTATATACTGTCTACGAGAGACCCACTTCAGACCTAGGGACACATACAGACTGAAAGTGAGGGGATGGAAATAGATATTCTATGCAAATGTAAATCAAAAGAAAGCTGGAGTAGCAATACTCATATCAGATAAAACAGACTTTAAAATAAAGAATGTTACAAGAGACAAGGAAGGACACTACATAATGATCAAGGGATCAATCCAAAAAGAAGATATAACAATTATAAATATATATGCACCCAACATAGGAGCACCTCAATACATAAGGCAACTGCTAACAGCTATAAAAGAGGAAATCGACAGTAACACAGTGATAGTGGGGGACTTTAACACCTCACTTATACCAATGGACAGATCATCCAAACAGAAATAATAAAGAAAAACAAACTTTAAATGACAAAACAGACTAGATAGATTTAATTGATATTTATAGGACATTCCATCCAAAAACAGAAGATAACACTTTCTTCTCAAGTGAGCACAGAGCATTCTCCATGATAGATCACATCTTCGGTCAAAAATCAAGCCTCAGTAAATTTAAGAAAATTGAAATCGTATCAATCATCTTTTCTTACCACATGCTATGAGATTAGAAATCAATTACAGGGGAAAAAACATTAAAAACACAAACACATGGAGGCTTAACAATACATTACTAAATAACCAAGAGATCACTGAAGAAATCAAAGAGGAAATCAAAAAATACCTAGATACAAATGACAATGAAAACACTACCATCCAAAACCTATGGAATGCAGCAAAAGCAGTTTTAAGAAGGAAGTTTATAGCAATCCAGTCCTTCCTCAAGAAACATCTCAAATAAACAATCTAACCTTACACCTATAGGAACTAGAGAAAGAAGAACAAACAAAACCCAAAGTTACTAGACGGAAAGAAATCATAGAGATCAGAGCAGAAATAAATGAAATAGAAACAGAGAAAACAATAGCAAAGATCAATAAAACTAAAAGCTGGTTCTTTGAGAAGATAAACAAAATTGATAAACCATTAGCCAGACTCATCAAGAAAAAGAGGGAGAGGACTCAAATCAATAAAATTAGAAATGAAAAAGGAGAAGTTACAACAGACACCGCAGAAATACAAAGCATCCTGAGACTACTACAAGCACCTTTATTCCGATAAAATGGACAACCTGGAATGGACAAATTCTTAGAAAGGTATAACCTTCCAAGACTGAACCAGGAAGAAACAGAAAATATGAACAGACCAATCACAAGTAATGAAATTGAAACTGTGATTAAAAATCTTCCATTAAACAAAAATCCAGGACCACATGGCTTCACAGGTGGATTCTATCAAACACTTAGAGAAGAATTAACACCCATCCTTCTCAAAATCTTCCAAAAAATTTCAGAGGAAGGAACACTCTCAAACTCATTCTATGAGGCCACCATCACCCTGATACCAAAACCAGACAAAGATACTACAAAAAAAGAAAATTATAGACCAATATCACTCATGAATATAGATGCAAAAATCCTCAACAAAATACTAGCAAACAGAATCCAACAACACATTTAAAGGGTCATACACCATGATCAAGTGGGATTTATCCCAGAGATGCAAGGGTTGTTCAATATAAGCAAATCAATCAATGCGATACACCATCTTAACAAATTGAATAAGAAAAACCATATGATCATCTCAATAGATGCAGAAAAAGCTTTTGACAAAATTCAACACCCACTTATGACAAAAACTCTTCAGAAAGTGGGCATAGAGGGAACCTACCTCTACATAGTAAAGGCCATATATGACAAACCCACAGCAAACATCATTCTCAATGGTGAAAAACTGAAAGCATTTCCTCTAAGATCAGGAACGAGACAAGGATGTCCACTCTTACCGCTATTATTCAACATAGTTTTGGAAGCCCTAGCCATGGCAATCAGAGAAGAAAAAGAAATAAAAGGAACACAAATTGGAAAAGAGGAAGTAAAATTGTCACTATTTGCAGATTACATGATACTATACATAGAGAATCCTAAAGATGCCACCAGAAAACTACTAGAGCTAATCAATGAATTTGGTAAAGTTGCATGATACAAAATTAATACACAGAAATCTCTTGCATTCCTATACACTAATGATGAAAAATCTGAAAGAGAAATTAAGAAAACACTCCCATTTACCACTGCAACAAAAAGAATAAAATACCTAGGAATAAACCCACCTAGGGAGACAAAAGACCAGAATGCAGAAAACTATAAGACACTGATGAAAGAAATTAAAGATGATGCCAACAGATGGAGAGATATACCATGTTCTTGGATTGGAAGAATCAATATTGTGAAAATGACTATACTACCCAATACAATCTACAGATTCAATTCAATCCCTATCAAATTACCAATGGCATTTTTTACAGAACTAGAACAAAAAAATCTTAAAATTGGCATGGAGACACAAAAGACCCCAAATAGCCAAAGCAGTCTTGAGGGAAAAAAAATGCAGCTGGAGAAATCACACTCCCTGATGTCAGACTATACTACAAAGCTACAGTAATCAAGACAATATGGTACTGGCACAAAAACAGAAACATAGATCAATGGAACAAGACAGAAAGCCCAGAGATAAACCCACACACATATGGTCAACTAATCTATGACAAAGGAGGCAAGGATATACAATGGAGAAAAGACAGTCTCTTCAACAAGTTGTGCTGGGAAAACTGGACAGCTACATGTAAAAGAATGAAATTAGAACACTCCCTAACACCATACACAAAAATACACTCAAAATTGGTTAGAGACCTAAATGTAAAGCCGGCACTATAAAACTCTTAGAGGAAAACATAGGAAGAACACTCTTTGACATAAATGACAGCAAGATCTATTTTGATCCACCTCCCAGAGTAATGGAAATAAAAACAAAAATAAACAAATCGCACCTAATGAAACTTCAAAGCTTTTGCACAGCAAAGGAAACCATAAACAAGACGAAAAGACAACCCTCAGAATGGGAGAAAATATTTGCAAATGAATCATCAGACTAAGGATTAACCTCCAAATTATATAAACAGCTCATGCAGGTCAATATTAAAAAAACAAACAACACAATCCACAAACGGGCAGAAGACCTAAATAGACATTTCTCCAAAGAAGACATACAGATGACCAAGAAGCACATGAAAAGCTGCTCAACATAACTAATTGTTAGAGAAATGCAAATCAAACTACAATGAGGTATCACCTCACACCAGTTAGAATGGCCATCATCAGAAAATCTACAAACAACAAATACTGGAGAGGGTGTGGAGAAAAGGGAACCCTCTTACACTGCCGGTGGCAATGTAAACTGATACAGCCACTATGGATAACAGTATGGAGGTTCCTCAAAAAACAAAAAATAGAATTACCATATGATCCAGCAATCCCACTCCTGGGCATATACCCAGAGAAAACCATAATTCAAAAAGACACATGCAGGGCTTCCCTGGTGGCGCAGTGGTTAAGAGTCCGCCTGCCGATGCAGGGGACTCGGGTTTGTGACCTGGTCCTGGAAGATCCCACATGCCGCGGAGCGGCTGGGCCCGTCAGCCATGGCCGCTGAGCCTGTGCGTCCGGAGCCTGTGCTCCACAACGGGAGAGGCCACAACAGTGAGAGGCCCGCGTACAGAAAAAAAAAAAAAAAAGACACATGCACCCCAATGTTCATTGCAGCACTATTTACAATAGCCAGGTCATGGAAGCAACCGAAATGCCCAACAACAGATGAATGGATAAAGAAGATGTGGTACATATATACAATGGAATATTACTCAGCCATAAAAAGGAACGAAGTTGAGTCATTTGTTGAGATGTGGATGGATCTAGAGACTGTCATACAGAGTGAAGTAAGTCAGAAAGAGAAAAACAAATATCGTACATTAATGCATATATGTGGAATCTAGAAAAATGGTACAGGTGAAATGCAAGAGGGAAGAGATATGGAGACATATGTACATGTATAACTGATTCACTGTGTTATAAAGCAGAAAACAACACACCATTGTAAAGCAATTACAGTCCAATAAAGATGTTACAAAAAAAGACCCCCCAAAAAATAAAAGGAGTTATACAGCAGAAACTAACACAACATTGTAAAGCAATTATACTCCAATAAAGATATTTTAAAAAAATACATATAAAAAAATACCGCAAGATTAGTTAACTTTACAGAAAAAAACAACAGAAAAACAGTATGGCACTGGCACATAAACAGAAATATAGATCAGTGGAACAGGATAGAAAGCCCAGAGATAAACCCATGCACATATGGTCACCTTATCTATGATAAAGGAGGCAAGAATATACAATGGAGAAAAGACAGCCTCTTCAACAAGTGGTGCTGGGAAAACTGGACAGCTACATGTAAAAGAATGAAATTGGAATATTTCCTAACACCATACACAAAAATAAACTCAAAATGGATTAGAGACCTAAATGTAAGGCAAGATACTATAAAACTCTTAGAGGAAAACATAGGCAGAACACTCCATAACATAAATCACAGCAAGATCCTCTTTGACCCACATCCTAGAGAAATGGAAATAAAAACAAAAATAAACAAATGGGACCTATTGAAACTTAAAAGCTTTTGCACAGCAAAGGAAACCATAAACAAGACCAAAAGACAACCCTCAGAATGGGAGAAAATATTTGCAAACGAAGCAACTGACAAAGGATTAATCTCCAAAATATACAAGCAGCTCATGCAGCTCAGTATCATAAAAACAAACAACCCAATCCAAAAATGGGTAGAAGACCTAGACATTTCTCCAAAGAAGATATACAGATTGCCAACAAATACATGAGAGGATGCTCAACATCACTAATCATTAGAGAAATCCAAATCAAAACTACAATGAGGTATCACCTCACACCTGTCAGAATGGCCATCATCAAAAAATCTACAAACAACAAATGCTGCAGAGGGTGTGGAGAAAAGGGAACCCTCTTGCACTGTTGGTGAGAATGTAAATTCACACAGCCACTATGGAGAACAGTATGGAGGTTCCTCAAAAAACTAAAAAGAGAACTACCATATGACCCAGCAATCCCACTACTGGGCATATACCCTGAGAAAACCATAATTCAAAAAGAGTCATGTACCACAATGTTTATTGCAGCTCTATTTACAATAGCCAGGACATGGAATCAACCTAAGTGTCCATCGACAGATAAATGGATAAAGATGTGGCACATATATACAATGGAATTTTACTCAGCCATAAAAAGAAACGAAATTGAGTTATTTGTAGTGAGGTGGATGGACCTAGAGTCTGTCATACAGAGTGAAGTAAGTCAGAAAGAGAAAAAAACAAATACCATATGTTAACACATATATACGGAATCTAAAAAAAAAAAAAAAAATCGTTCTGAAGAACCTAGTAGCAGGATGGGAATAAAGACGCAGATGTAGAGAATGGACGTGAGGAGATGGGGAAGGGGAAGGGGAAGGGGAAGCTGGGATGAAGTGAGAGAGTGGCATGGACATATATACACTACCAAATGTAAAATAGATAGCTAGAGGGAAGCAGCCACATAGCACAGGGAGATCAGCTCTTTGCTTTGTGACCACCTAGAGGGGTGGGATAGGGAGGGTGGGAGGGAGATGCAAGAGGAAGGAGATATTGAGATATATGTATATCTATAGCTGATTCACTTTGTTATGCAGCAGAAACTAACACAATTGTAACGCAATTATACTCCAATAAAGATGTTAAAAATATTTTTAAAAACTTATTCTTTAGCAGCAATATCATGGTTTAATTTTGGTAAATTACCAATGATACTTCTGTATAATCCTCATTATAGCCATCATAATGTCCCTGCAGTTACAAAAGGGAGGGAGCAATACAAGAAGCAAATTGTGGAAAACGTAATCTCAAATTATATGAGATATAAATCCAAGAGGAAAAGGGATTACTAGAGACGTCATCCTACTGTGTTACCAGATACTTTGTTACTGTCTTTTACCTACAACTTTAAATAAGGTGGGAGCGGTTAATGTTGGTTGTGGGGTCACACTGCATTATTTAAGAAGTTTCACACATTAAAAACCATTCAGTTTTATTAACATATATTAAGTTCACACATAGTCTAAATAAAGCCTTTCAAAATCAACGGTATGATCCTGGAACAAAATACAGATTACAAGAATTCAAAAGCATTCTTGTTCTTCTGATATAATGATCTTAGAATTGTGATTTCTGTGGTTTACAAAACTGAGACTAATCATTTAGTGAACATGAAAGGACATTAATTTTATGACCTTTTACTAAAGGGTTACCTATACTTTTCTTGTATATCTGTGAAGACGTCTTTATTTCAACCATGTCAACTAATGTTCATGACTTCTATCTATTACTATTATGACAATACACTAAGACTTTAAAAAACTGCAGTTTTTTATCCGTAAAAAGCAAGTGGTACAGCTATTTAAAATTTAGAATGATCCTCCATATACTTTAATATGAAGATGATTCCCTGAATATTTATCTAATGTCACATCTATGATGGTTTTAAATCAATGACAAGCAGTATCTCCATTTAGATTTTCATTGTACATTTTACATTTCAGGATTCTCAGTCTTCCATGGAAAAGTAGATATAAGTGATTCACACCTAATATAGAAGGGCTTCTCTATTTTTAAGGCAGCAACAGTCAAAACCATGAGTTCACATACATACTAGAAATAAAAGCATCGCATGTCATAATTTGAGAGTTATGTTAATTTTTGTTTTCAAGTAATCTCAAATAATGTCACTATAAATAAGGACACAATGTTAATAATTATACCTGTGCAATCATCCATTCCCTTGATGATCCATACTAACAAATAATTTTTCAAAGTGTTTTAATTTTGGATTATTTTCTATAATGTTCTGATTTAGACTAATACCAGAAAACAGTTATTGACTGAATGCTATCTACTATGACTTATGTGGTATTTATTTGCATTTGATTTTTTATTAAAATCTTTCTTATGTCTTTCATGTCATTAAACTTTCTTTCCAGTTTGAACTTTTTGGTGTTTTCAAATGTGTATATTTAGGACTAATGTCTTTCATCACTTATTACACTTGTAGGGTCTCTCTCCTGCATGCACTCTCTGATGCTGAGGGAGGTGACAGCTCTGGTTAAAAGTTTTGCCATATTTGGCAAAAAACTTTGCCATATTTCTCTACTTATGAATTATCTGGTGTTGAGTAAGATTTGAGCAATGGGTAAAGGTTTTACAACATACTTTACATGTGTATGGTTTCTCCCCAGTATGAATTCTCTGATGTTGATTAAGAACTGAGCATTGGGTAAAGGCTTTGCCACATTCTTTACATTTGTAATGTTTCCCTCCAGTATGGATTTTCCTACGTCTATTTAGATTTAATAATTGTTTATAGACTTTCCCACATTTATTACACTTGTAATGTTCTTTCCTAGTGTGACTACCCTGATGTTGAGTAAGTTTCGAAGACTGGTTAAGAACTCTACCACATTCGCTAAATGTGTAATTCTTCTCTCCAATATGGAGAGTCTCATGGGTAATAAGACCTGAGCTTTGACAAAGGACATTACTACATTCATTCCTTATCTAATGGTTCTCTGAAAATTGAGTTCTCTGAGGTTTCATAAGATTTGAGTCTTGGTCAATGGTATTCCCAGTTTCAATGCATGGATATCCTCCAGTTCCATTATAAACACTCTCATAATTATTGAACATAGGGCTTTTGCTTAAGGTGTCACTCATTTGATTACACATGTAATGTTGTTCCACAGTATCTCTACTATGATACCTACTGAAGGATGATGGTTGGATAAAGACTCTGCCTTTATTATCAACATTACAGAGTTCAGAACAGGGAGAAAATGTTTGTTGGTTAAAGAATAGTAAACCCTTGGTAAGGGACCTCTCAAATTGATCATATTGGGATATTCATTCTACATTTTTAAACCTCTGGTTTTCACACATGTTTGAATAAATGTTTAATCCAAGCCTATATTCATAATGATCTGAGTGATTATTTGCAGCATAGGGTCGATGACTTTCCATATTTTTCAAATTTCCTTTCAGAGAATATGGATTTAAAAAAAATAATGTGGGTCTTTGCTGTCAAAAATGTATTTTTCTGCAAATATTATTGTAAAATAGATTTTTTCCCCAATTGGACTTACATCCTTGATTTCTTTTCAGAGTAATGTTTTCAACATGGGTAAATGTCAAAACTTGTTTATGTCCATAATAATATCCTTTCAACACTTCACATGCTCCCTTACATTCCCAGTCTTTTATTAAATATAAATTTCCAAGGTGACAGCTGTCTTATTTTCCCAGCAGCACTTTTTTGGAATAAATCTTCTATGCATGGCTTCTTTGGCAACAAACCCTGAGTGTAATGAGAAGTATGGCTGAAAGATATCAAATAGCAAATTATTCCACTTACTACTTTGAGTGAATATACTTTACAATTTTAAATAAACTTGACAAACCCCTACCTAGATGAAGAATATAAGAGAGAAGACGTAAGTAAAATCAGAAGTAAAAAGAGACATTATAAATAATACCATAAAACTGAAAGTAATTACAAGACACTGCTATGAACAATATTACACCAACAAATTGGACATTTTGAAAAAAAGAGATTGAATTTCTAGAAAGATACAACCTACTCAGACTTTATCACGAAGGGATTTTAAAAACCCACAACAAAAGTACAACTAGTAAATAGGCGAAAAAAGTAATTTTAAGAATCCCTGAAGCAGATAAATTACCTGGATGATTCCAGCAACATTTCAAGAAAAAGTAACACCAATTCTCCACAAACGTTTCCAAAGTTTAAAGAGAAATTATCAAAACAGTTTCTGTGAGTCCAGGGTTACCACATATCAAAGCCAAACAAAGACAGTCCAAATTATTTTTTTAAAAAAAACCTACAAACCAATATCTGTGATGAATACAGCTACAGAGCCTTCAATAAAATACTATCAAGCTACATTATAAAGGATATTAATATAATTATATGCCATGGGGACTTCCCTGGTGGTCCAGTGGCTAAGACTCTGCCCTCCCAGTGCAGGGGGTCCGGGTTCAATCCCAGGTCAGGGAACTAGATCCCACATGCCACAACTAAGAGTTAGCATGCCACAACTAAAAATCCCGCATGTCACAACTAAAAGATCCCGCACCCCGCAACTAAAAGATCCCACATGCCGCCATGAAGATCGAAGATCTGGTGTGCCACAACTAAGACCGGGCACAGCCATATATATATGCCATGAAAAATTCAGAATTATTTGTAGAATTCAAGGGTGTTTCAACAAATAGAAACGTTAAAAGACCACAT
Source organism: Globicephala melas (assembly GCF_963455315.2). NCBI lineage: Eukaryota > Metazoa > Chordata > Mammalia > Artiodactyla > Delphinidae > Globicephala > Globicephala melas. Next base: position 4,432,120 of record NC_083332.1, read on the forward strand.
ACACAGAATGAAGTTTATACCATATAATCTTATCAAATGATGCAGAGAAATAAATTGGCAATATTCAGTACCCTTTCATCATGAAAACACTCATTCTAGGAATCAATGGAACACACATAAATGTAATAAACGTATACAAAAAGCCCAGAGTTGGAGAGAGGGGGAAGATGGCGGAAGAGTAAGACGCGTAGACCACCTTCCTCCCCACAGATACATCAGAAATACATCTACACATGGAACAACTCCTACAGAACACCCACTGAATGCTGGCAGAAGACCTCAGACCTCCCAAAAGGCAGGAAACTCCCCCACGTACCTGCGTAGGGCAGAAGAAAAAAGAATAAACAGAGACAAAAGAATAGGGATGGGACCTGCACCAGTGGGAGGGAGCCGTGAAGGACGAAAGGTTTCCACACACTAGGAGCCCCTTTGCGGGCGGAGACTGCGGGAGGCAGAGCGGGGAGCTTCGGAGCCGTGGAGGCGAGCGCAGCAACAGGGGTGCAGAGGGCAAAGCGGAGAGATTCCCGCACAGAGGATCGGTGCCGACCGGCACTCACCAGCCCGAGAGGCTTGTCTGCTCACCCGCCGGGGCGGGCGGGGCTGGGAGCTGAGGCTCGGGCCTGGGCCTTCGGTCGGAGCACAGGGAGAGGACTGGGGTTGGCGGCCTGAACACAGCCTGCAGGGGGTTAGTGCACCACGGCTACTGGGAGGGAGTCCGGGGAAATGTCTGGAGTTGCCGAAGAGGCAAGAGACTTTTTCTTCCCTCTTTGTTTCCTGGTGCGCGAAGAGAGGGAATTCAGAGCGCTGCTTAAAGGAACTCCAGAGACGGGCACAAGCCGCGGCTAACAGCGCGGACCCCCAGAGATGCGCGGGAGACACTAAGGCTGCTGTCGCCGCCACCAAAAAGCCTGTGTGCAAGCACAGGTCACTATCCACACCTCGCATCCCGGGAGCCTGTGCAGCCCGCCACTGCCAGGGTCCCGGGATCCAGGGACAACTTCCCCGGGAGAACGCACGGCATGCCTCAGGCTGGTGCAAGGTCCCGCCGGCCTCTGCCACTGCAGGCTTGCCCCACATCTGTACCCCTTCCTCCCCCCGGCCTGAGTGAGCCAGAGCCCCCGAATCAGCTGCTCCTTTAACCCCGTCTTGTCTGAGCGCAGACGCCCTCCGGCGACCTACACGCAGAGGCGGGGCCAAATCCAAAGCTGAACCCTGGGAACTGTGTGAACAAAGAAGAGAAAGGGAAATCTCTCCCAGCAGCCTCAGAAGCAGCGGATTAAATCTCCAGAATCAACCTGATGTACCTGCATCTGTGGAATACCTGAATAGACAACGAATCATCCCAAATTGAGGAGGTGGACTTTGAGAGCAAGATTTATTATTTTTTCCCCTTTTCCTCTTTTTGTGAGTGTGTATGTGTATGCTTCTGTGTGAGATTTTGTCTGTATAGCTTTGCTTTCACCATTTGTCCTAGGGTTCTGTCCGTCCTTTTTTTTTTTTTACTTAAAAATTTCTTTTTCGTAATAATTATTTTTTATTTCAATAACTTTATTTTATCTTACTTTATTTTATTTTATTTTATCCTCTTTCTTTCTCTCTTTCTACTTTTTCTCCCTTTTATTCTGAGCCCTGTGGATGAAAGGCTCTTGGTGCTGCAGCCAGGCGTCAGTGCTATGCCGCTGAGGTGGGAGAGCCAACTTCAGGACACTGGTCCACAAGAGACCTCCCAGCTCCACGTAATATCAAACGGTGAAAATCTCCCAGAGATCTCCATCTCAACAGCAACACCCAGCTTCACTCAACGACCAACAAGCTACAGTGCTGGACACCCTATGCCAAACAACTAGCAAGACAGGAACACAGCCCCATCCATTAGCAGAGAGGCTGCCTAAAATCATAATAAGGTCACAGACACCCCAAAACACACCACCAGACGTGGACCTGCCCACCAGAAAGACAAGATCCAGCCTCATCCACCAGAACACAGGCACTAGTCCCCTCCACCAGGAAGCCTACACAATCCACTGAACCAACTTTAGCCACTGGGGGCAGACACCAAAAACAATAGGAACTATGAACGTACAGCCTGCAAAAAGGAGACACCAAACACAGTAAGATAAGCAAAATGAGAAGACAGAAAAACACACAGCAGATGAAGGAGCAAGATAAAAACCCACCAGACCTAACAAATGAAGAGGAAATACACAGTCTACCTGAAAAAGAATTCAGAATAATGATAGTAAAGATGATCCCAAATCTTGGAAATAGAATAGAGAAAATGCAAGAAACATTTAACAAGGACCTAGAAGAACTAAAGAGGAAACAAGCAATGATGAACAACACAATAAATGAAATTAAAAATACTCTAGAAGGGATCAATAGCAGAATAACTGAGGCAAAAGAATGGATAAGTAACCTGGAAGATAAAATAGTGGAAATAACTACTGCAGAGCAGAATAAAGAAAAAAGAATGAAAAGAGCTGAGGACAGTCTCAGAGACCTATGGGACAACATTAAATGCACCACCATTCAAATTATAGGGGTCCCAGAAGAAGAAGAGAAAAAGAAAGGGACTGAGAAAATATCTGAAGAGATTATAGTTGAAAACTTCCCTAATATGGGAGAGGAAATAGTTAATCAAGTCCAGGAAGCACAGAGAGTCCCATACAGGATAAATCCAAGGAGAAACACGCCAAGACACATATTAATCAAACGGTCAAAAATTAAATACAAAGAAAACACATTAAAAACAGCAAGGGGGCTTCCCTGGTGGCACAGTTGTTGAGAGTCCGCCTGCCGATGCAGGGAATGTGGGTTCGTGCTCCAGTCTGGGAAGATCCCACATGCTGCGGAGCAGCTGGGCCCGTGAGCCATGGCTGCTGGGCCTGCGCGTCTGGAGCCTGTGCTTCGCAATGGGAGAGGCCACAACAGTGAGAGGCCCGTGTATGCAAAAAAAAAAAAAAAAAAAAAAAAACAGCAAGGGAAAAACAACAAATAACACACAAAGGAATCCCCATAAGGTTAACAGCTGATCTTTCAGCAGAAACTCTGCAAGCCAGAAGGGAGTGGCAGGACATATTTAAGGTGATGAAGGAGAAAAACCTACAACAAAGATTACTCTACCTAGCAAGGATCTCATTCAGATTTGATGGAGAAATTAAAACCTTTACAGACAAGCAAAAGCTGAGAGAGTTCAGCACCACCAAACCAGCTTTACAACAAATGCTAAAGGAACTTCTCTAGGCAAGAAACACAAGAGAAGGAAAAGACCTAGAATAACAAACCCAAAACAATTAAGAATATGGGAATAGGAACATACATATTGATAATTACCTTACATGGAAATGGATTAAATGCTCCCACGAAAAGACACAGATTGGAGACAAATGACAATGGAGACACGATGACTCAAAACCTATGGGATGCAGCAAAAGCAGTTCTAAGAGGGAACTTTATAGCAATATAATCCTACCTTAAGAAACAGGAAACATCTCAAATAAACAACCTAACCTTGCACCTAAAGCAATTAGAGAAAGAAGAACAAAAACCCCCCAAAGTTAGCAGAAGGAAAGAAATCATAAAGATCAGATCAGAAATAAATGAAAAAGAAATCAAGGAAATGATAGCAAAGATCAATAAAACTAAAAGGTGGTTCTTTGAGAAGATAAACCAAATTGATGAACCATTAGCCAGACTCATCTAGAAAAAAAGAGAGAAGACTCAAATCAATAGAATTAGAAATGAAAAAGGAGAAGTGACAACTGACACTGCAGAATACAAAAAATCATGAGCGATTACTACAAGCAACTCTATGCCAATAAAATGGACAACCTTGAAGAAATGGACAAATTCTTAGAAATGCACAACCTGCCAAGACTGAATCAGGAAGAAATAGAAAATATAAACAGACCAATCACAAGCACTGAAATTGAAACTGTGATTAAAAATCTTCCAACAAACAAAAGCCCAGGACCAGAAGGCTTCACAGGTGAATTCTATCAAAAATTAAGGGAACCCAGTCATTCAATCCAATTACAACCTTTTAAATATAATAATAATGTGACAATAAATGATTTTGAATTTTCAAAAAAAAAAAAAATTAAGGGAAGAGCTAACACCTATCCTTCTCAAACTCTTCCAAAATATAGCAGAGGGAGGAACACTCCCAAACTCATTCTACGAGGCCACCATCACCCTGATACCAAAACCAGACAAGGATGTCACAAAGAAAGAAAACTACAGGCCAATATCACTGATGAACATAGATGCAAAAATCCTCAACAAAATACTAGCAAACAGAATCCAACAGCACATTAAAAGGATCATACACCATGATCAAGCGGGGTTTATTCCAGGAATGCAAGGATTCTTCAATATATGCAAATCAATCAACGTGATATACCATATTAACAAATTGAAGGAGAAAAAACATATGGTCATCTCAATAGATGCAGAGAAAGTTTTCGACAAAATTCAACACCCATTTATGATAAAAACCCTGCGGAAAGTAGGCATAGAGGGAACTTTCCTCAACATAATACAGGCCATATATGACAAACCCACAGCCAACATCATCCTCAATGGTGAAAAACTGAAAGTATTTCCACTAAAATCAGGAACAAGACAAGGTTGCCCACTCTCACCACTCTTATTCAACACAGTTTTGGAAGTTTTAGCCACATCAGTCAGAGAAGAAAAGGAAATAAAAAGAATCCAGATCGGAAAAGAAGAAGTAAAGCTGTCACTGTTTGCAGATGACATGATACTATACATAGAGAATCCTAAAGATGCTACCAGAAAACTACTAGAGCTAATCAATGAATTTGGTAAAGTAGCAGGATACAAAATTAATGCACAGAAATCTCTGGCATTCCTATACACTAATGATGAAAAATCCAAAAGTGAAATCAAGAAAACACTCCCATTTACCACTGCAACAAAAAGAATAAAATATCTAGGAATAAACCTACCTAAGGAGACAAAAGACCTGTATGCAGAAAATTATAAGACACTGATGAAAGAAATTAAAGATGATACAAACAGATGGAGAGATATATCATGTTCTTGGATTGGAAGAATCAACATTGTGAAAATGACTCTACTACCCAAAGCAATCTACAGATTCAATGCAATCCCTATCGACTACCACTGGCATTTTTCACAGAAGTAGAATAAAAAAATTCACAATTTGTATGGAAACACAAAAGACCCCGAATAGCCAAAGCAATATTGAGAACAAAAAATGGAGCTGGAGGAATCAGGCTCCCTGACTTCATATTATACTACAAAGCTACAGTAATCAAGACAGAATGGTACTGGCACAAAAACAGAAATATAGATCAATGGAACAGGATAGAAAGCCCAGAGATAAACCCACGAACCTATGGTCACCTTATCTTTGATAAAGGAGGCAGGAATGTACAGTGGAGAAAGGACAGCCTCTTCAATAAGTGGTGCTGGGAAAACTGGACAGGTACATGTAAAAGTATGAGATTAGGGGCTTCCCTGGTGGCACAGTGGTTGAGTGTCCGCCTGCCAATGCAGGGGACACGGGTTTGTGCCCTGGTCTGGGAAGATCCCACATGCCGTGGAGCGGCTGGGCCCGTGAGCCATGGCCACTGGGCCTGTGCGTCCGGAGTCTGTGCTCCGCAACGGGAGAAACCACAACAGTGAGAGGTCCGCGTACCGCAAAAAAAAAAAAAAAAAAAAAAAAAAAATTATGAGATTAGAACACTCCCTGACACCATACACAAAAATAAGCTCAAAATGGATTAAAGACTTAAATGTAAGGCCAGAAACTATCAAACTCTTAGAGGAAAACATAGGCAGAACACTCTATGACATAAATCACAGCAAGATCCTTTTTGACCCACCTCCTAGAGAAATGGAAATAAAAACAAAAATAAACAAATGGGACCTAATGAAACTTCAAAGCTTTTGCACAGCAAAGGAAACCATAAACAAGACCAAAAGACAACCCTCAGAATGGTAGAAAATATTTACAAATGAAGCAACTAACAAAGGATTAATCTCCAAAATTTACAAGCAACTCATGCACCTCAATAACAAAAAAACAAACAACCCAATCCAAAATTGGGCAGAAGACCTAAATAGACATTTCTCCAAAGAAGATATACAGATTGCCAACAAACACATGAAAGAATGCTCAACATCATTAATCATTAGAGAAATGCAAATCAAAACTACAATGAGATATCATCTCACACCGGTCAGAATGGCCATCATCAAAAAATCTAGAAACAATACATGCTGGAGATGGTGTGGAGAAAAGGGAACCCTCTTACACTGCTGGTGGGAATGTGAATTGGTACAGCCACTATGGAGAACAGTATGGAAGTTCCTTAAAAAACTACAAATAGAACTACCAGATGACCCAGCAATCCCACTACTGGGCATATACCCTGAGAAAACCATAATTCAAAAACAGTCATGTACCACAATGTTCATTGCAGCTCTATTTACAATAGCCAATAGATGGAAGCAACCTAAGTGTCCATCATTGAATGAATGGATAAAGAAGATTTGGCACATATATACAATGGAATATTACTCAGCTATAAAAAGAAACGAAATTGAGTTATTTGTAGTGAGGTGGATGGACCTAGAGTCTGTCATACAGAGTGAATTAAGTCAGAAAGGGAAAGACAAATACCGTATGCTAACATATATATATGGAATCTAAGAAAAAAAAAGGTCATGAAGAACTTAGGGGTAAGATGGGAATAAAGACACAGACCTACTAGAGAATGGACGTGAGGAGATGGGGAAGGGGAAGGGGAAGGGTAAGCTGTGACAAAGTGAGAGAGTGGCATGGAGATACATACACTACCAAACGTAAGATAGATAGCTAGTGGGAAGCAGCCGCATAGCACAGGTAGATCAGCTCCATGCTTTGTGACCACCTAGGGGATGGGATATGGAGGGTGGGAGGGAGGGAGACCCAAGAGGGAAGAGATATGGGAACATATGTATATGTATAACTGATTCACTTTGTTATAAAGCAGAAACTAACACACCATTGTAAAGCAATTATACTCCAATAAAGATGTTAAAAAAAAAAAAGAGTTGCTGGTTTTGGAGAAGATCAAAAGAATTTAGATAAAGATGGCATTTAAACAGATGGAAATTGAAAATTTTTTTTGATTGTGTATTCAGTAAAAACTTTAATAAACAAGAAGAAATGACAAACATTTCCAACAGGTCCAAAAAAAACAAAAGAAAACAAAAAAAACAACAAAACGCCCAGAGTTATCAATATACTCCATAGTGGAATACTGAAAGCCTTTCCTTTGCAATCAATAAAGTCAAGAATGTACACTTTCATGACTTTAATTCAACACAGTACTGTATTGCCTAGATAAAACTATCAGACCAATAAAAAAGGGGGGCATCCAATTCAGAAAGGAGGAAGTAAACTGATCTCTATTCACAGATGATAAAATCTTACATAGAAAACCCTAAAGAATCCTCATGAATAAACAAATACAGAACTCATAAACAAAGTTAGCAGAATTCAAAATATAAAATCAAACATAAAAATTAGTTGTGTTTCTATAACAGAAAAAAATCAAGAAAGATATTAAGAATATATGTACAGTGAGAGAGTGACATGGACTTATATACACTACCAAATGTAAAATAGATAGCTAGTGGGAAGCAGCCACATAGCACAGGGAGATCAGCTCGGTGCTTTGTGACCACCTAGAGGGGTGGGCTAGCGAGGGTGGGAGGGAGACGCAAGAGGGAGGAGATATGGGGATATATGTATATGTATAGCTGATTTATTTTGTTATAAAGCAGAAACTAACACACCATTGTAATGCAATTATACTCCAATAAAGATGTTAAAAAAAGAATATATGTACATTTATATTCTGTAGCATCAAAGAGAATAAAATACTTAGGAGTTAACTTAATGAATGGGTGAAAGACTTGTATGATAAAAATTATAAAAGATTGCTGGAGGCAAATAGAGAATATATAAATAAACAAAACCACATTCCATGTTCCTGAACTGGAATACTTAATATCATTAAGTTGTCAATAGTACCCAAGGTGATCTATAGTTGCAAAGCAATCTCTATCAAAATCCCAATCAAAATTTTGACACAAATAGAAAAGCTCATTCTAAAATGTATGTGGAATATCACAAAACACTAAATGTCCAAAACACTCTAGTAGAGAAAGTGTGAAGTTGGAGGCATGACACTTCCTGATTTTTAAAACATAAAACTATAGCATTTTACAACGCTGTAGTTATCAAAAAGGGTAGTACAAACATGTAGACAGAAAAAGAATAACGGAACAATAAAGAGAGCACAAATATAAGGTCTCAAGGTCATGGTCAAATAACCCCCAACAAGAGTGCCTATACCACCCAATGGGAAAAGGATAGTATCTTAAGCAAATGGCACTGGGAAAGTTGGATGTCTGAATGAAGAAGAATGAAGTTGAACTCTTACCTAACATCACTTACAAATACTATCTCAAAAGGGACTGAAGATTTAAACATAAACCTGTATCTATGTATCTCTTAGAAGAAAACAGTGGGGAAATGTCCTAAGACATTTGCTCTGGCAAAGATTTCTTGTATATGAAACCAAAAACTCAGGCAACAAAAGCAAATACAGTCAGGGTGGTCCAGTGGTGGTCCAGTGGTTACAAATCTGTCTTCCAATGCAGGGAACACGGTTTCAATCCCTGGTTGGGGAACTAAGATCCCACATGCCGTGGGGTGACTAAGCCTGCACACTGCAACTACTGAGCACGTAGGCCACAACTAGATAGCACGTGTGCTGCAACTACAGAGCTCACTTGCCACAACTACAGAGCCCATGTGCTCTGGAGCCTGTGCACCACAACTAGAGAGAAGTCCACGTGCTGCAGGGGAGGATCCTGCATGCCCCAACAAAGATCCCATGTGCCGCAGCTAAGACCCGTCAAAGCCAAAAATAAAATAAATAAATAAATATTTTTAAAGAAAAGCCAATGGGATTACATTACATGTAAAAACTCATGCACATTAGAGGAAACAGTCAATGGGGTGAAAAGGCATCCTGTGGAATAAGAGAAAAATTTTGCAAAGCATGTAACTCATATGGAGTTACAATCCAGAATACATAAAAAACTCCTACAACATAAAACATTATGTTTATGTTGCAACTCCTAGCAACATTAAGAAACAAATAACACAACGTATGGGCAAAGGATTAAATAGACATTAATCCAAATAAGATACACTTATGGACAACAGAAATGTGAAAGATACTAAAAATCAGTAATCATTTGAGAAATAAAAAAGAAAACAACAATGAGGTGTCACCTTACACCCAACTTGCATATATATATATATATATATATATATATATGCGCAAGGATGTGGAGAAATCGGAATCCTTATGCACTAAGGAAATATAAAATGTCACAATCGCTATAAAACACAATATGGAGGTTTCTCAAAAAATTAAAAATAGAATTTCCCTCACACAACAATAATATAAATTCATCAGTAAATAGATGTGAAATTAAGACTATTTCTATAACTACTCACCAAGACAGAATAAAACAAACATTGATCATTAACTAAGAAGAGAAATAAAGTAGGTAAGCCGCAAACACAGTAGGGGTAATAATTAAAAGACAAAGACATGCATAATTTTATTGGCAGTGGACATATGGGACATTCAAATTTGAATGCAACACCACACTGTCTTAAGTGTACTGAGTTGAAAATTGCCATGTACATTCATGAAATACAGGTAAAGACAAAAATACAATTAACTAACTCGGGAGAACCTATCATTTAAAAAAAAAAAGCAAATAGTTATGGAATTGCTAAACAAGAATAAGAGAAAATTTTACTCTCAATTTCTGAAAAATCATGTATATACTATTAAAATATAATCCTTCTAAATACTATAATTTCGAAATGGTTTATGCACGCATAAAGCAACCATTCTGAATCACTGGCATGTGTTGCAAGGCAGGAGAATTTCACAGAAAATGCATTACAATGAATCATTTAAAAATCTCTAATGGAAAATTTGAATGAATTATTTAAATAACAGCAGAGAAATTTGTCATGTTATTATTACTGCTATACATACACAAATTATCAAGGCTGTAACCCATACTTTAGAAGAAAAATAAAACCTTATTTAAAAATAAAAGAACATGAAAGTTGTAAAATCTGCAGAGAATCATCGATATATAAAATAATAGTTGTGATCACATCATACCATGATTCAGATACACACTGAGGAAAGTAAATGAATAAGATGACTACTTTTTGGTTGGAGAAAGGAACCACAGATTTTCACAAATACAGGGTGCCTTCTAATTATCTAAGGCCCTTCTTACCAAAGACGTTTTCATCTGAGCATGTTATACTAGATCTTTTGAATCTAAAATCATGTATGATTTTGACACAGAACTAATGAGAAAGTGAAAAAATACAGGACACAGCAAGCATAACGCCATATTAAATAAGGCAGACTTATAAAATTACAGTTATTAGGAAACTAAACAACAATTGGGACTTTAAAATACGGTAGCCAATGTTCCAAGCGCTGCTATGGAATGAACATATTCAAGACTTCTATGAGATAAATAAACATATTAAGTTATTCTACCATTGATAGATTGGGAAAGTACACTTAAAATGTCTCACGTTAGTTCATAGAAAGTAAAAATGTCTCATGTTAGTTCATTGGAAGTAAAATGGACAATTACATTCTATAATTCTGGGGAGATGCTTGATGCTATGATGAAATGACTGAGTCTGAACTTTGTAGGGTCATGTTTGAAGTTTCCATTGGATTGGGTATTCCAAGAATTTTGTCACCTAATCCCAATATCTCCATGATTCTCCTCACACAGTTCTGACTTGAGGCAGAAACAGAACTTAACACAGAGTTACTCAGAAATGTAAACAGTTTTCCCTAGAACCTCCAAAGCAACTGAACAGCAGTCAGGTCATGAGGGTCATCACAGGCCAAGAGGAGGATTTTGGCTCTCACTGTGAATGTGAGGGATAATCACTGGGGCTGAAGACGAATACACGGAGGATTTAAGAGCCTAAGACGGGAGCAGGAGATGCCCCTCTATGACAGCAACAGAAATAAATCTAGGCTTCGCAAATATCATTTCCATTGAAGCATGCCTTCCCAAGCCATATTATAAGATATGACTTCCTCTGCGATCTTTGGACCTCGCACCTGTGTCATCTGCTTCATCCATTCGCACGTACCTGGTTATACAGCTACTGTCTCCATTCCCTTCACATCTCAGGGATTCTTCTTTTACTCCAAAAAGGGGACCTGTTAATTAGAAAAATGAACGTAAGTTTTCCTGGAGATCCTACAGTTTCCAATCCAGTATTGAGCTTAGATGAGAAGAGAAGGTATTGTAGAATGTTAAAATGTTCTAGAAATTGACTTCCCCGATTACCGGTCTTTTGAAAGCTCCTTTATTGTAGTAGACAACAGTTAAAAAATCAGATCCTGAGATTCTGACCAAGATCTATTAAGTAAAAAATAAAGGGTAAAAGTCTGATTTTAAGATGTGGGCAGCACTATCTTATAGCACTGAACTTATAGAATTACCACTAATCTAGTGAAGGATGAAGATTACCTCAAGAAAGAAGGTCGGAATTATGATGAATCATCATGCAGCCTTTCTGTCTATATCCACAAACTCCCATTTTTTCCTTGAAAGCAGGGATCTGAAACTCTATTGTAGGACACAGAAGATTCCAGGAGACTTTCTACAAACGAAGGAACCAAAACCCTGTGGACGGATAAGGAATTCTGGAAGGAAGTTATCCACACCCAAGGAGACCAGGTTCCTATAGTTCTCTAACATCACATTCTTGTGAACAAGATCAGGCATTCCCACTCATCCTGAGAAAATTCTATGGCCACATTTGTGAATGTCAACAGTCCCTGAGATTAAAGAGTACATTTGCCAAGTGGCAATGGGAAGAGTTCATTATTTGACCCAAGATGAAAACAGCAAGTTAAGAGAACTGGTTTGATTTAGGACAGTGTCTTGAATTATGCAATAAAATAATTTTTTTTACACAGAAATGTTCTGTGTCATATTTCTAACTCCAAGAAAAGAGGATGACATATGATTCATGACACCACTGTAGAGACTATTATTATCTTGAAGAGAAATTATAAAATGATGGCATCAACACAGGCATATGCATTTTTGAATGTTGTACTTCCATTACACAGGATAAACTGTATATATTTCTCAGGTGGAAAAGTCATAATGAGTTAGAAGTAAAACTGTCATATTTTAATACATAAGAAAGCAAACTGGGGATAATGTAAAAATGCAGATTTTTGACTCAAGAGCTCTGGAGTGGAGCCTGAGTTCCACATTTTTAACAAGCTCACTTTTAACTAGTAATGCCAATGTCTCTGGTCCATGTACCACATATTTTGATACCATAACAGTAGAACAGCATGGTAACAATCTATGGTTAACTTTGAACTTAAAGTGTTTAATGGATTTTGCAGGTCTAATAGAATAGTAAGCATACCGGCAACAATTCTTTCTCAATATTTATGATATATAATATAGCTTTCTACCTTTTTTAACATATTATTGAATGCACCACATAAATAATTGAAGAAACATAATGTTACTCTTCCTTTTTTTGAGAATATTTTGTCAAACATTCATAAAATGGTAGAGCTTGGGTTTCACTCCAGTTTACTTGAACTAGAATTCATCTAAAAAGAACACAGACAAATACACAGACAATCCTACTCAAAGTTTATAGCAGTTTCCATAACTGGGAAGAGCAACAGAAACAGTAAAAAAGGATCAGACAATGTTAACATATCGTGCACACAGTTATACATAAAAAGAGCAACTTTGTACATATTTAAAGTGATAGAGTATGTGGAGTCCAAACTACAACACAAATGAATATGTCTACACAACAGAAACAGACTCACAGACACAGAGAACAGACTTGTGGTTGCCAAGGGGGAGGGGATTTGGGGGAGGGAGTTTGGGATTAGCAGATGCAAACTAGTATATATAGGAAGGATAAACAACAAGGTCCTACTGTATAGCACAGGGAACTGCATTCAATATCCTGTGATAAATCATAATGGAAAAGAATATGAACAAGAATATATATACCTATAAATGAGTCACTTTGCTATACTGCAGAAATTAACACAATATTGTAAATCAACTATACTTCAATAAAATTTAAAAACATAAACGTGACAGAGAAGAAAGTATACATGTCAATGAAATCAAAATTTTTACTTAGATAAATCTTATAAATCTGTGGAGGATAATCTTTGTATTTTAAAAATACACTAGGGTGCAAACATACATAGTGAAATAAAATAAATTAGAGCTATTGGTTTAAATCTTTTCATTCCTTTAAGATCTTTATAGTTTATGCTGAGCTATATTTTAGAAATTTGACACCATTAATGTAATATGATGCTTGGAAACTTTCTGGAGAATGCAAAGGAGTGATTAAAAAAAAAAAAGAGTATGTCGGCGACATGAGTGTGGAGTATAATGGAAACTGACAAAACCTTGACTGATGAAAAGGCTTGAAGAAAACCTTCACTTAAGGGCTTCCCTGCTGGCACAGTGGTTGAGAGTTCGCCTGCCAATGCAGGGGACACGGGTTCGTGCCCTGGTCCGAGAAGATCCCACATGCCGCGGAGCGGCTGGGCTCATGAGTCATGGCCACTGAGCCTGGGCGTCTAGAGCCGGCGCGTCCAGAACCTGTGCTCCGTAACGGGAGAGGCCACAACAGTGAGAGGCCTGTGTATCGCAAGAAAAAAAAAAAAAAAAAAAAACCTTCACTTACAAAACCCAGTATCTCTAATAAGTAAAGTTGAATTTTTGTATTTCAAAGCCAACTGCAAACAAAGAGAAACTAAAAAGAAATGGAGTTTCTACATTAACTGGAATGGTTTATACATTTCCCTCATTAAATCTTTCCAAGACTGTTATTAAGGCTAAAAAAATTTTGAACTTCATAGTGCAGGAAATTGGCAGAAAGTACCTGAATCAGTGAACCTCAGGTGTAATGGGATAAATTGGTATCAGGTGACTGAAGCACGCAGCGGGACACATTATCACTGCTTAGGTATTTTGGGCAAAAATAAGGAAATCAGAATCTACCAGGGGAAAATATGAGTTTTATGCAAATTCCAATCCATATATACCTCCCTTGTTCCGTATCCCTAACAGTGCATTTAAATAGTAAGTTTTTCTTACAAATAGTCTAATGTTTTCTTCAGAACTTTGAGGAATTCTGGACCACTAAAGTCAACCTGTTTATATGTGCATTTCCTTAATCCTGTTCTAAAGAGCTGATGTTGCATCCATATATCAACTAAACACTTCACTCTTCTCTTCTTCACTAAGATCCCCAGATCCAGCCCCACCCCAGTGGGAAGCTTGGCTATCAATGCCTTCCCGTGTTGATCTCTCACAAAGAGCTCTCAGTAGCTGAAAGTCATTAATTCTTGGTGAGAATTCTTCAGGCTCTGCAGGGAGCCTTGATGCAGACACCTGAGAAAAGGCTCTGGGACATGAGGGAGAAGTATTCTAAAGCACTGATTTTGACTATAATAAAAGGAAAAAAAATTAAGTAGTTGAAAATGACCACACTAGGCAACATCAGAAGTAGAGAATTAAAGGTTTGTAAGTTCTTAGCCCATGATATTTCAGGAGGAAAAGCAGACACAGCCTCTGATATAGGACTGGATATTTACCTGAGAAACTGCCGTTTCCTCCTTTCTCCTCCTGTGCTGGGTCCTTTTCTCATCAATATTATGTTGAGGAATCACACCAGCATCTTGAGAATATGCCGTCAACGGTGTCAGCACAGCTCCTTCACCTGCTCCCAGCACAGCCACAGGCAGAAGGACCTTGAAATGCTGAAAAAGCCAACCTCTCCTGTCCTTTGTCTCGGGAGAGACTGGACAAGGAAAACAAACTGAGGTTTTTCTTTGTTGTCTACACGTGTTCTCTCCTCATACAGACAACCTAAAATTCTTCTAACACAGAATATGTGGGCTGCACTGACATTCCCCTTCCAACCCCACGTACAGGCGACCCCGCTGCCTCTCCCAGGACTGAAGCTTTGTCTGAACTCTCACAAATGTAGCCGGGAGCCGACGTATTTCACCCAGGCGTCACCTTAGAATCACCTGGAGCACGTAATACAAACAACGCTGACGCTCCCACAGCACCAATAGCCAGACGCTGTGGGGAGGGCACAGGTGATGTGATTTATTGATATTGGTCATGTGATTCCGCTGGGAAACCAGATAAGAATCACTTAGCTAAACGTTTTCTCTGAAACTTTAAAGTGAATACAAATCTTTTGGGGCTCAGCTCCCCAATCTAAGAAGTTATGAATCAGCAGGTTTGAGGTGAACCCATGAAATGACATGTTTAACAAGTTCTCTGTTGGTGCTGATGTTACTACCTACAAGACCTGTTTTCCATAGCACTGAGCTATAGAGATATCACACACAGCACACCTGAGACCTCTGAGTAGGGTGAGCAATTTGGGGCTGTAATTTCTAGAAGCACTGGCTCTGTCAGCCTGATATCCTGGGGATGGGGCCTTTTTTGTTGTGGGCATGGCCCTGTCATAGCCTAGTTCATATGCCCTTGGGGAAGGGGAGGTGAGTGATTGACAGGAATCACACAATGACATTGGGATTGTGTGAGACTTTGCTCTCAGAATTCTCTCAAAAGTTACCCTGAGTCCTTAGGTCCTTTCACCCCCTCCTCTCCCTGGGGCCACATGCATTCACAAAATGATTTGCAGCGACCTCCTATCTGTAGGTGAGAGAGCCTCCGTCTTAAGAGAGGAGGTGCATGAAGGTGTTTACATCACAGCTTTCTTTGAAAATAAACCAAAGGCAGCAATGGAGGATGGATTAAAATGTTGGAAAGGGACAACAGCCTTTGGAAATGATGTCATAAATGTGTATTTGATGATACACAAAGGAAGTAATGATCAATATTAAGTAATAATGCACATTATAACTGAATTAACAGATGATTTTTTTTGGTGTTTTTGCCCTATTGTATGTGTGTTTCTATGTTCTAAGAATTGTATGGCTATAGTTTGTTCTCTCCCCACTCCTTACATAATACTTATATTTTATCACATCTATAAAGTGCATTAATTGAGATAAAAATAAAACAAGGGAAACATGTCCATTTTCTAAATATTATTTGAGAGCATTAAATATTTTGAAATATCCTATTAAGTGTGCATGCACCCATACCAATGTATTTTTTTTTTTTAAGTTTAAAGAGTTTTTTTTTTTTTTTTTTTTTTTTTTTGCTGTACGCGGGCCTCTCATTGTTGTGGCCTCTCCGTTGCGGAGCACAGGCTCCAGACGCGCAGGCTCAGCGGCCATGGCTCACGGGCCCAGCCGCTCCGCGGCATGTGGGATCCTCCCAGACTGGGGCACGAACCCACGTCCCCTAGCATCGGCAGGCGGACTCTCAACCACTGCGCCACCAGGGAAGCCCTATGAGCTACTCTTACTGGCAGCCTTGGGATTTGCATCTTGAATTCTTTTACTTGCAAAAATGCCAAATTAGCTTCTGAATATTATAGGAAAAAAATGCCTTTTTACAGATCTCAAATTACATGCAATTTTACCCCAGAAATCACGTATTTTAAAATTTTCAACGCTCACCTGATGTCTTTAAAAAATTAGCAAAAACATGTTTTGTGCTCTCTTTCAGCCACTCTAGATCTTACTGGCCACTTCCAAATGAAAATGTTTAAATGTGCTAATGTGCATTCGTAACATCATATTTCAAATGACTGCAATCTCTTCAAAGATTAAATAGAAGACGTTCATATTTAGGACCCCCCAAATCTTTACTCTCTGAATCTGAAATACCCTTCAGCCTAACACCACACTGTTCACTCTTTTCTGGGATTTTTTTTCTTGAATGACCATCTTGGATGCTGTTTATGTCATGTAGCGTTTCCTACAGTTCCATGCATACTTTATTTCTGGGAAAATTATTATTCCAGATTGATAGTTACATACACAAACACTTCTCCGTAAGTCTCAACTCCTGCTTAATACTGCCTAGACTCTGAAGCTCTCTTACAAGCATTAATAAAATTTCATTTACATAAGTATTTATATGATAATTGCACAATAATGTATTTAAAATTGTATTGCTTCTTTAGGAGCACGAACTTAACTGTTTTGTTTACCACCCTTGTAAGTGACTGTTTAATAATTGTACTTAGGACTCAAAGAGGGATGAATAAACAGCTGAACAAAGTGCAAATACAAGCAATTTACATATGTCTCATAAGATTAGGTGATCATTTAATCTTTATACAAGAAAAGAAGAGCCTGGATACTCTGAGGTCATGACTCATGAGAATATAGGGGCTTACGGTTGGGAAACATGCAGTAATGAGTGCAGCAGAGTTCACCAGCCACCTGCTGCGATTGTTAAAAAGAGCGAAAGAAATGTGAAAGATTGAAGAGAGAGTGTACAAAGACACAGAAGTGCTCACCAGGACAAGGATACTTCGGGTGGCTCTAGATTCAGGGGAGGATCTTGGAGAGATATTGGTTGTATGAACGTATAGCACCCTTTGCTTGTGCCTAGGCAAGATGAAAACCACGGAGCCACTGGACCAGATCATGAGCACCAAACATGAAACACCAGGAAATAACAATAATCCTACATTCAGTAAGACTGTGATTCTGTTATGAATTCAAGCAGAACAGAATCCCAAATCTTTTTTCTTTGTGATGTTTTTGTTACTCCCATTATCTGTCACATACCTAGTAAATATAATATTTATCAACATGTGCAGAATCCAGCAGAGGAAAATAGAGGATTCAACGTATTTGGGCACTTTCATTTTAAGCTGTGCCCACCTGGAGTTCCTGGGACTGATGTTGATGGTCTGGCGGACACTCAAGAGGCAGATGTTGCCAATGGACACACACCTGGCCTCGCTGTGAATACAGTAAACAACTTTGCGTTCAATATCATTGAGAAAATGTTTCCACCCAAACGCTCCCATTGTCCTTGGGATTCCTGTAGAGAGCATGACCAAGGAGTTGGCTATAAGCAGACGCTCAACAATCAGATCTGTGAATCTTAGGCTGTATCCAGTGAAGTGACAGAAGAGATAATGGTAAAGAAGAGAGAAATTTCCCAGGATTCCAAGTATATTCTGGGATAGGAAGATCATTTTATTGCAAAATCTCTGGTAGCCATCCTGTCAGTTCTCTGTGAATGATATTTCCCTTCTGAGCTAGAGTTTCCTGAACAGAAAGATGAGGCATGTGTTACGTGTGTCATATCAACTGAAATCCAATCTTCTCAACTTATTATTAGTTTCCACTGAGATAGTTTACCTTAATGTTCTTCTTTTAATAAGAGGTTTCCAAGATTTTAATATATAAATTTTAAAGAGCTTTTATATGTCATATGATATCACATATGTGGAATCTAAAAAGAAAATAGTACAAATGAACCTATTTACAAAACTGAAATTGAGTCACAGATGTAGAAAACAAACTTATGGTTACCAAGGGGGAAAGGGACGAAGGATAAATTGGGAGATTGGGATTGACATATACATATTACTATATATAAAACAGATAACTAATAAAACTTACTGTATAGCACAGGGAACTATACTCAATACTCTGTAATGACCTATATGGGCAAAGAATCTTAAAAAGAGTGGATATATGTATATGTATAACTGATTCACTTTGCCGTACAGCATAAACTAACACAACATTGTAAATCAACTATACTCAAATAAAAAAATTAATTTAAAAGGAAAATAAAATAAAAGCAGAGAAAATCTGAAAAAAAAAAAAAAAGAGCTCTACTGATGAGTGAATCACTGCTGTGAAGGTCATACATGTACTTGGTAACTTCTTTATTTTTCCCAAACCTGTGAGAAGGAACAGGTTACTTTTATTCTCAAGAAGAGGAGAACTTAGATACAGAGAAATTAAGTGGACTAAATTTACACCATAGTTATAGGCAGGAAAGGACTTAAACTTGACTTGTCTGATAAAAAACTTAGCACGTTTAATCGCTATGACATACTGACAAATCCAGGTAGCTGTGTTCTCCTAGTAGTTTAAATATATATTTAGCTGCTTTGATAATGTGTCATAATATTTGAAGTCAGTGGTCATTTATTTTATAATTTTAGTTGTAACAAGTTTCCATAATGTGTAAAAATGTATTTCATAGACAAATAACAATTGTTCATAAAGATTTAGTGATCTTAACCAAATGTAAATTCTGGGATTTTTAAATACTACAGAAAGCGGCCACACGGCCAAGTTGGATTTAATAAATACAAGAGCGGTTCAGCGTCAGGACCACAATAGACAGTGTCACTCGCTTTTGTGCCTGAACAAAATGTAATACCACCAAACACAGGAATTATCGAACATCATACTGTGCCATAAAGTCGTGGATATGAATCACTAATGTGTAATATAATTGCTAGTGTAGAACAATTTTTAATAATTTCTGATCATGTATTCATGAATATATTAATTCATGAGCAAAAGTATTAACAAGAAAGGTAGATTGTCTTATATTTTAACCTTTAAGAAAGTATGCAAAATGGAATCTCTAATGTGTAAAACTGTGCTTTTTATTAAGTTGGAATTAGACATTTTTAATCGATAGGAGAACATTTTTAAATAAGTGAAAGTATCACGATATATTTGTGTCTGACTGCGGCTATCTGAGACTCATCATAAATTTACATTTTTCTTATGTACTGATTCCTTTTCTTCAATAGGGAAAACAGACTCATCAAATTAAACAGACCAAAGACATTTCCAGGAGGTAACAATTACGGTCTCCATTAAGTACTTCGTATACCCAGAGTTAGAGCAAACAGTTTTATACCAGGAACTGCCATTTCGATTCACCATTTCTGCACAGGCCTAAATGACTTGTAGATTCATCTTACTGTTTATGATAAGCAGAAGGTGTTATAGGCACACACATCTGCAGTAATCCTGAAAATTTAATATATGGTTTCAGTAAACGAGGCTGAACTTCAGACTGCGTTCAAAACTATGGTTCTTCAGAAAATTAAAAGTCAAGCTGCATAATCACTTCGAATCAATGCTGGGAATCAAGGTCATTGTGGATTACACTAAATCATACTCTATAAATTAGGAGCCATTATGGATTGATGTTGGATCTATAATCCTGATCTCTCTTTACTAGTCCAGCTCAAGTCTCAGAATCATTCCATTTTTCTGTGTGGCTTTGGCGCTGGACTAGATTTGAACCCTGAAGAATTCCTCTTTCTGAGATAATCACTTA
Source organism: Globicephala melas (assembly GCF_963455315.2). Taxonomy (NCBI): domain Eukaryota; kingdom Metazoa; phylum Chordata; class Mammalia; order Artiodactyla; family Delphinidae; genus Globicephala; species Globicephala melas. Next base: position 4,452,523 of record NC_083332.1, read on the forward strand.
CCCCTGTTCCTGATACTGGCAGACTCTCCCTCTCAGACTGAAATAGAAAATTGTAACACGACTTCTTTCAGTTCCCAGGATGCTGTGCAATGCAGTGTGATGGTTTGAAAACCAGCACCTGTGTTACATGGGGGGCAGTCAGACCCCTAGATATGGGTTTACGTTTCTGTGACCTCCCCTCCTCTCAGAACTGTATTTATCTTTTCACTTTTAGCTGCAGTGCGAAAGCAGGCTCAAGAGGATATGTGTGAAAAACTTAATTAACTTTTTAAAAGCTGTTAATTACCATTAACACTACAATCAACTTGTCATTCCCAAGGAGACCATTGTAGTGCTTTGAGAAGCTTTTTCTTTTATATGATCTGGGGAGGCAGACAGGTTCTCATACGGAATGAGCAGGAAATACTGAGTTGACTGGTGAGAGTCTGGCAATGAAGCTCTTGTATCTTGCTGACTTCTCTGCTCCCCTGAGAAATTTTTCTACCCAACAGTGAGTTCTTTCCTAATCTTCAGACCCGCAAGCACCAGCATCAGTTAAGTATGAGCAGAGAAAAAGAACCAAAGTGCCTGAGAATTTCCAAGCCCTATAAGTAAAAGGAAGGCCATGATGACAGCAATTTATATTATAAATTATTGCATATATTTGTCCAACTCAATGCCAATGAATTTGGAAGTCTAAGTGGTGATAAAGATGCTTTCTAGTAAAATGTATTTTGCCAATATGGACCCATTCTCAAGTAGTCTAAATAGAAAAATATACATAGAAATATATAAATCTATAAGCCTTTCCCCCCAAAAAGCACCTCAATAGTAAGTTTTAACAGATGCTACTATTTAACTGTCACATAAGTCATTGCTACTTGCTCAGTTCAAGAATGTTGAATGGTTACTACCATCCTCTACAATATTTTTTCCCTGCATTTTCAGCAAAATTGATTGCTTTTGTAAATAAATAAATATAAAATGTGAGTTCAACTAATCCTTTTTTCTGCATACAAATCTACATTTTTTTTCTGGGTTTACTGTTCAAACCCTCCCAATTTCCAAGCCAGAAATAAGAGCAATAAGCTAGACTTCCCCAGTAACTACTACATCTATATACACACACACACAGAGAATTTACGTTCATTTGTTATTGCTATAAAATCAGAGTGACTAAGATTGTTGTGGTCTGATAAAAGAAGAGGGATAAGCATGAGATGGAGGCTTGGAAGGTTAGTAGGTTGATTAGTAGTAAACCTACTAGTAGGTTTACACTCTCTTCTCCATCTTCCAAGTCTGTGTTGCTCTTTTTAATAATCCCAGTTGGTTACCAGTGAACATCTCTGCGTTCGTTGCTGCATGTTTCCCAACTGTCAGTCCCTTTCTTCTCACAAGCCATGACATCAATGTAATACAGGCTCTGCTTTGCCTGTGTAAGGAATGCAAAAGCTCCTGATCTTATCAGAAAGAGATAAAGTTATGTTTTTGTACCATGTTCACTTGTGTATTCACTCATCCTCACGGAGCTGTAAGTGAAATTATGGAACTCACATCACAAGGAAATGGTGCACAAGACATAAAATTCTGCCCCATAATAAACGATGAAAAGTAGTAGCAACTGTAAATGAAACATTATGTAATTATTATGTAATTACTTATACAACTGAATTGTATTAATGTTTTTAGTGGAGTAGTTGAGTCAATGAAATTTTTAAAAAGCAGAAACAAAAAAACAGTAGAGCCTGACACAATCTGGATGTCCTGAGGATGTCTTTGAGTGTGTAACTTTCCATTTCACATAATGAATTTATCCAGAAGTTAACTAAACATGGAATTTCTGGAAAAGTTCCATGAAAATAAAGAATAGCATGTAGGATGGTCATTAAGAAACTGAAGAGAAAAATGTTCTCAGGGAGTAATGAGGTACCATGGGGTGAAGATGGAATGGAAATCAGTTTCAGAGAGTAGGTATATTGGGAGCCAAGTTATGAAATTTGTATGTTACATCGTTATAAAGATGGTGCTCATGTGAAGTATAATGATATATAGGAAGACAGCATATTTAATTTTTTTTTTCACGTAGCAATGGCCAGATTAAATGGAGTGGGGAAAAAGAGAGTATAAAGATGTTTTGGACAATTTAAAAAAAAGAAAAAAAAAAACCATGAGGTGAGTGAGAAAATTTAAAAAGACATGATGTTTGGGATAAGATGGCACGGGTTTTGGCATCTGTAGAAGATAGATTTTTCTGTATAGTGTGAGGACGCCAGCTGACCGTATTGGAAAGAAAGCGATTTGAAGGAGTACTCTCATGTCAATTACATGAGGAATTAAGTGGAGGTTTTTACTAAACACACACAGTGGAGGAATAGTTATTTGGGGAAGAAAGTTATGAATCCTTTTTGTTTCTGTGGAGTTGATGGCAGGTGGATTTCTGCAGGAGCAAAACAGTTGTCTCAAGTATAGGAAATATTTTAATATAGCTATCTCTGTAAAGTATTAAAGATACAATCAATTGAAAAACAAAGAATGAGTTTGAAATAATGGATATTGATATGTTGAACCTTGTGGCCTGGAAATAGAGAAATACAAATTTTTAGCTGAGAAGAGGCACTTTGAAATATTTACCACATATTAGACCATAAACATACACACACACACACACACAATTATGTTAGATTATGTTTGTTATTCATCAAGTAATAGTACTGGGAAATTGTACCTTAATAAATGTTGTAATAGTACCATTTAATTATACTGATGACCTACTGTAAAGTCTATTATATGGTCATGTTGTGTTTTTAATAGGTTAAAAAGCCATGACATATATTTTTCTTTCTTTTTTTTTTTTCTGTACTTGGGCCTCTCACTGTTGTGGCCTCTCCCGTTGCGGAGCACAGGCTCCGGACGCGCAGGCTCAGCGGCCATGACTCACGGGTCCAGCCGCTCCGCGGCACATGGGATCCTTCTGGACCGGGGCATGAACCCATGTCCCCTGCATCGACAGGCGGACTCTCAACCACTGCGCCACCAGGGAAGCCCTAAAATAAAATAATTAAAAAATATATATATTTGATGAGATTATGGCTGAAAAATTCCTGACCCTGAAGAAAGAAACAGATATCCAGGTACAAGAACCACAGCGAGTCCCAAGCAAGATGAACCCAAAGAGACTCACACCAAGGCTGAGAGAATGGCTTTGGAGGTGGTATGCTCTTACAAGGGCATAAATTGCTCTTAAATTGAGAATCCCATGAATTAGAATACAGTTACACGCCCTATAATGGGAAGGCTCACACAAGCATAGTGCCTCCTATTTACCAAATGATTGCACAGGAAGGTCCCTGTGAGCCTCACAGTACTCGACTGAGATCTGCAGGGCAGGTGCCACCTCAGGGGGCAATCTGAGACTCACAAAGTTAAACAACTTGTCAGGACCCAGAAGTTCTGCCACAAAGCTCAACTAGTAATCCTCATACTACACCACAACTATCTTTATACTCCTATTCTTGTCTCATGCTGTACAAAATTAAAAGAATCTCCCCAACTGTCACTACTGGAAGTGTGTGTGTTTTATTTCAGGAACTATGGCATTCACCAGTATGCCCATAAAATTCTCTTAGAAGCACTAGGAATGCCTGGACCCCGCTCAGAGTTTCTGTGCAGGGACATACGGTATTAGAGAACCGTATTAGAAGACACATTCCATCCAAAAGGTAAGACCTGTGCTTGTGCATCTTTCTCCATGGTCAGGCTCTTGAGAAGCCCTGCCTTGAACAACTAAGCTTCTGATCCCTGTTTTTAAGGACAAGATTGAAGCTCTGTTCATTCAGAAATGAAAGAATCACAGTGGTGCTTCTAGACTTCGGTCTTCCTCTTTCCTCAGAAGGTCTGCTCACTTCATGCAGGATCGGTGGTGGTTCCAAAACGAAGTATCCACCAAACCATAATACAGCAAACACTTTAAATACCGAATCCTCTAGTTCTACCCTTGTGCTCCTGATTCAGGAGTTCTTGCAAGTAGAGTAGACCTGCATTATGTGGGATGTAGGCACATCCACATTTACAATACTCATGAAACAGGAAGAGGTGATGAGCAGACAGCTGTAAGAATTATTGTTAAGACTCATTTATCATATCCTTTATTCTCATATCAACAAACAGCTGGATTTGAATTTTGTAAAAGCCACAGCAAACCACATTCCCTTTAACTTTTTATTTTGAAATAATCACAGATGTACAGGAAGGTACAAAGATAGTAGAGGCATCACCTAGTTTCCTCTGATAGTTACATCTTACACAAATATAGTACAGTATCACTCTGTGGACACAGTAAACAAATTTGCAACCAAAATGGCTGAGAAAATGTTTCTGCCCAAAAGCCATCACTGTCCTGGAGATTCCTGTAAAGATGAGGACGAAGGAGTTGGCTACAGGCAACCTGACCATCAAATCTGTGGACCCTAACCTTCACCTAGAGAAGGAAAGCAAGATATAATGGTAAAGAAGTGAGAAATTCTCCAGGAATCTAATCATAGTCTGTGATAAGAAGACCATTTCTATTGCCAAGAAAACCTGCAGGATCTGTTAGCTCCCAATGACTGACATATTTCTTCTGGGGGATGCTGCAGGAGAACCTGAAGCAATGGTTATATTTATCATTTCAACTGAAATTCAATATTCTCCACTTACCATTAGTTCTCACTGAGAAATATTTACTTAAGTTTTACTTTCATTAAGAGCCTTCAAAGAGTTGAATATGTAACTCTGAAAAACCTTTACAATGTAAGAATCACTGCTAGGAAGCTCAGTAACATCTTCATTCTTCACAAATCTTAGAGATGGAAACTACTACTATTTTTATTCTAAAGAGAAAGAAAACTTAAGCACAGGGAGTTCAGTGATTTCAATAAATTCACACATTGGTGAGCAGCAGATATGGGGACTTCAACTTAGTGGAGACGGTAACAAAGTATAGTATTTAACCATCATGATATACTGAAGAAGAAGTTTAGCTACGTTCTTCCAATAATCTAGACCTATATTTAGTTGTTTTTGTAACTTGTCAGCATGTTTTAGATTAGTGGTATGTTATTTTGTAGTTTTGGCCGTGACAAGTTTCCATTTGAGTAAAGATTTTTCTATATGCCAATACCAATTATGCATCAAGCTTTTGAGATCTTAATAAAATGCAGATGCTCTGACTGCAACACAGAATAACAGGAACCTGGCCCATGACCAATTCGGATTTAATGACTGTAAGACTGCGTCAACATTAGTATGGTAACAGAGAGGCTCTTTACGCCATGAACAAAACGGGGTGGCACCTATCACTGGAATTGAACAATTGCATGATACCCTAAAGTGTGGTACATAAAACACCACAATACAATAAATACCCTACAATACAATAATACCCTAAAGTGTGGTACAATAAAACACTACAGTAGGGCTGCAGGATACAAGGTTAATGTATATATACCACCAATGAACAAGTGCAACTGAAAATTAAAAACAAAAACCAAAAATAAAGGAAAGAAAATTTAAAACAAATCACTTTTTACATTAGGACCGAAATTTTTAAAAAGTTCCTTTACAGGTGTGTTTCATCATGGCAGCACATGAGAGGTCTGTGATGAAGATATAACATCATTAACAGATTTTGAACCTCAGATTAAAAGTCACTAAAAATGGAGCCTTAACAAGAAATCTAAGAATAAAAACATTTCATAACTTGGTAAGAGGGTCTTTTCAAACATCCTTGATCCTTTGACCCCCCCTGCCACCATCTCATGAATTTTAAATGATTTTAACTTTTAATTACTCTGCAGAGTGTAACATGATTTGACTAATCTTCAAGAAGGACTAGACTTAGTTCTCCCTACTAATAATTCCCTGATGCACAGTACATTCTGAAACCTGCTTAAACAATTTACCTCACTCATTATACTTGTAAGGGTTTTCTCCATTATGAAATCTTTGGTGGTCCTGAGGCCAGGTCATTTCTTGAAGGCCTTAATATATTCTCCTGTAAGGTTTCTTTCCAGTATAAATCCTCTCATCACTCCAAACATATGAACATTTAATAAAAGCCTTACCACACACTTTACATCTGTATCTTCACTCCATGTATATTCTGGTGTCTGTTGAGACTTGAGTACTGCTTAAAGGCTTTGCCACACTCGTGACACTTGTAAGGTTTCTCCCCAGTATGAATTCTCTGATGAACTGTAAGGCTTGAATTCTGACTGAAGGCCTTGCCACATACATGACATTTATATGGTTTCTCTCCAGTATGAACTTTCTTATGTTGAGTAAGGTTTGAGCTCCCAGTGAAGGCTTTGCCACACTCATGACATTTGTAAGGTTTCTCTCCAGTATGGATTCTCTCATGGCCCCAAAGGTGTGAACGTGTGGTGAAATCCTTACCACACTCATGACATTTATAAGGTTTCTCTCCAGTATGGATTCTCTTATGTTGAGCAAGATTTGAATGCTCAGAAAACGCTTTGCCACACTCATTACATCTGTAAGGTTTCTCTCCAGTATGAATTCGCTCGTGACCCCAAAGGTGTGAACGTATCATAAAGTCCTTACCACATACGTTACATTTATATGGTTTCTCCCCGGTATGAATTCTCTGATGCCTTGTGAGGTTTGAGAGTCTGTTAAAGGTTTTGCCACACTCACTACATTTGTAAGGTCTCTGTTCAGAATGAATTCTTTGATGATTAGCTAAGACTGAGCAATGGCTAAAAGCCTTCCCACAGTCATTACATTTGTAGGGCTTTTCTCTAATATGTGTTTTCTGGTGTTGTGTAAGCAATGAAGGATGCGTTAAAACCTTCCCATTTTTATTACAAATGTTGGTTTTGACACTAGCAGGCATTATTTGAAGTGGTGAAACTGAGGAACAGTTTTTGATAGACTTCTCGACGTGATTACATTCGTAAATCTTCTCCTCAGTTTGAAAAATCTGCAGTTCAGGCAAATGTGAACGAAGGCTTAATCCAAGCCTAGTTTCCAAACATTTCAAACACTTGTTTCCTGAACAGCCTACGTTACTTTTTAGTTCCTTATTCCTCATATATGACTTGTAATACTTGTAATATTGAGACATACTTCTTACAGAAACATTCTGCTTTAAAGGAAAACTATTCCAGGATTTATGATGTTGTTGATCTCTACTACCAGTGAGATTTTTGCAAGGGGTTGTAGTCACTCCTTTGTAACTTTCTTCTTCATGTTCCCACTGATTCGCAAACTTGTGCATATTTTGCTGGACTTCACTGAAATCAAAATCATCAAAATCATGACTTACAAGTCTTTCAAAAGCCAATGTCTGAAATAAGTCTCCATTATTAATGTCCTCTTTTGGTGATAATTCTTTGATCACACATCTGGTAGACATATCTGTAAGATATAAGGCTTCCTTTTAACCAGATTGGAAGATAGATATTTTATGCTGAAAAATATAATATTACACCAAAGGTAAAACTCACAATTAACAGACTTATCAAGCTTTACAACCATGGTCTGCAAATGTTTAGGAACACAAATGAATAAGATTCCTCTAGAAAGAAAGGGTGATTACATGCAATTCAAATTATTTTCAGGAAAGCCTATTTTCAAATGCTCTGTTATCAAAAGTTACAATAACCTTGAAAGAAAAGGAATTTCCCCACAGGCACCCCAAAGCACACACCAACTCATGGGAGGCATACAACTGTCTAACATTTGAAAAATAAAAGATATTAAAAATAATCACTGGGGTCCAGTGGTTAAGACTTCACGCTCCCAATGCAGGGGGCACAGGTTCAATCCCTGGTAGGGGAACTAAGATCCCACATGTTGCATGGCGGGAGGAAGGGAGGGAGGGAGGGAGGGAGAGAGGGAGGGAGGAAGGAAGGAAGGAAGGAAGGGAGGGAGGAAGGAAGGGAGGAAGGGAGGGAGGAAAAGTTTCTTAAGAAAATTAATATTAAAAAAAACACTACTGAATACTTGTATACAACACTAAAACAACACTGTAAGAATAGCAAAACATTATTTTGAATACTTGTTATACAACTATACCCATGAAAAACAGGCATACTGCAACATAACGATTAGTTCACTGTGCTTATATTACATAACATATGCTAAATATTAATTATCTGTTAATCAAAATAAACAGTAACAAACATTTTAGTAATGTGAGACAAATCCAGCCATAAATCATAAATAATAAGCATTTACATTTGTTAAATACACACACACACAGACACACACACAGTGTATGTGGAATTCTAAAGAATTCACCTATAAGACTAAAAGAAAGAACGTATTTCAGAAGGAGCACACAATGTGAGAACTGGAAAATATGTTAAAAATCACTGATTTTGAAATAAAAGGTCCAGGTAAATATGCAATATTACAGAAATTAATGGGGAAATGTGAAAACAAAACTGACAAAGCAGGGAACGCCAAGTGTACTTCTCTGTACAAAACAAGAAATGAACTCACAAAAACTGTCAGAATCAACTTTATAAGAACTCTGGAAATTAATCAAAGGATTCCAGCTACCAGGAACACTCTTAACCAAGAAAAAGGCAGCTGTTTTTTCTTACCTTGACCCATCCCTGTTCTTCAGCTAGGCAGTGGTCTTGAAGATGAGAGCCCACAGGCTGGTACAGGTTTCCAGAACCAGAGGTGACAGGACAGACCTTATAAAGAATTTCAACTGGTTGGGTTTTGGTTTTTTGGTTTTGTTTTTCTTGTTTTGATCTGCATGATGGATACCTAAAGGACTGGCTCAAAGTACTTGCAAAACTATACCTAGGTGGAACTGCTAACCTGAGGGCTTGGTCAAAAACATTTAAAGGTAAATATACTAGCCACTGCCACCTAGGGCAAGGGATAACAACTTGGGCAAACAATGGACAAATCGAAAACCCTGAGAAAAATGTAGGGAGTGAGTTGTACTGGGAATTAAGGACTTTGAAAATCTCCCACATATTCCAGGGAATCTAGATAGATTTGGGCATGCCTAGGACTGGCAATATAAGAAAAGACCTGAGAAGCTCCTAAGCCCTCATGTCCAGCTGAACATCAGATTTTCTGCAAGAAGTGAATGCTAAGGCAGAGTTGTAAACTCCTTGCCTGAGTGTTTAAGGAATTCTCCAACACAAAGAGCTCATCTACAAAGAATATAAGGTGGTTTTGTTTTGGTTTTGGTTCCAGGTGTTTAAGGAAATCTGTCAAATCACTAATTGACCAATAAGTCAACAAAGACTTCAGTGGCCACACACAGCAATGAAAACACATCACACAAAATTAGTTGAGAGAAATAAAGACAAAACAGCAGTCACAAGAAACAACAACAAAATCCAGGGGGGTGAGCATGGGGGGAGGAGTGGATTATGATTTCCAAGGTTTCAACATACTCAAAATATCCCATTTGTTAAACAAAAGGTTACAAAGCAGGCAAAGTAACAATAAAGTATCAATATAACCCATACAGAAAAATGAATAAATAAATAGCATAAATTGTCCATAATGGAGCCTAAACTTTGGACTTAATCAACAAACACTTTAAATCAACTAATTAAGCTAAAGGGAATGATGGACACAGAATTAATGAAAGTAAGGAAAACAGTGTTTAAACAAATAGAGAATATCAATAAAATGATAGAGCTTATAAAAAGAAACTAAACAGAAATTCTGAGGCTGAAAGGTAAATTTATCAAAATGAAAAATTTCCTAGAGAGGTTCAGCACCAGATTTGATTAGGCAAAAGGGAGTATCAGCAAACTTATAGGTAGGTCAGTCAGAATTACCTAGTCTAAGGAGTAGAAATTTAAAAAGACTGAATATAAATGAACAGAGCCTAGGAGACCTGTAGATACCATCAGTGGACGAACATACGAATAATGGGAGTCCCAAAGAGAAGGAGAAAGAAGGCAGAAAGAATATCAGAATATGGTCAAATATTTCTTAAATGTGAGTAAAGACATGAACCTACAAATCTAAAAACTGAATGAACCGCATGTAGGAAAACTCAAAGAGAATCACACGATAACAAATTATAATCAAACTGTTAAAAGACAAAGGGAAAGAGAGAATCTTAAAAGCAGCAAGGGAGAAGGCAGGTATTTGTCATATACAAAAGATCCTCAGTAAGATTAAAAGCTGATTTCTTGCCAAAACCATGGAGTCCGGAAACAGTGGATGATGTATTTGAAGTGTTGACAGAGGAAAAAAAACTGTCAGCCAATTCTACCTCTAGAAAAACTGTCTTTTAAAAATGAGGGAGAAATTATGACTTCCAAGATAAACAAAAGTTGATGGATTTTCTTATGATTAGATGCCCTATAATAAATAAAAGAGAGAACACTTCTTTTTTTTTCCTTTTCCATTATGGTTAATTACAGGATATTGAATATAGTGCCCTGTGCTATACAGTAGGACCTTGTTGTTTATCCATTCTATATATAATAGTTTGCATCTGCTAATCCCAAACTCCCAATCCATCCATCCCCTACCTCTCCTCCCCCTTGGCAACCACAAGTCTGAAAAGAGAGAACATTTCTTAATTCATTCTATGAGGCCAGCATTATTCTGATACCAAAGCCAGACAAAAACAGCTCAAGAAAAGAAACTACAGACCAACATATTTTATGAATATAGATGAAAAATCCTCAACAAAATACTAGCCAATTGAATACATAGCATATTAAGATTATACATCATAAAAAAGGCAGCCTTGTTCCAAGAATTCAAGGGTAGTTGGTTCAACATATGGAAATCTATCAATATAATAGCCCACATCAATAGTAGGAAGGGGGGGAACCTACATAATCATCTCATTGTATGCAGAATAGATATTTGAAAAAAATCCAGAAACCGTCATGATGAAAACAGTCAGCATACAGAAAGTGAACTTCCTCAACCTGATAAAGATCATTTATGAAAAACTCACAGCTAATATCATACACAGTCAATGATGAAATAATAAAAGCTTTCCACCTAAAATAAGAAATAAGACGTGTTGCCCACGTTCACCACTGCTATCCAGCTATTCAATGTTGTACTGGAAGGTCTACCCAGAGCAATTAGGCAAGAAAAAGAAATTAAAAGTATATAAATTGGAGAATAAAAAGGAAAATTATCTCCATGAGCAGATGACACAATCCTGTATAACGAAAATTCCATAAAATACACACACACACAAACAAGACCTACTAGTCTTATAAGCGATGTCAGCCAAGTTGCAGGATACAGTATCTACATGTGAAAATCAGCTGTGTTTCTATACATCAACAATGAACAATTGGAAAAAAAAATTTTTAATAATTCCACTTACAATAATATCCAAAGAATAAAATACCTAAGAATGAATTTAAGCAAGGAGATGAAAGACATATAGACCGAAAACTACAAAACATTGCTGATATAGATAACTAATAAGGACCTACTGTATAGCACAGGGAACTCTACTCAATACTCTGTAATGGCCTATACGGGAAAAGAATCTAAAAAAGAGTGGATATCTGTATATGTGTAACAGATTCACTTTGCCATACAGCATAAACTAACACAACACTGTAAATCAACTATACTCCAATAAAAAATAAAAAAAAACATTGTTGATAGAAATTAAAGAAGACCTAAATAAATGGGAAGACACTCCATATTTATGATAATATTTACCAACATGGTCTATAGATTCTATGTAAACACTATCAAAATTCCAAGAACATTTTCTGGAAAAATGGAAAAGATGATGAAATTCATACAGAACCGCAAAGGGCCCTGAACAGTCAAGACAGTATTGCAAAAGATATGATATACACAGAATAGATAAATCCACAGAGACAGAATGCAGACTGGTAGTTGCCAGGGACTGGGGACAGAGGAAAATGTTGAGAAACTGCCTAGCAGGGAATGAATGCTAATCATACTTTTTTGAACAATAAACAATGGCATACACATGCAATGAACACAGTTGCAAGAACAACAGTTTGGCCAACGGTCTCACTGATATGTGGTTATGAACTTGCAATTTTCTCCCTAGAATAAATCCCTGTACCTGAGACAACCCCAAATCCAACAGGATGATCGTTAGTATACTTAATCAACATTGCCACACTGCCCTTCGGAGACACTTTTGTGATGATCCACAAAACCCAGAAGGACAACTGGAACCATGTGTGCCAGGCTCTCATGATACTTTCTACCTCGGCATCCTGGAACATGCTGACCACTCTACTCAGTTACTTCAGAGGGCACTTGCCCATGAAGCAGGATGATACTGTAACACCTAGATCAAAGCATTCTCCACTCAGAATTTTACCCAGTGAAACTCCTCGTGGGAGAGTTCACTAGAGCTTCTCCAGCACCTAAGGGTGGGTTATCACAGCAGAAAACAGAGAATAACATTTCGGACACCAAGGAGGTGTATTTCAGAAGCAAGTTTCAGAGGCAAAATCACACACACTCAAAAAAACATGGAAATCAGGTACAGCCCAAGTTTTTCCACATTTGCATACTAAGCAGGCACTGCAAGAGAGAGAAAAATAAAAGATACGAGAGTAAAGCAAGGGATTCAGATTTTGTGGGATGTTGAAATGGGCCCTGGGGTCTGCCTACAAACCCCAAAATGTGCCTGAGATATGCCCCCCCCGAAGGACTGTGGATCAAAGAAAGGTTCTCTCTGCCCACTGTCTTTACAATACTGCTGAGGAACAATCTCAAAAGATTCATGCCAGTCCCATGATACATGCTCCTAAAGGCAAAAGCAGAAACGAAGAAACGTCTGAGGCACCTGAAGGGGCACAGAGGGCTTGAGACAGGCCCCTGTACTCGCCTGGGGCCCCAGATGCAGTGGATGAGCAGCCCGTGTCCCCCATCCCCAAAAGAAGGTCTCTCACGTATGTGAAATGGGGATGGAAGCTAGAGAAGGAGAGGAGCCGGGACAAGGGAGACCTCAGCTTGATGTGTGTGGACTGAGAACTGAGTCTAGAATGAGAGGCTGGTCCCCCAAAGTCCATATACAAAAACAGTCACAGACGGCAGGTAACAGAAAGTTGTGAGTCAGGATAAAGACTTTGCCTTTGTCTTTGCAACGAGATGGAATACCACTGGGACGGGAGGAAACTTTTAAGACACATGAATAAGAGGAGGGGAAGTACAATTTCCTTCGAGAGCTCACAGCAATAAACTTCTGTCTTCCCAAAGACCTCTCACACTTAGGAAGAATTTCCTAAAAAACATTTGATGAAGTAGCCACCTCTTTGCCGTCTGAGTTCTTCCGTATGTTCGTATCGTTGATACATTCCCGCCCACCTCATTTTTTTTTTTCTCTCTATTTTCACCTCACTCTTCAGAGGCCAGGGCTCTCTCCCCTGCTCCAAGATGAAAATAATATTCACCTCAGAAAGACAGACTCCTGCTTACATGAAAAAAGGTGAATGATGTGCTGTGCCTTTTCCATAATACAATTCCAGCCCTTTGCCCAGCTGAAAAGGACAATACAGATGGGATAGAATAGTATTTCACAAATTTGTTCAATGACGGTCTTCTTCCAAATGCTTAAAGAATATTTTAAATATACAGATATGTAGCTTTCTTCCAAGAACTACTAAACCAATAGTACAGAAGTAAAAGCAGGCAGATAGCTTAAAATTTCGCGGTAAGATTTTGTGCTTACTCAACTTCCAGAACCACCACCACCTAGCATGTTGTGGACAGATCAGCTGAAGAAAGAGGAGGTTGAAATTCCAGACACTCCATTATAAAGCCTCTCATTTCTGAATCAACATGGCTTCAGCCGTAGGTGAACAAGGCAGGGGTTCCCAAGAGACTCAAGATAAATGCAAAGACACCCGAGGGCAGATCCCAATTTCTGGAGGGAAACTATCCTCACCCAGGGAGACCAGGTTCCTGTAGTTCTCCAACATCACGTCCCTGTACAAGGCCCTCTGAGCAGGGTCCAGGCATTCCCACTCCTCCTGAGAGAATTCTATGGCCACATCCCTGAATGTCAACAGTGCCTGAAATGAAAACACATTTCACCAAGAGGCCATCAGGAGAGTCCTTATCTTCACACAAAATGAGAAGAGGAGAGAGGCGCCAGCGCCAATTAGATAGAAGTGAGTGTTCTGATAGTGCCACAAAGAGAATCTTGAACAATATATCCCTAATTTTGCTTTATTACACTGTTCTATCAGAGGATGTCAAATCTACTAAATTACTGAGGAATTTAAAATTGCATGCAAAAAAAGTATATATATATATATATGTATATATATATATATATATACACACACACACAAATGAAAAAAATTCAACAAAGCGTTGTCTATACACAGGTTCCAGACATTATACACCAAATGATAACTAACTTCCAGATGAGGTACAGTAATGTCTTTAGGGATGACAAAGTCCACAGTAGCTTTAAAGAAAGGTGAGAACTGAAAAAATGGGATAATGATAATTACAGTAACAACCAAAAGTTACCATACAGTAAGCATTACTCCAAATGTTTTATAAGTATTAACTCATATAACAACATAGCATCCAATTTACTCCCACCTTACAGAGGACCCAACTCTGTTATTCAACAGCTAATAAATGGCAGCCTTCCCCTGAACCAGGTGGTCCAGCTTTAGAACAGAACCTACAGCATCATACATTTAAGTATCAGATATGACATTAAAAGTACGATGACACAGTTGTTTCCTAACTGAGAAAACCTGAAACAAGTTCAAGGCTGAAAACACAGAACTGGCTGAAAGGTCAATACATATACGCGTACACACACATGCGTACATTCAATGAGCACTGTCCTTACTGCTCTTAACTCATTAACATGGCACGGTAGGAGAAAACTTAAGGACATGGAAAGCATGTAAGACACACTTCCAAAGTTAAAATAAATATAAGACTTACTAATGAAATGATGGTGTTGTTTAGACACACCATGGGTTCCTGCTCACATACACAAGTGGGTGCACTATAAACATACACACCAAAATGAACTGAAATAAAAGTGGTAGTGTCTAAAATGACATTTTTAAAATACATCTTCATTTTCTATTATTTTTTACTTGTGTATTTCAGCATTTTTGGTACAATGAACATGTATAAATTGTACTAAATTTAATTAAGATTGTCAACATTATTCTATAGTAGCCTGGTTATTAAAAAACACTACAAAAATTGAGAAAAAATACATTAGAAAACTTAACTTTGATCTCTATAAATACATAGAGTGTGTAAAAATACAGAAGAGAATCTGTGTGGCGATGAGAGAAGACTGAAGGAAGGCCGTGGGGCGAGTCCGAGCAAACCCGTCAGGCAGGATACTTGAGAGTGAGAGATTATCAAGTCCAAATGGCATTTCAGGACAGAGAGGACTGAACAGTAAACTAAGAATATGATTTTACCTGAGAAAGAGTCATTCCTGACTCCTTGTCCTTTCCTCTTCTTCCTCTTCAGGGCTTCTTTCTCAGGCAAGGTGAGTCCTGAGATGTCAGTCCTGAGTGTCAAAAGATGCTGTTTAATGCTTGGAATCGACACACCCCCTTCCTGTACCACAACCACACACAGGGAGGACCTCAGCATGTGGAACAGACGGTCCTCTGCTGTAAGGCTTTTGACCCCTTTCTTCAGAACTCACTCCCCTCCTGGTTAAGCCACACACAAGCTGCAGCAGTGGGGACCTAGGAAGGACTGACCCTCCCCTTCAGGTCAGAGACCCAGTCCTGACCGAAGGCCATGCAGAAGACAGCACCCCCTCCACCCCTCTAGTTTAAGGGCCGGTCTCAGTCCTCAGAAACAGATGAGCCACAGCCCTAGTGCTCAGGGCTGGATACAGATTCGATCACCTGAGGCCACTTAGTCAGCCATGACCTAGAAGAAAACTCTACGGGAACTGGGCACAAAAGAGGTATCTGAAAATGGCTCAGCAATCTAATGGCAAGTCAGGGTTGAGCATCATTCAGAGGGGTCAACTCCAGCACACCTCCCACTCTGTGGCCCTGCTCTCTCCTCGGGCCCTGCCCTCTGTATCTGGATAGTGGAATGGGAAAGAGCAGAGAGAAACACACAGAGCAGGCATTACAGGCTAGGGCGGGGGGAGGAGTGTGGCTGCAAAGTTAAATGAGAGACTCAGAAAAGGCCCCACTGAGAATGGGGGCAGGTGTGTTATCAGAACAAAGATCTGGAGGAGGAGGTTCACCATGTGCATTTGAGGGGTCAAAGAGTTCTAGGAATCCCTGACTGACTAGTTCTAGGTGACCCTGACTCCGGGAAAAGCAGAGACATCTGTGTGGCTCAATCTCAGTGAGAAGGGAGGAAACAAGCAGGAGACGATGTCACACGAGTACTGCAGGAAGCAGATCAGCAAGGCCCGTGGTCTTTAGACATTTTTCTACCCCATCCCAAGTGAAACTATGTATTGTCTCATCCACCTTAACATCTAATTCTTTTGTATCTCAAGTTAAAACACATATGAATAATGTAATATCCTGTATATTTGAAAAGCAGCCAAGATGGTCACACTGGCCCCAGGAGGTATGCCACAGCTCTTAACGGAAATGTGGAGGGCTGTAGGGTCCAGGAGCTAATGTCTGCACAGTGTGGCAAGAAGATGCCTGTGAGACGCGCCAGCAGGGACGTGAAGGGTACCGCTGGACAACAGGAGTCTGGAGTTCAGGGCTGAGGTCTGAGAAGGAGATGTGGAACTGGGAGATGTCAGGGTGTCTAAAGCCATAAGATAAGATGATATGGAAAGTCACTGAGTGCGGCCAGAGAAAAGGTCCCAGATGGAGCTTGGGGCCCTGCCCCCATCAGCGACCAGGGGTTGAGGCAAAACCAGGAGAAGAAAATGAAAAGTGAACAAGGAGAAAAGAAAATTGAAACAGATGGCCAGACTTAAAATGATAGTTTAAGTTTATCTTTAAATACTGGGATGTCCTGCAAGCCATGAGAAAGAAAAGAAAAAAGTGTTTAACGGAAGAGGGAGTGATCAACAGTTGCTGACAGGACAAGACAAAGACTGTGAATTAACCAGTGGGTTTAGAAACAGGGAGGACATTACAGCCTCTGACAAGGAAAGTGGATGGTAGATGGGAAAGCTTGATTGGATGGGGTTCCAGCAACAGCTGGCAGCAAAAGCTGATGAACTGTGTTTGACAAATGGTGCCATGATGTCCTCTTGCTTGAGGACTAATCACTGTTTGTCTTGAGAACATGTACATAAGGGGTTGTGTCTGCTTGGCTATAAAAAAGGGTTAGGTTTCTTTCTGCCATAGCAATCTTTTTGGTGGCGTCCCTGTGATGCGGGTATATGTCCAGAAGTGCAATTGCTGGATCACACGGTAATTCTATGTTTAATTTTTTGAGGAAATTACCACTGTTTTCCACAGCTTCTATATCATTTTATCCTTGTAAACAATGCACAAAGGTTTCAATTCTCCACATTCTCTCCAATACTTGTTATTTTCAGTTTCTTTTGATAACAGCCATCCCAATGGGTGAGATACCACAGTATCTCACTGTGGTTTTGACTTGCATTTCCCCTACGATTGGTGATATTGGGCATCTTTTCATGAGCTTATTGGCCATCTGTATATCTTCTTTGGAGAAATGTCTATTCAAGTGTTTTGCCTCTTTTTCAACTTTGTTTTTCAGTGGTAGTTCTTTATATATTCTAGATAATAATTCTTTATCAGATATATGATTTGCAAAATTTTCCTCTTATTCTGTGGGTCGCCTTTTCACTCTGTCGATAGTGTTCTTTGATGCACAAAGTTTTTTTATTTTGATGAGGCCCATTTAACTATTTTTTCCTTTGTTGCCTGTGCTCTCTGGTGTCACATCCAGGAGCCTGGATTTTGTCCCAAAGGCAATGGGAAGCCAGCAGAGGGGTTAATGCCAGGTACTGAAATGGTCTAACTTCAGATTTACTTCCGATGTAGAGACAGAACTCTGAGACAGACTCTGTCTCTGAGCCCTGTATCTTTCCTAGTAGTTTTCATCATCGTTGTTGGCCTGGCACTCTTTTAAACTTATAATTACAATGGTTACCCTCTTGCAGAAAAATGCCACATAGATATCCATACAATATTGTCAATCATTTTAGGGATCACTGTCATTCAGCAATCCTGATCTTGTTCATCAACTGTGTTGTAGGTAGGTTCACAGAGGCCCAGAAGGGAAGTTACCTTGAGAACATCTGAGCTGAGTGAGAACTGCATGTCACTGAATTTTGAAAGGGTGGCCTAGAAGAGACAGTGAGCAGTTTGTCCTTATCATCTCATTCCCCTTTGAAAAATTCCAGGATCATGTTTAATACACCTGAGCAAAAGACACCTCTTTTGTGGTTTTAATCACATTGATCCCAAGCATTTACTCCCTCTTTTGCAGAAAATCACAGTGAAACACTGAAGAAATATAAAATGATGAATACAGATTTTGGTGCTGAAACTTTTAAAGAGGGTTAGCTATGGAAATAGGATCAGTGCAAATTTCTTTACCATGAACAAATGGGCTGTTAGAACAAAGTTTCAAGTCGATCCAGCCCATCCCTCATTATTTTCACAGAATGGACAAAAGGGACTTGAGCAGAACATCTACTTTGTATCTCACAGCTCACTAATTCAATAAATCACACAAAGGGGACAAAAGGGGCTGCTGAATATTAGACTAACTCACTAAACTAAGTTCTAACCATTAAGATGCTATACACCCTTACCAAGTATATATTGAAACAGTCTAAAATTATTTACTAAGTACTACACAATGTTCCAACATATGACAAAGGGTAGAAAGAATGCAGTCTTTATAATCTGAACTAGACACAATATATTCAAAAGGGAAAACAATTTGGGACTATTTTTTTTTTAATCTAATGACTTCTGGGGTCAAAAATTTTTTTTAAATTGAGACTACCTAATATTTAGAATAGAATGATGACAGCTGGTTATCACATGTCACCGAAGCTTATTTCAGAAGCTGATGATAATTTACAGAGAAAGGGGAATTCGGTATACTAAAATTTACCTCAATATGCTTTAAAAAAAATGAATTAAATGTAAGAGGGGTGCAAAAATGTATGTGTCCATTTAAAAGAAGAAAAAGCAACGGTTTTAATATTCCCTTAAAAAGCACCACGTAGTGACGGATTCAGTAATTTCTTGTCCCGGCTCACCTCCCTCACACCATTCCGAGCAAAGATGGCAACGCACCACTCACAGACAAGTCTCCCCTCGTTGTCAGAGTAAAGGGCTGCAAATGGAAGCTACACTGTGAGGCGAACAATTATAAAACGCACAAGCCTTATAAACAGGAGTTTTGCAACTCTCATTCTCATCTGTAAAATTAAAACAATTAAGCAAATTTTAAACTAAATATATTACAAAGCCACAAGTCAATATATCACACCTTAGCCATATCCCATCAAGTCACCACTCACGCAAAATCAGGTTCCCCTTCTTTCACTCTACTCTGTATTTCTGTTAATCTGTTTATGTCTCCCTTTCCTTGTTTCTCTCCACCGTTCTCCTTTTCTGTGTTTCCTCTCTCACTCCCGCTGCTCTTTCTCCCCTTTTCTCTATTCCTTTCCTTACACTTGTTTTGCACAAGGCTTGAAACCTATTTCAACTTCAGTTTCTCCTTCTCCCCAGTCTGTTCCCAATCTCTATATATGTCTGCCTTTTTCCCCCTGCATTTCTGTGTTCCCTCTGCTCTCCATCACATTGTCTTTCCTATTACACCCCCTCTGCCCCGCCTCACTGCATCCCTAGCTGGCTAGGTTCTCTCAGCGCTGTTTCTCACTCTGCCAACCCTAAGCCCTCGTTCTGTCCCTCCACTCAGCTCCCCCAACTGTTTTTCTCCTAACCACTCTGTCTGAAGTGCCTTGACCTTCGTGGCTGGAGCTCCTACCTTTCCTCTGTGTTTCTATTTTCTTTTCTCCTCTTGCTACTTTGCCGAGTTATTCCCTTTCACTTTGTCTCTCTTCAAGTCCTTCCCAGATCCTCTATTTTTGCCTTAAATTATGCGCCGCCCCATTGATCTTTTTCTCCCTCTCACTTTCCTATTTCTCTTCATTCTCTCTCTGTCTCTCTTTCTCCTGATCATCCTCACTCCCTTGTCCGGCCGCTTTCCTGGTCTCCCCTTTGCAATCATCACTTCCACAAAGCACCAGATCCCCGCGCGGGGGAGGTGACTTGCTCTTGGGGCACCCCGAGTTCTTCAGTCCTAAATCCCATCCTTCTGAAAAGTGTGTTCTTCCTAGACACTGGGCTTCTTATTAAGGGCGGGGGGGGGGGGGACGGGGGGAGGTTCCCAGGAAGGCGGTGGGGTCTGCTGAATCCCAGGGCCAGGGAGAAAGCCAGACCTCTATCGGCCAAGAGGGACGAGGATGAGGGGAGACGCGCAAAGTGTTTGAATCTATCTCAAAAGTCCATCTGCCATGACGCTGAACAGCGCGGGGCGGGAGGAGTGGTCAGTGAAGGGTTTTACAGGACAACAACGCGGCAGGCGGGTCTAATGGCCCGAAGGCCCAAAATCCATGGGCGGGGAAGGCCTCGGAAATATTTTAACCGAAAATGAACGTGGACCCCCAACCCAGCAGCGAAGCGGTCAGGCTTCGGGAACTCTCACCGGGACGCCAGAACTTACCGAAGGTAAGAGGCACGGGTGCAGGAACGTTAACGTCCGTAGCAACCCCAAAACTCCAGGCGTATAGGACTGTGGACTGAGACGCTCAGGTTTAAACTCAAAAAGACGAAAACACAGACGCCGACGTGACCCTAGGCCCACGCTAGCCTCTTCCGGTCTGCGAGATACTGCGCGTGCGCGCTTCTTTCGGGGAATGTTGGGGGCGGGGCCTAGGCGGAGCTCCTTCGGACAGGGGCGCGAATGGTGACCAGGCGTAGGCGGGGACCGCGGGGGGGCGGGGCGGAGCCGAGCCGGGGCGGAGCCGAGCCGGGGCGGGGCCGGGGCGGAGCCGGGGCGGACGGGGCGCCCCTTGGCAGCTCCCTAAGGGCGTGTTTTCTTTCCGAGTTTGGATCACTTTGAATTTCTTTCCTGTGCCGCGGAGCCGGGCTGCTCCTTGCCTGTTTTAAGTTGATGTTTCAAACAACTTAAGGGGAAAACTTAGAGTTGAGAGACCACTTGTTGAAAGCTAAGATGTTTGCGTTTTAAGTAGTTGAAAACGAGTTTAGTCAAAAATCGTTTTTGCAAAGGGGTGCCGGGTCCTGAGAGAGAGACGAGGCGGACTCTGCGGTCTGGGAACCCGGACCTGGATTCGGAGTCGATGTGGGGAGATAGTTGGATCCAGGAACGCCTCCTGCAATTAGAATTTAATTTAAGCGATATAATTAAGCAAGGAGTGCAGTTGTCTGTGCAAGAAATTCAAACTTGAATGTGAAATGCAAACCTCTACGGGTGGGAAATGGGCCACTTCGTACGGACGTCCATCAGAACGTCATATCCATTTACATTCCCCATTCACCCTGTGCTCAGCCCTGTGCTCAGTTCCAGAGGCTTTCATAGGTACAAGACCCGGACAGGGGGAGGTAGACGCATGAGGCATATGATGATTTAGGTCACCAACCACTGCTTTAAAAAAATTAAAAATCAAAAATTAATATCAACTGTATTGTTCTTTATAGTACTTGTTATTCTATTCCACACCTGAGGCGAATGATAAGTACCTCTGAGATAAATTTTTGTGACGTCATAATTCATTTGTCAGTAATTTCCAAAGATAACAATCTAATTCACTTTACATTTATCCAAGAGTAACTAGGAAGAATATTTTTAATAAAAATATTGTTTTACATTTTAGCTCTTTTATTTTCTATTTCTCAATGTTCTGTCAGGTGTGAATAACAAACCCTATATGTACTCTTTAGACTACTGAAGTTGTTTTCACCTTAAAAATACTATTGCAGGGCTTCCCTGGTGGCACAGCGGTTGGGAGTCCGCCTGCCGATGCAGAGGACACGGGTTCGTGCCCCGGTCCAGGAGGATCCCACATGCTGCAGAGCGGCTGGGCCCGTGAGCCACGGCCGCTGAGCCTGCGCGTCTGGAGCCTGTGCTCCGCAGCGGGAGAGGCCACAACAGTGAGAGGCCCGCGTACAGCAAAAAAAAAACAAACAAAACAAAACAAAACAAAACCCACTATTGCAATATTTCCAGGGGCATTTGATAGGGACGTCTATATTATTTTATATGAACCCTAAAGGAAGCAAACTAGATTTATAGAATTTCCAATGGTCTCTTTTATAATCTTTAAGGCAATTTCCATGAGTTAATATCCACCATGAAATGTGTTTCTTTCAAATCCCTAAACGTAGAAGATTTCTCTCCAGTAAGAATTTTTTAATGCGATAAAAGCATTTTGAATAAAAAGTCTTTTAATGTATATTTATTTATTTATTTATTTATTTATTTTTTGCGGTACGTGGGCCTCTCACTGTTGTGGCCTCTCCCGCCGTGGAGCACAGGCTCCGGACACGCAGGCCCAGTGGCCATGGCTCACGGGCCCAGCCGCTCTGCGGCATGTGGGATCTTCCAGGACCGGGGCACGAACCTGTGTCCCCTGCATCGGCAGGCGGACTCTCAACCACTGCGCCACCAGGGAAGCCCTGTATATTTAATCTGTAAGGTTTCACTGCAGTATATATTATATGATTTTTCACACATTTTAAGCATTGATTATAGCTTTTTGATGTTCATTACATTTGAATTAACTGATATTTAAGGCTTCAGCATCATTACTCATAAATTGAAAAGATTTCACTCCCAAAATAATATTCTGACGATCCCCCACAGATTGACTTTTGGACGAGAACTTCACCACACACATTATATTTTTAAAAATTACTCTTGTGTATTTATTTCCTGATGTTTAGTAATGTTTGGTTTTTGGTTAAATACATAGCCCCATTCATTATAATTTTAAGATATCCCCCCGTATGCATTTCTGATGACCAATGATGATTCATGCTGCCTAAAGACCTTCCAACTTCACTGCATTCGTTAAGCTTTTTTCTAAATGGTATAACTCTGATATTTTGTAACCAATGAAGAATGGATCAAAACTTTCCCACCTTTATTGCAAATATTGGTTTTGACACACGAAAGGATTCTTCCAAGTAGTGAAACTAAGGAACCATTTTGATAGATTTCTTATCTTGATTACATTTATTCTATGCATGCTCAATTTTAAATCTCTGCAGTTCACTAAGATTTAACTGAATGCTCAATCCAACCCTATTATCAAATTATTCCATGCATTTGTTTCCTGCGCTAGACACATTTTTTAATGAAAAAAATATATACAGTGTCAGGGCTAGATTTTCAGATCTTTAGAAGGAAGACTGTGTAAATTATGCTGTATTATGTATTATTGCCAACTAGCCATGTTGGCACAAAAGAGATTTCAGCATAGACTCCCATGTTCTCATGCAAATAAATAAATGGATGGTGAAACTTTTCATCAAACAGAACATCTGGAGAGAAGCCGATCATAGGTGAAATTCATGAATCCACATTGCTTAAGGGAAGTTTTGTTGCCTGTATAATTTACAAGGGAGCAAAACGAACTAATTCACAAGAAAAAGAAAGGATATTTCCTTAATCGCAGGAAGATTTTGACATATGTCTCCCTGTAGTATTATAAAAACAGATGCAACTTATTAAAGATTATTAAAGACTTCAAAATAAAGACTTCAAAAATTTGAAAAACACAGGAAGTAGTTTGACCTACTGTATTAAACTCTGTGTCAGAAAAATAGAGACACTACATTTTTAAAGCACACTGTAATATACAATACTTACGACTGCCAAAATTTAAAAAAATATCTCGACTTAGGTAAGGAGACACTTTATACAAAAGATGATTGCCAATAGAGAGAATGCTCTGACCACAAGATCTGCACATCTATAATGGGTCTTTTAAAAAGGAACATTAAAAACTTAGGCTAAAGTGGGGTTTATCCCAGGAATGCAAGGATTCTTCAATATATGTAAATCAATCATTGTGATACACAATATTAACAAACTGAAGAATAAAAACCATATGATCATCTCAATAGATGCAGAAAAAGCTTTTGACAAAATTCAACACCCATTTATGATAAAAACCCTCCAGAAAGTAGGCATAGAGGGAACTTACCTCAACATAATAAAGGCCATATATGACAGCCAACATCATTCTCAATGGTGAAAAGCTGAAACCATTTCCACTAAGATTAGGAAGAAGACAAGGTTGCCCACTCTCACCACTATCATTCAACATTGTTTTGGAAGTTTTAGCCACATCAATCAGAGAAAAAAAAATAAAAGGAATCCAAATCAGAAAAGAAGAAGTAAAGCTGTCACTGTTTGCAGATGACATGATACTATACATAGAGAATCCTAAAGATGCTCCCAGAAAACCACTAGAGCTAATCAATGAATTTGGTAAAGTAGCAGGATACAAAATTAATGCACAGAAATCTCTTACACTCCTATACACTACTGATGAAAAACCTGAAAGAGAAATTAAAGAAACACTTCCATTTACCATTGAAGCAAAAAGAATAAAATACCTAGGAATAAACCTACCTAAGAAGACAAAAGACCTGTATGCAGAAAGCTATAAGACACTGATGAAAGAAATTAA
The DNA here is from genome assembly GCF_963455315.2 of Globicephala melas. Classification (NCBI taxonomy): domain Eukaryota; kingdom Metazoa; phylum Chordata; class Mammalia; order Artiodactyla; family Delphinidae; genus Globicephala; species Globicephala melas. The sequence goes on from NC_083332.1 coordinate 4,477,163, forward strand.
AGATGATACAAACAGATGGAGAGATATACCATGTTCTTGGATTGGAAGAATCAACATTGTGAAAATGACTCTACTACCCAAAGCAATCTACAGATTCAATACAATCCCTATCAAACTACCAATGGCATTTTTCACAGAACTGGAACAAAAAATTTCACAATTTTTATGGAAACACAAAAGACCCCGAATAGCCAAAGCAATCTTGAGAAAGAAAAACAGAGCTGGAGGAATCAGGCTCCCTGACTTCAGACTATACTACAAAGCTACAGTAATCAAGAAAGGATCGTACTGGCACAAAAACAGAAAGATAGAGCGATGGAACAGGATAGAAAGCCCAGAGATAAACCCACGCACATATGGCCACCTTATTTTTGATAAAGGAGGCAAGAATATACAATGGAGAAAAGACAGCCTCTTCAGTAAGTTGTACTCAGAAAACTGGACAGCTACATGTAAAAGAATGAAATTGGAACACTCCCTAACACCATACACAAAAATAAACTCAAAATGGATTAAAGACCTAAATGTAGGGCCAGAAACTATCAAACTCTTAGAGGAAAACATAGGCAGAACACTCTATGACATAAATCACAGCAAGATCCTTTTGACCCACCTCCTAGAGAAATGGAAATAAAAACAAAAATAAACAAATGGGACCTAATGAAACTTCAAACCTTTTGCACAGCAAAGGAAACCATAAACAAGACGAAAAGACAACCCTCAGAATGGGAGAAAATATTTGCAAATGAATAAATGGACAAAGGAGTAATCTCCAAAATATATAAACAGCTCATGCAGCTCAATATTAAAGAAACAAACAACCCAATCCAAAAATGGGCAGAAGACCTAAATAGACATTTCTCCAAAGAAGACATACAGATGACCAAGAAGCACATGAAGAGCTGCTCAACATCACTAATTATTAGAGAGATGCAAATCAAAGCTACAATGAGGTATCACCTCACACCAGTTAGAATGGCCATCATCAGAAAATCTACAAACGACAAATGCTGGAGAGGGTGTGGAGAAAAGGGAACCCTCTTACACTGTTGGTGGGAATGTAAATTGATACAGCCACTATGGAGAACAGTATGGAGGTTCCTTAAAAACCTAAAAATAGAATTACCATATGATCCAGCAATCCCACTATTGGGCATATACCCAGAGAAAACCATAATTCAAAAAGACACATGTGGGCTTCCCTGGTGGCGCAGTGGTTGAGAGTCCGCCTGCCGATGCAGAGGACGCAGGTTCGTGCCCCGGTCCGGGAGAATCCCACATTCTGCGGAGCGGCTGGACCCGTGAGCCATGGCCGCTGAGCCTGCCCGTCTGGAGCCTGTGCTCCGCAACAGGAGAGGCCACAACAGTGAGAGGCCCGCATACCACACACAAAAAAAAGACACATGCACCCCAGTGTTCATTGCAGCAGTATTTACAATAGCCAGGTCATGGAAGCAACCTAAATGCCCATTGACAGACGAATGGATAAAGAACAGGTGGTACGTATATACAATGGAATATTACTCAGCCATAAAAAGGAACGAAATTGAGTCATTTTTTGAGATGTGGATGGATCTAGAGACTGTCATACAGAGTGAAGACAGAGAGAAAAACAAATATCGTATATTAATGCATGTACGTGAAACCTAGAAAAATGGTACAAATGAACCAGTTTGCACGGCAGAAGTTGAGACACAGATGTAGAGAACAAACGTATGGACACCAAGGGGGAAAACTGTGGTGAGGGGGGATGGTGGTGTGCTCTTTTGGGCGATTGGGATTGATATGTATACACTGATGTGTATAAAATTGATGACTAATAAGAGCCTGCAGTATAAACGAACAAACAAACAAACAAAACAACTAATACTAAACTTTCTTTGAGTTATTTGTATGGAAATATGTTAATATAAATGTTTCAAACATTACATGAAATTTCTAAAAATCTTATATGTTCTGGTGTAATGTTATAAGTCATAATTCTAGTTATTACTTTAAAATGTATATCTCAGAAATAACTAAATTTCCTTGTCAATTGCATTATTATGAACTTTCATCAAATATTTAACTGTGGTCATTTTTAAGTCTCTTGTCATTTACAGACAGTTCTGGGTGTACTCTGATGCTTTTGCACATATGTTCCTATAAAAGGGTTTCATCTTCAAGGAATTCATGGAAAAGACTCTGACAAGTACAGGCTTCTGTTAACTGAAAATGCTGCTGAACTGAATGAATAAGCATTTTCAGAACTCTAATGGAAAACTGATGAATTCATAAAAGTGCTAACAAAAGATCAAGATAAAAAAATTAATTACATGGGACTGAGTGAACTGATGAGGATAATTACAATTGTTGTGACTTTCTGTTTGAATTGAAAAAAAAAATCCCACAAGGACTCAGAGGGAAAAAATATACAAATCAATTTTCACTGCAAAGTACAGGAGCTGTTACAGTGGAGGATTCCTGGACCGAATGTCAATATTATGACATAGTGTGAGTGTGTTTCATGTTTGGTAATTGCAGTCATTGTTGCTTTTGTTGTGGTCAACAATTTCCAATGCCTGGTGTCAGTTTATTTATCTCTTGTAAAAATAAAATACGGTGTGTGTGTGTGTGAAAAGAAAAACACACCTGGGGAAGTGTAAAACACACGTATAGAAGGGCTCCATTTGAAATAGGTTAACTACATGAAAATAGAGGATACTTAGAGGAGAAAACTTAAAAAAAAAATTAAAATTAAATAAATAGCATTAGATGATGAAAACTCTAATTCAAAAAGATACATGTACCACAATGTTCACAGCAGCACTATTTACGATAGCCAGGACATGGAAGCAACCTAAGTGTCCATCGACAGATGAATGGATAAACAAGATGTGGCACATATATACAATGGAGTATTACTCAGCCATGAAAAAAAGAATGAAATAATGCCGTTTGCAGCAACATGGATGGACCTGGAGATTATCATACTAAGTGAAGTAAGCCAGAGAAAGACAAATATCATATGATATCACTTATATATGGAATCTAAAAAAATGATGCAAATGAACTTATTTACAAAAGAGAATTAGACTCACAGACATAGAAAACAAACTTATGGCTACCAAAGGGGAAAGAGGGGAGGGAGGGATTAACAGATACACATGACTAAATATAAAATAGATAAACAACAAGGACCTATTGTATAGCACAGGGAACGATATTCAATATGTTGTACCAACCTATAATGGAAAAGAATCTGAAAAAGAACCTGAATCACTTTGCTTACACCTGAAACATAAATCAACTATATTTCAATTTTGAAATGTAAATGAATGGGGATATATGTATATGTATAGCTGATTCACTTTGTTATACAGCAGAAACTAACACACCATTGTAAAGCAATTATACTCCAATAAAGATGTTATAAAAAAAGTAAATGAGTAAATAAATAACATTGGATGGTTACCACATTTTTCTATACCTACTTTTTCCTGAATTTTCAGTATTCAGCTCTAATTGCTTTTGTAATTAAGAAACAAAATGCATTGTCAATTAATTTTTTCCTTAAAAACAAATACATAATTTGTCCATATCATCTATTTAATACTCCCCCATCCAAGTCAGAATAGAGCCACAACTGTGGACAACCCTCCTGCACAGGTGCAAACACACACACACACACAAATACAAACACATTTGCACATAGATGAAAACACACTTGTGTATTTACAACACACAGGCAAATACACAGCAATATACCCTCACATACTAACACACACTCTCCATACACTTTCCATAACCAAATCACACTCATCCACACATTGAGAAGCACACACTCACATTTACACACTCTCACTGTTAAAGGTACTCACTCATACTCACACATTCCCTTTCACACTCATAAAACCACATTCACAGTCAATATGCAGGTACGTATCTCAATAATGTGCTCATATATTGAAGCCAGGGGGGTGTATTTTAAGGTAGTGGCTCAGGAGATTATGGAGGCTGAGAAATCCCAAGATCTGTGGTGGGCAATCTGAAGACCCAGAAGAGCCCACTGTGTAAGTAGCAACCTAAGCCCAAGTCTGAGGGCAGGAGAAAATCTATATCCTGGCCAAAAAGATCGAGCAAATTCTTCTTAACATTTTTGTTCTATTTGGAGGGATTGAATGAAGCCCACCAACACTGGGGAGGGCAATCTGCTTTACTAGGTCTACCCATTCAAATGTTAATCTCACCCAGATACACCCTCAAAGACACCCAGGAGGATAATGCTTAACCAAATATATGGGCACCCTGTGATGCAGGCAGGTTGGCCCATAAATGAACCATCACACCATTTAACAGAACTAGCAAATAAAACATGGAAAAGGTCCCTGGGTATCCTGGGTATTACTACTTCCATAGTAAATAAGACCAAATCTTATAAAAGTAGGGAAGTGGCCCCTCACACTTTCCTCTTTTTTTTTTTTTTTTTGCGGTATGCAGGCCTCTCACTGTTGTGGCCTCTCCCGTTGCGGAGCACAGGCTCCGGACACGCAGGCTCAGCGGCCATGGCTCACGGGCCCAGCCACTCCGCGGCATGTGGGATCTTTCCGGACCGGGGCATGAACCCGTGTCCCCTGCTGCCAGCAGGTGGACTCTCAACCACTGCGCCACCAGGGAAACCCCCTCTTCATTTTTTTACAGCAGCTGTCTTGCCACATTGCGAATAAGAGCTGTGTGATAATTCTTATATGTGGAATCTAAAATTTGACACAAATGAACTTATCTACAAAACCCAAACAGACTCTGAGACATAGAGAACAGACTTCTGTTGCCCAGGGGGAATGGGGGAGTGAAGGTATGGATGGGGATTAGCAGATACAAACTATTATATAAAGAATGGATCAACAACAAGGTCCTATTATATAGCACAGGTAACTATATTCAATATCTTGTGATAAACCATCATGGAAAAAATATGAAAAAGGTACATATATAAAATATATACAAAACTGAATCACTTTGCTGTACAGCAAAAATTAACACAACATTGCGAATCAACTATACTTGAATAAAATAATTTTTTCAAAAAAGCTGTGTGATAATAAAAGTAGGGTAGGTAGAAAGAGGTAGACCGGGTCCTTGATGACTTCCTTGGACAGCTGTCACATCCTGAACTGCAACCTCTAGATATCCTATTGTATGAAATAATAAACCTCCTTGTTCCTGTCACCATGTTGCAGGCAATCTTTCACTCACAAACAAAACCATAACTACCTGACAAAGCACACTATTGTTTTGTGTTGGGAGTCGAGTGCATTTAAGAGGGAATCTTGAAATATTTAAAATCAAGTGACTTAGAAACAGTGAATGAAAACCTTTCTCCAATGCATGTTCACCAACGCCAAAGCTCTTCAAACCTTGTCCTTCAGGGGGTTTTGGAGGCTTCATTACATCGGCACGATTAATTAAATCATTGATCATCGGTGATTGAGTCAACCCTCAGCCCCACTCCCCTTGGAGGTCAGGGGTGGGACTAAAACTTCCAACCAATCACATGGTTGGTTCCCTGGCAACCAAGCCCAATCCTTGGGTGCTTTTCAATAGTCACCTCATTAACATAACAAATGATAACTTTGTAGCCACTTAGGAAATTCCAAGTGTTTTAGGAGCTCTGTGCCAGAAAAGGGAAATAAGACCAAATATATAATTTTATTATAAATCACAATATTATAGTGTCTCAGATATAACTACATGTTTACTTAGCCATAAGAGTTTATTTATTGTACTGACTTTGTTCTTTGAATTGACAAAATATAGTCAGTCTTTTATTCTTTTCTTCAACATATATGTGTGGAGTATTGGCCGTCAGGAACTGTTTTAATCATTAGTGATCTAGCAGAAAACAAAACCTATTCTCTGGCCTCAAGTAGCTTTTTTCTATTGGTGTTATGGACTGAATGTGTCCTCCCAAAATTCATATGATGAAATCCTAACACCCAGCCTGATGTTATCAGGATCTGGAGTTTTTGAGAGGTGATTGGATCCTGAAGGAGGAGCCCTCATGGATGTGATTAGTGTCCTGATAAAAGAGACCCCAAAGAGCTTTCTCACCCAGTTCATATTGTGAAGACAGAGGGAGAAGAAGACCATCTATGAGCCAGGAAGAGGGCCCTCACCCAACATCGAATCTGCTGGCGCCTTGATCTAGAACCTATTATCTTCTAAAACTATCAGAAATAAATATTTAGTTTTTATGGTATTTTTATTATAGCAGCCTAAAAGGACTAAGATAACTGGGATAAGTAAGCACTAATTAAGTAAAAATACAATATGATGATGAGTCCAATGAAAGTGCATTTGTTGGGTTACAGAGGGTGAGGGGTGTGCTAATTTAAAACTGGGAGATTGGGATTGACATATATACACTAATATGTATAAAATGGATGACTAATAAAAACCTGCTATATAAAATAAATAAATAAAATAAAATAAAAACTGTTTGTGGAATGCCTGTGTGAAAAGGTGATAAATGAGCAAGACACGGAAATAAATGGAGCTGTTCATGTAGATGAAAGGGGCCAAACAGAATTAGGCAGAGAAAATAGATGGAGAAAATTCCCGGGATTGATACATAGCTTGGTGAGGTGTGTGTTTCTACTGTACACATTTATAATTTGGGATTTCAGATTTTTTGTGTATGTTTTCAGGATTTAAAAGTCAAGATCTATGTAAACTGATTGTGTATATTTTTGATCGTTGATGCTTTTAAAAATAAAAACCATAAAGAAAAAAATCCCTAGGAAGCTTTGTTTTGTTTTGGCCACACTGCTTGGCTTGCAGAATCTCAGCTTCACGACCAGGGGATTGAACCCGGGCCACGGCAGTGAAAGCACCAAGTCCTAACCACTGGACCCCCAGGGTATTCCCTCTAGGAATTTTAAGATATAAGTAGAGGATACATAATCATGATGCATTTGGGGTCCTCACAAAAAATTTCCTTTAGGACAAGCTATTTACTTCCTGGGGTAGGGTAAATAATGAATGAATGGGAAGAAATTTAATGTCGTTTTCCAAAACTATCTGAGATGTGTAATTACTAACACTGCAAGTCATTTTTAGAATACACCCTTTTCCTGTAGTCCCCACAGTAGCCACCAAGGGGAACATTGTTACTTTCACTTATGAGTGAATATTGAGTAAAATTAATGAGTTCAAAAAATGTTTTAATCTGCAATTTTCACCACTCTATACCTTCAAGGTTGATGTCACAAAGGAAAATATTTTAACATTTAATAAAATTTTGTAGTTTCAACCAAATTGCAGCATACTCCCTCATCTCCATACTCTCCTTGTTTTGAATCCAGGACCTACTGGCTCTGACTGAATTCTGGGTTACTCTTCCAGTTGAGACCAATTTCGTGTCATCCTTGCTTAATATTTGACCCTAAAATGGACTTGTCGGTGTTCTTCTATTTCCCAAATTTTATAATCACACACACACACACACACACACACACACACACACACACACACACGATAAAACATAAATCTACATCAAAAGTAGCAATTTTTTTCTGTATACAGCCAAATAATAACTATTTCAGTCTTTGTAAACTACTCTGCCTTTGTCAGACCAACAATGTGTAAACGAATGGATGTAACCGGGTTCCAGTGTAACTTTATTAAAAAACAAAAGAACGAAGAAACAGAGGGTGGAGGGATTTAATGAAAATCCAAGGCTTCATCTCTCCACAAAAGCAACTGATAGGGGAACTTCCCTGGTGGCCCAGTGGGTAAGACTCAGTACTCCCAATGCAGGGGGCCAGGGTTCAATCCCTGGTCAGGGAACTAGAGCCTGCATGCCACAACTGTAAATAAAATATTAAAAAACTGATGAATCAACTGTACTTCAATTAAAAAAACCAGCAACTGATGAGCTAGTGAAAACTATCAGAGTCAACTTTTGCAGAACTCTGCAACAATTTAAAAAATTACAGCCAGGGGAAGCCTTCATGTAGGGAGAAGATACTGCTTTGCCCTGAGAGACTGCTGGGGTGCATCAAAATGCCTGCTTTCTATCACCAACATTCCATATGAATGGCAGTCATGGGGATGCCAGCACACACTCCTAATGCATATTGCTTTTGCCAGGAGGAGTTACACTGTCCTCCTCACAACCAATTGCACTTTAGTGTTTTGATCTATCTGCCTGAGGGACAAGGGGAAGGGTTTGCCTTTGCTTCACCAGAAATCAGGGCATTCTCAGGACTTGGACAGCTTCCCAGGCAGCTTTTGCTACAAGCATTTAAAGGTGTAAGTATTAGCTTCAGCAGCATGGGGCAAGGGACAACCGTAGGGGCAAGAAAAAAACAGACCAAAAAGCCTGGAAAGGAGCAGGTTGGTTTAAACGTTAACCACATCTGGAAAATACCCTCACTACAATATCTCAGCTAGGCACCATAGTCTAGCATAGCCTAGCAAGTTGACACATAAAGTCAGCCGTCACAGGGGAGAATCTGATTTTCAGTGTTAGCACATTAGAGTATTCAAAGGTACGGTTTTCCACCCTAACAAATAAAACATACAAAGTAATAAAAAAATTTTTTTAACAGAAAAAGCATGGACCATTCATAGAAAAAGAAGGAAGAGAAAGAAGAGGAAATAAATTAACAAAAATTCTCTCTGAAGAAGCCCAGAATTTGGACTTGCTGGACAAAGACCCCTTTCAAGATTTGCCACTTTTTTTTTTAACATCTTTATTGGAGTATAATTGCTTTACAGTGTTGTGTTAGTTTCTGCTGTATAACAAAGTGAGTCAGCTATATATATACATATATCCCCATATCCCCTCCCTCTTGTGTCTCCTTCCCTCCCACCCTCCCTATCCCACCCCTCTAGGTGGTCACAAAGCACTGCACTGATCTCCCTGTGCTATGCGGCTGCTTCCCACTAGCTAGCTATTTTACATTTGGTAGTGTAGATATGTCCGTGCCACTCTCTCACTTCGTCCCAGCTTACCCTTCCCCCTCCCTGTGTCCTCAGGTCCATTCTGTACGTCTGCCTCTTTATTCCTGTTCTGTTCAAACTTTTAAGATTTTGATAGACAGGTACGGAGATCTACTCATCTTGTGGCCGCCCAAGACAAGCCTTCTACGTCAGTTTCCTTGCTTATTAAACCGCCACCTACCAACCTGGACACATCAGCTTCTTTCTTCGGTCTCTCCTCACCCCTCCTGGTCCAGTGGCCCGTTTCAGGTTTCACCCAGGAAGCACCAGACGTTGCAAACCAACACATGGTGTGTTGTCTCTCTCTACACTGGGAATCACAGCTTCAGAAAGATGGAAGCACATAAAGTGTGTAAAACACTTAGTTCAACTCCCAACACAGACCAAGCCTTAGCAGCAAGAAGAATGTTGTTGAAACCACGGGTAATCATTAGTTAAATCCATTTCACCGGTAACCCACCTTCACTAATCAAGGTCGTTTTAATTGTTGCTACAAAGACCTGTGCGTCCTCCAAGCAGCATGTATAGCCTGAACAATAAGACGTTAGCCCAACTTATTTTCCAGGAACGTGGAGTCAGCTGCGTCTATTTCGAGCTGAGTCAGTTAAGTCTGGTTAGGACCCCCGACCCTGCAACTGGACATGCACAAGTGTCCACTCAGTGACCTTTTGGTGTCTGAGAGAAGAAAACTCCACCCTCAGATTGTGCTGTGTCTCCATTTTTGAACGTGCAGAAGCCCGCACAGAACGATGATTACTGCACCTTTCCCCGGGCTCCCCACACCCCCCATGCCTCAGACCAACCTGCTTCTTTATTCTTTGTCCCTAAAATATCTCAAACCGCTTTCCTTTCTGGGAGGCAGATCTGAGACTTGTTTTCCCGTCTCCTCGCTTGGCGACCTTGTGGATAAACCCTCTCTTTGCTGCAAACCTTGACATCTCAGGGTTTTGGCTTGCTGTGCGTTGGGCAAAAGGAACCTGGTTCAAAAACATTGTCACCTTATTATAAATAAATGTGCTAATGTCCTTAAATTAATACAGTGTCCTTAAATACATACAGTATTTATCCATACTGTGGAAAAAATCAAATATCAATTGTATATATTTTAATAGTTATTCACATGTATAAACAAAAAATTTTAAATATAGAAAAGGGGGACAAATAGCCTTCAAATTGATTTACTCCCAGGTTTGTCAAATTGACTTAGCTGGAAAACCGAGGTAAATAACCTCAGATGGTGGAAATTTTGCTACAGAAAAACACCAAATGCATACCAAGTGGGTCTTTGATTAAAGATTCCAGGATGAGTTTTTCCTTTCTTTCTTTTTTTTTTTTTTTGGCTATGTTGTGTGGCATGTGGGATGTGGGATCTTAGTTCCTCAACCAGCGATCGAACCCATGCCCCCTGCAGTGGAAGCACGGAGTCCTAACCATTGGACCACTGGGGAAGTCCCAGGATGAGTTTTTCTTAGTGCTTGTCTCTAGATTATCTGCATCAAGAACACCCAGGGCATTAATTCAAGTCATAGGTTCCTGGACCAACACAATGACAGTTTCTTGTAGAACCCGAATTTTCTGTTTATCAAAGCATCACTGGTGATTGTAGGGCTCTTGATTCCAACGGCTGTCACTTTTCTCCAGCTTGCTAAGCTGGGCTGGAAGCAGGGGAGCTCAGAAGACTCACTGAGACTCTGAAGCTGACATCAATATCATATTGTTATTCTGCAGTGCTTAGTGGGTGTCTTAGGGGTGTTATTTCTGCTTCCAAGGAATCCTCTTTGCAGCAACCTGGGTACTCAACGTTGAAGAAACAGCACTAGTGTGATATATATATATATATATATATATATATATTTTTTTTTAAACCTTAGATTAGACTGAAGTAGTTCAATGCGATGACATGGCCTTTAGGGACAAGGTCCTGGAGAGACAGAAAAGCTCTCCTGAGACAGAATGACACAGGGAGAAAGGGGACATCTCCTTTGCTGCTTCCAGTGAAATCACACTCTGAAGAGAGCCATTTACTCTTGTTGATTCAGGGCAGTTTCCCCAAAAATTGAAAACGGGAGAGGATGGGTTAGTGGGGCATTATCTTTGCCCTCTCCTTCCAGAGAGGATGCAGGTTATACATAAGTGCAGAGTGTTTTACAATCCTTATGTCCACTTAAATAAAGAAAAACCCAGGACTTCCCTGGTGGCGATATGTCCCCATATCTCCTCCCTCTTGCGTCTCCCTCCCACCCTCCCTATTCCACCCCTCTAGGTGGTCACAAAGCCCTAAGCTGATCTCCCTGTGCTATGCGGCTGCTTCCCACTAGCTATTTTACATTTGGTAGTGTATATATGTCCATGCCACTCTCTCACTTCGTCCCAGCTTCCCCTTCCCCTTCCCCTTGTCCTCAAGTCCATTCTCTACGTCTGCGTCTTTATTCCCGTCCTGTCCCTAGGTTCTTGAAAACCTTTTTTTTCTTTTTTTTAGATTCCATATATATGTGTTAGCATACGGTATTTGTTTTTCTCTTTCTGACTTACTTCACTCTGTATGACAGACTCTAGGTCCATCTACCTCACTACAAATAACTGTTTCATTTCTTTTTATGGCTGAGTAATATTCCATTGTACATATATGCCACATCTTTATCCATTCATCTGTCGATGGACACTTAGGTTGCTTCCATGTCCTGGCTATTGTAAATAGTGCTGCAGTCAACATTGTGGTACATGACTCTTTTTGAATTATGGTTTTCTCAGGGTATATGCCCAGTAGTGGGATTGCTGGGTCATATGGTAGTTCTATTTTTAGTTTTTTAAGGAAACTCCATACTGTTCTCCACGTGGCTGTATCAATTTCCATGCCCACCAGCAGTGCAAGAGGGTTCCCTTTTCTCCACACTCTCTCCAGCATTTATTGTTTGTAGATTTTTTTGATGATGGCCATTCTAACCGGTTACTGGGTGGCCTTTCCCGTTGCGGAGCACAGGCTCCGGACGCGCAGGCTCAGTGGCCATGGCTCACGGGCCCAGCCGCTCCGCGGCATGTGGGATCTTCCCGGACCGGGGCACGAACCCGTGTCCCCTGCATCGGCAGGCGGACTCTCAACCACTGCGCCACCAGGGAAGCCCCCGTCATTGTAGTTTTGATTTGCATTTCTCTAATGATTAGTGATGTTGAGAGTCCTTTCATGTGTTTGTTGGCAATCTGAATATACATATTTTTAATTGTCTCATACCATGTCTCAAACCAAACCCAATAAATAGATATCTCTGGGGGAAGGCACAAGTCGTTATACTTTTTAAAACTCACCATGTGATTCTGATGTTCAAATTCAGATACAGCTTATTTTCGTGCTTATCAACCTACATAATTATGCTTGTCACACTTCAACCTAAACATGAAACACCTGGAATTGTCACTCAGCACCAAGATACTGGTTCAAGAGGGCTGGCTTATGCCTGAGAACTTGTATTCCTTACAAGCTACAGGGCCCTGGATTTCACTGTAGGTACCAAGGTCCTCTTTACTCAGGTCAATAAAATTTGATGAAAAAAATAAAGAAAATTGACCTGAGGTGATAAGGAAAAATCAACACACCTGCAATATATGTTCTATTTCAGAGAAGTTTATTAATATTGAAAGGAATCGATCAAACATAACGTTGCAATGGTTTTTGATAACAAACTGTCCAGGTTAAGAAAATAGTTCCCATTAACCAAGGTGAAGAGAATTTCTACTGAAACTCTTCCTCAGCGTCAAAAATTCTACTCACAGGAAACATTGTTTAAAAAGTGCAGACCTTTTCCAAAATCATAAAAAGGCCTTTTGTCCAGTTCCCCAAATTTCATTTATTCACCCACACAGATGAATTTCATAGCACTCTACTGACATTACAGTGTAACACGGTTTCCTTGTATTGACTCCGTTTCTTATACACGTAACTGACAAAGGACTACATATGACAATTTCACAAGCTCCATTTTAAATACAACATGAATTTACAAAATTTAAAGGCAGTGTTTGTCCCTTAGTCCCTAGTCGTACTTGGAGTTCCAGAAGTTGCACAGGTACCACGTGGGGAAGTGCTGCTTCACCAGACACAGGTGCTCCTACATCTTTCCCATCCTCAGTCTTTCAGTCTCGTCCAATCACATGAGACTTGAGGTTGGGCCTCCTTCCATGGCGGTGGGGAGGGGGACGGTCACACAGTCAATGGGAGGAAGAGACCAGGAGGTCCTCACAGAGGACACTTATTAGGACTGAAGAACCTGTCCCTCAGACTCCTCTATGATGTGAGGGCTCCGACCAACAAGTGTAGACTTCTTGAGGAAGATGAGAGCACTTGAGATTCAGAGCTCGGCCATTGCTTGTCCAGTCTCATAAAGATAGTTCTGTCCAGCTGGCCTGAAACATTCATGGTGGGTGCTGGGGACACCGCACATCTCGACTGGACTCAGGCAACGTGAGTCGGATGGAGTCTGCAGGTCAAAGGTGGACATCAGGGGACTTCCCTGGCGGTCCATAAGACTCTGTGCCTCCACTTCAGGGGGTGCAGGTTTGATCCCTGGTTGGGGAACTAAGATCCCACAGGCCATACTGCGCGGCCAGAAAAAAAAAAAAAAAAAGCTGGGCATCAGGGCTGGTGTCTTCCTGGTCACGTGGGGTTGCTTGTTAGGATCCAAGTCCAGGTGTACGAGGGGAAGCTGAAGAGCTTGTCAGCCCCAGACCAGGTCACTGAGAAGTGGGCTGGGAGCTGTAGGATAGGCTGAATCTTGCTCTTTTGTGGGGAATTCTGGCAAGTCTGGAGGGGATCTGGGATGACCTCTCAAATCATGCCTTGATGCTACATTCACAGTTCTGGCCACATAGTTGTGTGGCAGGTTGTGGGCTGGGCTTTGAATCCCCATCAGGACAGTTGACCTGTGCCTGGAGGTCACAGACACAACCCAGGGCGAGTGTCTTCCTGTTAGACTGCAGAATGTCACAGGAGACACCATCAGGCCTGCTGGCTGTCAACTTGTCCATGAAAGATGCATCCCAGCAGAAGCTCTTTAGAGCTTGGTGGGCAAGGCACTGGAATCCACCTCATGTCTTGGGTCCACAAGCACTCAGTTCAGGGGCTTTCTTTTTTTTTTTTTTTTTTGCAGTACGCGGGTCTCTCACTGTTGTGGACTCTCCCGTTGCGGAGCACAGGTTCCGGACGCGCAGGCTCAGCGGCCATGGCTCACTGGCCTAGCCGCTCCATGGCATGTGGGATCCTCCCGGACCGGGGCACGAACCCATGTCCCCTGCATCGGCAGGCGGATTCTCAAACACTGCGCCACCAGGGAAGCCCGGGGGCTTTCTTGAGAGACTGTGTAGGGCAGAATCATCTCCTATTAAGGTTCTTGACTGGTGGCTGACCTGTGAGAACAGGACCCAGGACAGATCTCCTCCTGGACGTTTGGACAGGCACTGGTCGGGTGGGATGCTGTGGGAGGAAATTCATTTAGACACTTCAGGAGTCAGAATTATCAAACTGCATGCAATACAGGGCTGACAGTTTCAACCATATCATAATAGAAAACAGGAAAATCATAAGCAACTTAGGACAAAGGGAAACTGGCAGACTAATAGGCAGAAAATAACCAATATACGCTAGGATTCTTTTCTGTATCAGGAGGAAGAGGAACAACCCAATAGAAATAGACAACACATGCAAAATTAAATTTCACAAAGGCATGCAAATGATCATTACACATTTGCAGAGATACCTACCTCAGAGGTGGTCAAGGGAAAAAATTACAATACGAATCTGAGTTTTTTGCCTATCAGATATGGTATGAAAACTTTCCTCATATTGCCTGTTGTTGAGGTCAAGGGTAAAAACATTTTCCTGTGCAGTGTGGAGAATATCAACAGCAACTATCCTTTTGAGGACAATTGGGAGTATTTACAAGTTAAATGATCCCTTGTCTTGACATGAAGCCAGAGAAGGAAGCTGATAAAACACTTCACACACACACACACAAAAAACACTTCACACATGCGCTGAAAGGCTTCCACTAGCATTTGCTGGCCTACTTGCACAAAATAGGAAAAAAATTCAAATAAAAAAAAATGGACAAAAATAAAATGGGACCAGAATTTTGGATTACCTGACCCATAGAGAAAAAAAAGGAATATGTAAAACACAGAAAAAAATTAGAATATGAGAAATACAGGGAGAAAAGTAACAGGACTCCTAGCATCCAGCCTGGGTTTAACATAATCCTGCACACATGAGGGCCATAGGACTGAAGCACAATGGGGATGGAGGGGAGAAACAGCAGGGGAGCAGGGGCAGGACTCACCCTCACAAAGGCACACGATTCCACGGATTCCTTCCAGGGTCTCTGCCTCTTCTCTTGGCGTCTCTCGGGACACGTCTGTGGTAGAGGATTTCTCTGCCGCCCCTCTTGCCTGCAGAACAGTTCATCTTAAGTGTCTGGATGCCCTCACCAGTGACTGGGAACCAAGAAGACGGTGGTAACCCAGTCCTAGCCCTTGTTTGGGGGTGAGGGAGGCATCCGAGACCCTGTGACCTTTGTAAAGGCAAGTCCTTCCATGACTTCAGAGGCAGCCCTCACTTCCGGGAAGCACCTCCTTCCCTGCCGTGGTTTCATCATTGAATACTTTCAGGTGGTTCTCTGCCTGCCATGTGCATCATTCCAAGGGAGTTTCGGGCCCTCCCCCTTCATGATTCTCAGGACTAGACTGAGCTCTGAGTGTGCAGCCCTGGAAGGCACAAAGCTCTCGAACGCTGCTCTTGAGTCTCCCTGTCTGCACCTGAGAGATCTATACAGAAAGAGTAGAGGGGCAAGACCGTCTCCCTTGATACCACTGTCCCCCAACTCATTCTGACCCTGTGGTTCCTCACCTCAGTTCTGGTTCCTTCTCTCTGGCAGCCGTGTTGACGGACCCTGGAGTCTGGAGGTCCTGGGGGTTCGTGGGTGTCAGATTCTCCTTCTTATTGGAGCCCAAAGGCTGGGGAGCAAGGGCCCCACCCCAGGACTTCATGGGGCACCACTTGCTGATGGCCAAGTGTCCAAAGGCTCCACAGTTCCTGCATTTCATCTGGGGGTGGAGGAGGAGGGTGGGGTCAACAGAAACCACAGGCAAGTTTCTTTCTTGTTTTAAAAATTAATTAATTTGGGGCTTCCCTGGTGGCACAGTGGTTGAGAATCTGCCTGCCAATGCAGGGTAAACGGGTTCGAGCCCTGGTCTGGGAAGATCCCACATGCCGCGGAGCAACTGGGCCTGTGAGCCACAACTGCTGAGCCTGCGCATCTGGAGCTTGTGCTCCGCAACAAGAGAGGCCACGATAGTGAGAGGCCCGCACACCGCGATGAAGAGTGGCCCCCGCTTGCCACAACTAGAGAAAGCCCTCGCACAGAAATGAAGACCCAACACTGCAAAAATAAATAAATTAATTAATAAACTCCTACCCCTAACATCTAAAAAATAAATAAATAAAATTATTTTTAAAAAATTTATTTATTTTATGGTTGTTTATTTTTTAGGCCATGCTGTGGGCATGTGGGATGTTAGTTCGCCGACCAGGGATCGAACCTGCACCCCCTGCGTTGGAAGCACGGAGTCTTAACCACTGGACCACCAGGGTAGTCCCTGCAGGCAAGTTTCAAAGGTTAACACAGTTGACTCTTCAATGACGTGGGTTGGAACTGGGCAGGTCCACTTACACTCAGATATTTTTCATAAACCTGGACTATAGTACTACACCATCCAGAGTTGGTTGAATCCTCGGGTGGGGAACTTCAGGTACAAAGGGCCAGAGGGCTGGCTATAAACTTATACGTGGATTTTCCACTGACTAGGGTTTGCTGCCCCTAACCCCTTTGTTGTTCCAGAGTCACCTGCATAAGGACAGATTTTTGAAGTTGGATAGCGGTTTGGGATACAGGACATGGATTAGAACTGCCAGGACATTCGAGATACTATGGTGCTGCCCATGGAGCATTTTCGAGAGAGATCAAGGAGAAGAGAATTTAGTATCTAAAGGTGATGAAAATGAGCCAGATTTGTGCACTGGACAGACACCAAGTTTGACATTGAACAGGGACACTGTTCAATGTCAAGACACTGAACAGGGAATAAGGTAGCTCCTCAGAGGAGCCGACGGGCCAATCACCCAGGTGAGGATACTACAAACCGGGCCAGCCTGACTTGGATAAGTAAGAACATCTGTCATAAGGCACAGGCGTTTCCAAGTTCCCTGGTGGACCCGTGGTTAGGGCTCGACACTTTCACTGCCATGGGCGGGGCTTGATTCCCTAGTCGGGGAACAAAGATCCCGCAAGCGTTTCCATGGTAAAAACCACTCTCTGGGTTTCCCTGGTGGCGCAGTGGTTAAGAATCTGCCTGCCAATGTAGGGGACACGGGTTCAAGCCCCAGTCCAGGAATATCCCACATGCTGTGGAGCAGCTAAGTCCGTGTGCCACAACTACTGAGCCTGCACTCTAAAGCCCGCGAGCCACATGCCACAACTACTGAAGCCATGTGCCTAGAGCCCATGCACTGCAACAAGAGAAGCCCACACACCACAACAAAGAGTAGCCTTGCTCGCCACAACTAGAGAAAAGCCCATGTGTAGCCACGAAGACCCAACGCAGCCAAAAATAAAAAATAAATTAATAAAATAACATAAATTAATTTTTTTAAGTTAATTAAAAAAAAAACCACTCTCTGGGATCCATGCAGACACCCTGGTTCTTGAAATATCCAAGCCTCCAATTACCTTGGTACCCTTCTCTCCTGAGAAGGGAGTCTTCTGCCCCACTGGTCCCCTCTGTAGCATCTTCACATTCTGGGCCGTAGCGGGTCTTTGGGGCGGATTGTGAATGTTGTGACCTTTTATCTGCCTCATGTCCTTGGGCTTCTGGTCATTCTTCCTCGGGAATTGACTGTTCAGTTTTCTAAACACAAGAAAAAAATAAAAAATAGTATGTAGACACAGAGACAGAAGCCCATCATACCCCTACTTCTGAATGAATGTGGGGGCTCACTGACCACTAAGTCGTTCCCACTATGAGTTGGTCTCTCCTCAGGAAGTGATGTCCCATTCTGGGAAATTTGTGACCTTTTTCCATCATTACTAACTCCCAGAACGGGACACTGCCTGTGATAAGACCCCTAGATGAACAAACAGTGAAATTAGATTTGCAACCTGGAATGCCTGGCTTTGGCGAGTTGGCTGTGCTCAGGGCTGCTCATAATGTTTCTCCCTGAGAATTTCAGTGTAAACTTGGGCCTGTGTTTTGGGTTTTTAGACAGGCCCTCCCTCCAACATTTAAGCATCTATCAATATTTATTGAAGCCAATGCACAGGCAGACAACAACTATGGATTTTTTTCCCACATATTTTCAGAAAACTCACAATTTTCGCAGAACAGCTTCTTCCTGAGAAAACCTGTCAGTTCGTCTAACAAAGCTTGGCAAAGATTTGATAGTAAGTTAATGAACACCTGTGAAAGTTCAGACATGACCCCTGAACCATATACTTGTGTTCAACAGAGGCTTGCACAAAGCCACAGAGGAACAAGCAATCTGAGGATGCTTGTGCAAGCTCACATATATGTGCAAATTCACACCAGGCAACTCACAAATAAAAGCCTGTGTTATGCTGAGGGATACACAAGTCAAAATTCTATCCTGGCAGAAATCTACAATGCACACCTGTGCCCTGTTGGAAACCCTCCAGGCTCTACCCCATCACTGCCTGACATTTGACCTACCTCTCCTCTTGGACTCCAGGTCTTTGGGAAGCTCTGTGAGGCTGGACCACTGAAGGATGACATTTCTTAATCGGGACACAGCGGGCACTTGGATCCTCTCCCGGCAACAGAGGAAACCGTAGCAGAACCTCCACAGCGGCATCAACTACCCACTTCTCTGTCATCAAGTTGATCTGATGGAGAATCAAGACACAACCAGAGTTCTGAACACAGGAAGAAGACTTGAGATTACAGAAGATTAAAACTCCCAGTTTCTTGAGTTCTTTAATGTAATGCTAATTGGAGTGGAAAAGTTCTTTCCTCCAATCCCCCAATGAGTTTGCTTGTGACCTCCAAGGGGCAGGTGGCAAGGAGTGGAATCAGAGTGTTGAGGGAATGCTGGTGATCCCCAGGTGGGAACTGAGGTGCCAGAGCTGTTGCATATGTCCTGTCCATCTAATCATTGCATGTCCATTTTCATTGGCCAATGCCCATGCACCCATGTTTTTGTTTTGTTTTGTTTTTCTTTCTTTCTTTCTTTCTCTCTCTCTCTCTCTTTCTTTCTTTTTTTTTTTTTTTTTTGCTGAACTTATAATTACAGTTTTATAATAAAGGATACACATAGGGTGAGGTCTGGGAGGTTTCCAAACACAGCTTGCATGTCCTTGACACACAGAATCAGGACACGTCCGTCTCCTAGCACATCAATGTGTTCACCAGCCAGGAAGCTCACACAAACATCAGTATCCAGAATTTTCAGTTTCATTGATTGACTTATTGGCCATGTGGTTGAACTAAATCTCCAACCACCCTTTGCTTTGTGCACTCATGTTGTTAACCACTGAATTTCACCCCTGGGCACAGGAGAACCTGCCTGAGCACTGATTCAGACCAGGAGGCCACCTCATCCCTCTACATCTCATTTGCCCAACCTAACATCTCCCACACTTACATCTCTTTGTGGAATCCCAACCTTCTTTAAGAACGCTTTGCCCTGTTCCATTGAAAGTTTGCTGGGGTCCATCGCTGCCAGTACTACCCCAAGGATTCTTTTTCTCCGTGGAGAGTAGAAAAGGAAACCATTGAATTTTGTACATCCCTGGAACACACACAGGATGCAGTCAAGTCCCATCCCTCTTCTCTGCCCACCATCTCAACTACTACCTTTTATTCAAAGTACATGTACCTATTCTTCTACTAGGAACAGAGTACCAATTAATGAAAAATAAGTTGATACAATTTACAATAACCAAGACTTGGACACAGCCTAAATGTCTGTCAACTGATGAAAGGATAAAGAAGACGTGATATATATATATATATATATATATATATATATATATATATATATAAAAAATGGAATACTATTCAGCCAAAATTATATATTTTTTATATAATATATTTATATATTATATAATTATTAATTATATATAATTGTATAATTATTATATTATATAATTATAATATATAATTATATAATTATATAATGTAATAATTATATAATTATTAATATTATATATGTAATTATATATTATATATAATATATATAAAATGGAATACTATTCAGCCAAAAAGAATAAAATAATGCCATTTGCAGCAACGTGGATGAGCCTAGAGATGATCATACTAAGTGAAGTAAGGTCAGAAAGAGAAAGATAAATACCATATGATATCACTTCTATGTGGAATCTAAAATATGACATAAATGAACTTATCTATGAAACAGAAACAGACTCACAGAAATAGAGAACAGATTTGTGGTGGCCAAGGGGGAGGTAGGGTGGGGGAGGGATGGATTGGGAGTTTGGGATTAACAAATGCAAACTATTATATAAAGAATGAATAAACAACAAGGCCCTACTATATGCTAAAGGGAACTATATTCAATATCCCATAATAAATCATAATGGAAAAGAATATGGAAAAGAATATATACAAACTGAATCACTTTGCTGTATACCAGAAACTAACACCTTGTAAATCACTATACTTCAATAAAATAATTTTTTAAAAATAAGGTGATAAAAATTTTTTTTAAGTTTCTCCACTATATCCATGAAAATTCAATTAACGATCAAGCTAGGAAGAGAAAAAGAGTACTTTATTCGAACCAAACTGAGGATGATAAGCCAGGAGACAGACTCTCAGAAGCTCTGAGAATGTTCCTCTGGTCAGGAGTTAGAGGTGCAGTTTTATACTTTTCAAGACAATGAATTATGTATCATATGGACAGATTAACATTATACCTGAATGTCATCAGAGATATTTTGGTTAGGTATGCACGGACAGAGTGAACTTTTAGGTCAATAACATCCCATGTACAGGATGAAAAAGAAATATTAATGTTAAAAATTACAATGCTGGGGCTTCCCTGGTGGCACAGTGGTTGAGAGTCCGCCTGCCGATGCAGGGGACACGGGTTCGTGCCCCGGTCCGGGAAGATCCCACATGCCGCGGAGCGGCTGGGCCCGTGAGCCATGGCTGCTGAGCCTGCGCATCCAGAGCCTGTGCTCCGCAACGGGAGAGGCTGTAACAGTGAGAGGCTCGCATACCGCAAAAAAAAAAAAAAAAAAAAAAAAATTACAATGCTGGCATCTGAAGAAAGGTACAACTTTTCTCAAAGTTTCACTATATCCTCCTGCTTTGAGAAGTTCCAATTAATGTATAATGCAGGTGCAAATTGCACATTTGGAAAGGCCTGTCCCCTTCAAATGGGGACATGTGGAGGAATATTATGTGTGTTTCAATTCTGACTTAGCTCGACTATCTTGCCATAGAGAAATTTCTGATTTTTCCCCCTCAACTACTTAACATATTATACTTAATAAATGCACATTCCATATTTAGAGACCTTATATGATATACCAGAAAACACTTGGAAAAAGTATTCAGGTAATAGCTCTCAAAGAAAATTCAAGATATTTTACAATCTAGAGTTCCCCTTTGTCCATTTTAACAAAATTAAATATAACTACTTTTTTACATTTCTTAATAACATTAAGGTTTTTTTTTTACTGCTTTTTAATCTCTGATTCATAAAAAATCAGTTTTCTTTTTTATTCTGATTCATGGCTTCTAAACCAATTATCATTGCACCGTGTTATGTCAAGACTATACTTTTTATATAAGATTTAGAAACCATCTACAAAAGCAGTTATTTTGCTCTATGCACAAAATGTAAGTCATTTTCAAATCCTCTCCATTGTATAAAAATATGGAACACTTCATGAATTTGCGTGGCATCCTTGCACAGGGGCCATGCTAATCTTCTCTGTATCGTTCCAATTTTAGTATATGTGCTGCCGAAGCAAGCACTAAGTGTTTTGGTTTTTTTGGGGGTTTTTTTTGCGGTACGCGGGCCTCTCACTGTTGTGGCTTCTCCCATTGCAGAGCACAGGCTCCGGACGCGCAGGCTCAGCAGCCACGGCTCACGGGCCCAGCCGCTCCGCGGCATGTGGAATTTTCCCAGACCGGGGCACGAACCCGTGTCCCCTGCATCGGCAGGCGGACTATCAATCACTGTGCCACCAGGGAAGCCGGCAAGCACTAAGTATTTTTTAAAATGTGAAATACACTGCCACAAATCGCTGAAATCAAATTCCTTAAAATCAGAAATGAAATTCAAATGGAAATCATAAAGAAGAAAAAACAGGTAAACCATTTTGGGTCAAAACTTAGGAGCAGGACAAAATCTGACTTCAGGGGAAATTCTTTAGTCTAAATGGACACGTTATAAACAAACAAAAAACAAAAAAATTATCCAAAGTGTTCTGGGTTTTTTGTTGTTGTTGTTTGGTTTTGTTTTTGACCACACCACACGGCATGTGGGATCTTAGCTCCCCAAACAGGGATCTGACCCGGGCCCACTGCATTGGAAGCATGGAGTCCTAACCACTGGACGGCCGGAGAATTACCAAAGTGTTTATCATAAGAAAATGAGGACAGAAAAAAAATTACAGAAGGTAAAATAAATAACGGGGAATTGGCTAACTAAAAATTAAACAGGTTCTAATGGAAATACAAATAGAATGCAACAGGAAAATATCTTATTCCACAGGCTGTCATGAAAAGTAAATATCATTTATCATACTAAATTATATTAAGAAAAAGAAAAGACAACTTTGCCATAGAAACAGGAAAGAAAGGGTCAGAACATGCTATGTCGGATATCGGGGCTGACTTATTTGAAGGTCTAGAATAAAGTACGCTCTCCTCTTCAAATTTCAATGACCAAAATCAAGTAGTGAGGAAGGATTTCCCAACCATAAAATAAGGTAGAATAACTCATGCTTCCACATTGCACTAGGAGCTTCACACCTGAGGTGCTGCTCTGTTTTGTGTACAGGCTTAGGGTCAGGGTCCTGAATTTCAGCCACCTCCAAACAAGTTCTCATGAATACACTAGGATGAAAGATAGATGAACAAATTGCTTATAGTTTTATAAAGCCCTCGCTCAAAGGGTTCCACAACTGCTCACCCACCACCACACACAAATCAAGTGCTTGGTGACCATTCTTTGAAAAGTCTGACATTCATTGAAAATTAACGTTTTGGAAGTATTTTGTGAATCAGTCACTGTGCTAAGAAATTCTATTAAACAATGAACTAATCCTTACCTCAACGTCTAAAATGGCCCTCTGTTGCTTGTTCCCACTCTCCTAGTTCACTGACGATAAACCGTAATGAAAAGTAAAGTACGCTTCTGCTGTCTGTCCAGAACCGCCCAGATATGTGGACACTGGACAAAACCACTGGAGAGAGAGTGGTTGCCCGG
This sequence comes from Globicephala melas, assembly GCF_963455315.2. Lineage (NCBI taxonomy): Eukaryota > Metazoa > Chordata > Mammalia > Artiodactyla > Delphinidae > Globicephala > Globicephala melas. The sequence continues at coordinate 4,500,669 of NC_083332.1, forward strand.
ATGCCTGGAGAAGAGACCACTGACCAGAATTCCTTCTTCTGCTGGGCTTTACACTGTCTTAGGACCCCCTGGACTTTCCCTCCCGTTAATCTCATCATCCTAACCTAATCACATGCTAACAAATCATCACCCACAATCCACTGACCGGATGCAATGTTCTATTGGGTGTTTACCATTCCTTCACACTCTCACTTTCTCTCAAATTTGTACATCTGAAACAATACGCTGTATTTTGGTCTTTGCCATTTTCTATGACTTTAAAACTACATTCGTATAACTATGTAATTTTAACAATATACACTATGTCTAAAATATTTATGCATATGTCGCTACGGGAAAGGCTGTGCATGAGTGGGGATAGTGGATATATGGGACATCTCTGGACTTTCTGCTTCTATTGCTGTGAGCTAAAAACAGCTAAGGACTTCTCTGGTGGCGCAGTGGTTAGGAATCCGCCTGCCGATGCAGGGGACACGGGTTCATGACCCGGTCCGGGAAGATCCCACATGCTGCGGAGTGGCTGGGCCCTTGAGCCATGGCCGCTGAGCCTGCGCGTCCGGAGCCTGTGCTCCGCAATGTGAGAGCCCACAGCAGTGGGAGGCCTGCGTACCGCAAAAAAAAACAGCTCTGAAAAATAAAGCCTATTTTTAAAAACATATCTCAACATGCTGGCTTATTCTTTTTGCATCTTGTCAATGAGAACTCAGTCTTCCCAGTGGCACTAGCTCAGTGACAACCCAGGACTTTGGAGACCCTGACCTCCTGGGCACCCATGAAAACCAAGGTTAGGAACAGCCTGGCTTAGCCAGGATACAGTGGCAACCTAGGTGTCCCTCAACGGATGAATGGATAAAGAAAATGGTGTATGTACATCAATGGAACATTATTCGACCATAAAAAGAGAAAGAATGTTACCTTTGGTGACAACATGGATGGACGTTGAGGGCATTATGCTAAGTGAAAGAAAGCAGACAGAGAAAGACAAATACGCTGTGATCTCACTTACATGTGGAATCTAAAAAAGAGAATCAGACTCATAGATCCAGAGGACAGACTGGTGGTTGCAGGGATGGGGGCACAAAAGATGCAAACTCCCAGTTATGAAATAAATGTCACAGAGATATACGTACAACATGGTGACTAGAGTTAAAATATTTAACTGTGTATTCGCAAATTGTTGAGAGTAGATATTAAAAGTCGTCATCACACACCCACAAAATTTGTAACTATGTATGGTGACAGACGTTCTGCCTGTGCCCCCAGGACCGGGTCTCTGATGCTTCATGGGGCTGGGAGACCTCCCCTCTGAGGATGGCAGGGGCATCTCTGAAAGCAGTCAGGGGAGCAGAGCTCAGCTGAACCCCAAGGAGTAGGAGAGCAAACCCTCAAAGCCTGGTCTTCAATGATAGGCACCCAGGCTGGTGGGAGAGAGGTGTTGGGACAGGAGATTTCTGACTAGCACACCTCTTGGAGTTTCCAAAAAGAAGATGCCCTGAGGCCAAATGCCCAGTCCCTTTCTTCTCAGGGAGCTCTGCATTGCACTAAGAGCCACTGTGTATTTGGTGTGTATGTGTGTGCCAGCATGTGTTTCGTTATATTTGTGTGTGTGTATCTGTGTGTGTCTGTGTATAGGCTCAATTCACGTGTGGTAGAGGGTGTCCACCGTTATGGCTCTAACCCCATACTTGCAAACTGAGAGGCACTGGATAATGGACCTGGATAAAACGCAGATTTGTTTGTAGGAGAAAAAAACCCCCAAAAGATTAATTTGAACTCCATTTTTTTATGTTCCTTAACAAATCACAAAAGCAACCAGTGCTCATTTCTGAAAATTCAACAAAAAGTAAGTGTAGAAGATTGCGGTAACCAGCCAGCACTCTTGAATTGAGTAAGTAGCATTTGTTTGTCTTGTAGATGAAGGAATGGCATGTTTGACGATCTGATCCATATTGTCTATAATTCCAGCCTAATTGTCGTTGAACTCTTGGTATCATACTCCCCCTTTTTCTTGTATCTCTTTGAAAATCCTTCTCAGGTACTTTGGTTTCATTTCTTTGCTCCTAATTTAATGGTAGTTCAGCTAAGTGGTCTGATAATTAGGAAGAACTCACTTTGGGGTGGAAGAACGTGTCATCAAAGCAGAATATCCACTGAGACTCACCTCCAGGAATGGAAAATGGCCTTTACCAAGCATTTCAAGATCCCTTCGCAAATACTACCTAGAGACTTGTAATTGGTTTGGGTAATTAGCAACTTCTGAAAAAAAAGGTTTTCATAAATGTTCTCAACTCCCCAAGCCTGCAGGGTCATTGCCACTACAGGTGAAACGGTGATTGCAATTCTAAGGGGAGGTGAGGTCACAGAATCACAAACCCATATCTCAGGGTCTAACCTTCTCACATGGTTGTGATCATACACTGAGCATGCAGACATGGGATGACTCTGGGAGAATATTTTCTATTTCGATCTGAGAGGCAAAGTCTATATGGTATGGGTGCCTATCAGGAGTAAATGTGGGTAAGTGATCATACAAAAAGAAGGGATTGGGCTTCCCTGGTGGCGCAGTGGTTGAGAGTCCGCCTGCGCTGATGCAGGGGACACGGGTTCGTGCCCTGGTCCGGGAAGATCCCACATGCCGCGGAGCGGCTGGGCCCGCGAGCCATGGCCGCTGAGCCTGCGCGTCCGGAGCCTGTGCTCCGCAACGGGAGAGGCCACAACAGTGAGAGGCCCGCGTACCGCAAAAAAAAAAAAAAAAAAAAAAAAAAAATGTTTCTAACGCTGATAATAACTCAACTGTCCTTATCAGGTCAGATTGTGGATGCTCAGAAAACTCCATGGGAAACAATGAGGCTTCCAGAATAGATGAGAAAACATGAGGGGAAGTTTCCCTATCCAGCTAGACTTTCTGTTGTTTCAGGATGCCCTGTTCAAGCCCCAGTGCTAACCTAACCAATTCAATATGTACGGCTGTGAGCATAACTCTATACTGTTAGTCCCCAAGCAATAATGAAAACTCTCCATGATGGATTCTCGGTGCCCAGAAGACTAGTTACCTGCCCATAAATCTTAACTTAGGAAAGTTCATCCTGTTTCCAAGCACCTACCCCGATACCCTAGGTTAACTATAAAATTCTGGAATGGGCCCTGGGTGGTGCGGAACGCAGCTGTGAAAACTTCCAGATCTTATCGTTGTCAGCCTGATCTAGATCCCACCCTGTGAGTAAGTTACACTATCATACATGGATCCATTGATTAGGTAAAGGTCCTTCCCTCCTTTCTTGGTCTCAAGATGCCTTCTCAAAGCCATACTTAGAAAATACACATGCACCCCAATGTTCATTGCAGCACTATTTACAATAGCTAAGACATGGAAGCAACCTAAATGTCCGTCAATAAAGGAATGGATAAAGAATATGTGGTGTGTATATATACGATGGAATATCACTCAGCCATAAAAAAGAATGAAAAAATGCTATTTTCAGCAACATGGATGGACCTAGAGACTATATATTAAGTGAAGTAAGTCAGACAGAGAAAGACAAACGTCATATGATATCACCTATATGTGGAGTCTAAAAAATGATACAAGTGTACTTATTTACAAAAGAGAAACAGACTCACAGGCTTAGAAAACAAACTTATGGTTACCAAAGGGAAAATGTTGTGGGGGGGGGGTGTTGGTATAAATCAGGAGCTTGGAATGAACATACACACACTACTATATATAGATAGATAACCAACAAGGACCTACTGTATAGCACAGGGAACTCTACTCAATATTCTGTGATAACCTATATGAGAAAAGAATATGAAAAAGAATGAATATATATATATATAATAAAAATTAAAAAAATAAATATCATGAACTCAAGAGTTAAAAAAAAAAAAAAGATGCCTTATCAGTTCACTGGGCATTTTTGTTCCCTTTGCCCTCGAACACAATGCAATCACATGAGATCTAATCATGGGGGTCAATGGGAATTGATGTGGCCGGTCTCTCACCCACAAGACCTTAAGAGATACTTATTTCCTGGTTACTTTTCTTCTGCATTTTGATTTGATCACATATGTATATATCTGATACAATCAACTATAATTTGATATTTCTCATTCCCAAAATTTTAAGAAATTCTAACATATATGTACATACTTTGAACACCATATATCATTTTCTGCAAATGTAAAATATTTATACACATGTCCTTATACTGTCTAATATTTTGTCAGGACTTTTCTCCCAATTGTTTTGGAAAAATCTCCTTTTTACACATGTACCTATAGTTCATTGTGTTTCACCACTGTTTGTAATTTTTGTGTGTCAATGCACTGGACTTTTTGGTTATAATCCCTGATCCTATTGGTGAGCATTTATGTTTTTCCTTCCACTATCAATGCTCCCATGAATACACTTGGGCAATCTCCTTGTTGTTATAAACAGAAAGTGAGAAGTTGAATTGCTGAGTCATCATTTTCACGCATCTTCAGGTTTAGTTTGCATAATCATGTATCTCCTGAAGTGGTTAAGCCCCAAAATCTCACTAACTCCAGAGGAGAATCTCCAGCTCCCCACATCATAGGCACACTGGGTAACATCTGAATTTTTTTAGTAGTATGTATGTGAAAACTTGGTGGTGTTTTTATTTGCATTGACTTTATTATTAGCAATGCTGTATGTAATGTAACATAGTTTTCATCATATGAGTTTACTAACCTGTGAATTGTTTTGTCAATTGTTTTCCAATTTATTGTGAATAGTTTCCTTTTGATTTGAATTGGTAGAAATTAAACTTTATATATCTGGATACAATTTCTTTCTGAGTGATGGGGCTTATAAGTAGGTGGTTCCATTTTGTAACTGCTTTTAATGATATTTTCAGACAAAATGTACCAGTTCTAATGTTATGAGAAGTAATTTTAATGTAGGAACTTTGTTTAAATCCTGGCTAAAAAAAATCAAAACCAATAAAATGTGTTTGAGTAATTTAGATTTAGAAGAATGTGAATATGAACTGGGTATTAAATGATATTTAAAATTTTTTGAAATAATTTTGTGTTATAAAGCCTGGGAGTCTTTTATTGTCTTTTATATCCTTAAACGATTACTTCCTAGAACTGATTTGATGGCTTCCAACTTATTTATTAGACAAATACATAATTCTACGATTTGCATTCAAGTCTATCATCTCCATGTCCCACCTAACCCCCACCCAAAGGAGAAGTTTGAGATGTATGATTCAAGACTGGAAAAACATTGAACATTTTGAAGAGGTCTTAAGGGTAAACAGAGATTCACTTTCTCTTCCTGTGTCAGGTTCCCCCGTACAACCACAACCAACAAGGTTCCTAATCTCGCACCATCTCAGGCTGGGATAAGTGATAGGATTGTAGAATCCAATCAGCCAATAGGAGCAAGCCACGCCCCATGAGGGTCTAATAAAAGGCAGGCACATCGCACCTGTGGACACTTCTGACTCGGAACCGCTCTGAGAGAGGACCTTTCGTTTGGGCTTCAAGATGGAATCGGGCACTGAAGACCTACACCCGCACAGCCCCTCCATGGAACACCCCACTGACCAGCCTCCCGTCCAGCAGGACTCCATGGAAGAAAGAGGCTCAGATGCGGAGGACAAACTATCCCAAGAAAAAGGCAAGACATTCTCTTCCCAGTGAAGAGACAGCCACGACCAAAGGCCAGATAGGGTCCTGGGCTGTTTGTCTGAGGCTGGAAGGAGGGATGGAATCAGGGACACCGAATTTGTGTTTTGTTGGGATTTTATTTGGAGATCGGTGATGGGAGACGTCCCCCAGCCCTATGGGGGCTTTGAGTATTCTGGCAATGATCCCCCGGAACCATATTATTGCTCCAGTTCATGTGTCTGAATGCCCTCGGTAGAGAGAACTGCCCACAAATACAGGCTAGGGATGGACTAAGGGCTTCTGTGTCCCTCGAGGGAGGACAGTCATCTCAATGCCTCTTTTTCTCCAGGGTCAGAGCCCGAGACAGATGAGGAGAATTCAAAGGAAAACGAGACACAGGACAGAAACAGCTGCACTACTCTGTCAGGTAAGATTTCGCTTTTCTGGGGAGGAGGGACAGGGCATATGGCGTAAGTCAGTCTCCCTGGGCAGGGAAGTGGGTGAGCTTTGGCAGCCAGGCCTTGCACATCCTGGACTGTAGGATGTGCAGCTGGGACACGAGCTTTGGTTGGGATCCTGGCTCCTTGTGTGTCCGGGATAGGCTAGGTTTCCAGCGTGCCGGGTGCAGGCAGTCATTCAAACTGTCACTTGATCCACAGATGCAGAACGCGGCTCCAGTCCGGAGAGCTCCAGGAAGAGGAAGCTCAATTCCAGGGACGGCACCTGCGAGAGAACAGGTAGGATCTTGCTTTTGGGTCCCCAGGTGTACAGAGAGAAAAGCAGGGAACCTATCCAGTGTGTGGGCACATAGGGCCGTGTTCAATGGCTGAAGCCGTTTGGAGACTCTGGGATCCAGGGAGCATTGGAGGGCCCAAGGTGGGCATAGCATCACCTCATTCTAGAGCTGAGGGGGCAGGGCAGGAGCAGGAGAGAGATGGGGTTTACGGAAGGGACATTGTGAGATCCTGGGAATGGGGGTCCATGAGAATCAATGTGGCAGGTCTCTCACCTACATGCTTGCTCCGCAGGGGCCTCTCCAGATGAGCGCAGTGCGACTTTGGAAAAGAAGAAACAGAAGGTCCTTGACTCTGGCCACAGCAGGAAGAGTGAAGAAATCCGGGATGCCCGCCCCAGGAGGTCCCAGAGGAGGCGCCCCGGGCGCAGCAAGAGGCCCAGATCCAGGTCCCCAGGAGACCAGCCGCCTCCACTTCGGAAAAGCCTCTTGACCGCCCTGCGCTCTATGTCTGAGGCCATTTATCAGAACATAGTTAATGTGTACAATCAGAAGGGCTATTCCCCGCTGCTCTGGGAGCAGCTGGCCCAGCTGCGGGGGCCTCTGTGCACCGCGGTGCTGACCACGTACTCCATGGCCAACCAGGCGGCCTATGTCTTCCCTGCTGAGGGCTGGCTCGTCCCAACCCCACTGTCGGCTCCCTCGAGTCCAGCCGGGGATGGAGGAGAAGGTCCGTGCTCCAAGGACAGTCTACCTCTTCCCTAGACAGGCTGTCAGTGGATCAGGCTTGACTTAAACTAAGGGTACCCAAGCCTAATCAGCAGAGACTGCAGTTCTGAAAGAGAGCAAAGCCCTGCAACTGCCCAGATTCTCCAAAGTGACCGGCAGGGCCAAGTTTTCACACAGGGTGTTCCTCGTAAACACTAGAACCTGGGGTGGTCATAGGAAAGGAGTTTGAAAACTTGAGTCAAAATGGTGAAATATGGGTTTCCTTGAGGACGAATATTACGACGCTTTTAACATTCGTGTTAGACAATTGATGCGCCTTAGGACAATCAAGTTGCTGTATTAACCCCCCAGGCCGCTTGCCTCTCAGGAGCGCTAGCGCTGAGGTGCACATTCTACACTGGCATTATTTTATAGTGAGGAAAGTCAAGCACTATTTTATAATGAGATCAAATATCAGGGTGTAATTCATATGCATTTGCATACTTTAAAGTGTAGCAAAGTGAACATATATTCGCATCCTTCCCCTTTTATTCGGAAAAGGCTGTAGCTCTTCCCTCCTTCACCTCCAGTCCGTGCAGGACAGATATCCACAAACCTTTAATAACAATCCACCTTGAGAAATGTTTATATTTTTCAGTTTGATGAAATGAAGGTGACGCCACCACATGTTTTTGTTTGCTTTTTATTTACTTTAGATAAACTGGAAGTCAAGATATATGAAATGTTTTTTGACCATGTGTATTTATTCTTCATCTGTTTCACCGTATGTACCTACTTTTAAATTTTCTCCTACTTCATAGATTTCAGTTTGTTATATTTCCTAGAGGATATTAAATATAATATAGATATAGTCATTGGCTTTATATTAATATATTGTTATATTTAATTCTATATACTCTTTGATTTGCACTTTACACTGGGATCATGCAGTCTCAGCATATAAATGTATATAATTTTTATGTAAGAAAAATAAAATTAAAGCTTTGAGAATCTGTTTTAGCCTTTGCCTTATCACTCCCATGTCACTTAGTGATGAAATAGTAATGTTTTCATGTATTGTATACCTGAATACAATCCCATATGGGATTAAGATCCCACATGGAATTTCTTTTATTGTATGTGTGGGTAGGGAAGCAGTGTTCTTTTCACCTCTGCTTCATCTCCACCTTGACTTTCCTACACCTACCAGCTATTATTGTACCTAAGCTTAGCAATTTATCATTCCAGTAAATGGGGCCAATTCAGTGATATTACATTACAAATCAGTTTGCACCCATGACATGGCTTCAAATTATACGAAATAAGTGATTACGTATGTACAAACATTTGAATTGACAAGTTACACTTGGAAACTGAGGATGCAATTACAAAATGATGAAAGAAAATAAACTACTTAGGAATAAATGTAATAAAAATGTGTGAAGGCCGCCACTGTCTCCCAGGCTGGTGGGTTCACCAACCTGCAGCTGAGCTGCTACCCGGGCGTGGCGCGGGCGACGGGAAATCCAGTTTTCCCTTGAATAAAGGACATCAAACTAGTTACTACATTGGGCTTCCCTCGTGGCGCAGTGGTTGAGAGTCCGCCTGCTGATGCACAGGACACGGGTTCATGCCCCGGTCCGGGAAGATCCCACATGCTGCGAAACAGCTGGGCCTGTGAGCCATTGCCGCTGAGCCTGCGCGTCCGGAGCCTGTGCTCCGCAACAGGAGAGGCCACAACACAACAGTGAGAGGCCGCGTACCACAAAAAACAAAAACTAGTTACTACATTGTTTTGTCATTTGACATCATTTTACTAAAAAAAAAAAAAAAACAGATGAAGGAATATATAGAGCAGGTTCTGGTAGGGTTCCTGGCACAGTAGCTTCTGTTCCCCAGCAGGAAACTCCCTCCAGCTTCTCTGTCCAGAGTTTTTAATCAGGGTTTTATTACCAGGCATGACTGGTTAAATCACCGGCCATGTGATTGAACCCAATCCCCAGCCTCCCTCCTCTCTCCAGAAGTTGCGTAGCTGCATGTTCCAATCCTCTGATCACCTGGTTGGTCTTTCTGATGTCCAGGCTCCCATTCCATAGCTTTGTACGGAACCCCCATTCAGAGTTGCCTTATCAGTATAATAGCAAAGACACTCTTATCATTCAGGAAATTCCAAGGTGTTTTTGTTTTTTTTTTTCAATTGAGGTATACTTGATTTACAATGTTGTGTTAGTTTCTGGCGTACAGCATAGTGATTCAGTTAGTGGAAATTCCAAGGGTTTCTGAAGTTTTGCACCGGGAGCCTGGGACAAAGGGGATATGTTTATTCACAACTGATAAATCAGTGACGTTAAAAATTCAGAAATATGCCTAAGTGCATAAGAAAAGTTAATAAGCAGCAGAACTACACTGAAGATAACATCATTAGTAGTTGATATTTGGGAAATGGAAATTTTTATCAAAATGGTCTTACTCTTCACATCCTATAGCATGATACAACTCAAAGGAAAGAAAAATCTATACAGTAAAATACAAAAATATGGTTGAGGGCTTCCCTGGTGGCGCAGCGGTTGAGAGTCCGCCTGCCGATGCAGGGGACATAGGTTCGTGCCCCGGTCCGGGAGGATCCCACATGCCGCGGAGCGGCTGCGCCCGTGAGCCATGGCCGCTGAGCCTGCGCGTCCGGAGCCTGTGCTCCGCAACGGGAGAGGCCACAAGTAAGAGGCCCGCGTACCGCAGAAAAAAAAAAGAAAAAAAGAAAAAATATATATATGGTTGAATTCCTTCCTAAAGTTTGTTTCTCCACCTCCTGACTATAGCCAACTCCTTGTTCACTGTCTCCAACGGAGTACCTCAGACAATGACAGGTTTGGGGTTGAAATTTCTCCTCACTGATCTTTTTGATGCCTCCAAGTGAATGGGGTACAGAAGTTTAAATTATGCTCTGGAGGGAAGTGAGTATAAAACTGCACATTCCGCACAGGCACAATTTTGCCTTTCCTGTCACTCCAGTTTCCATCACCTCTAAACCAAACCCAGGCCTTCGTTTAATTAAATAAAAAGCTGTCACTGCCTGGGGCCTCAGAAGTTCCGGGATCACGCCCACAACGCCAAGCCCCGCCCCCAAGGTCTCAGCGCTCGTGCCGCCCTTGGTGGTTCCTCATCTTCATCTGCTCGCTGTTTTCACGTAAACCGTTCTCAACTCTCCGCTTCCAATACAAGTGGCCCGCGCATCTCTAATCCTGCACGTAGCCTGGCTCCAAAGGACAACAGACACGTTCAAAAGATTCAAAGTAGAAACGCGGAGCCTGTCCGCAAGGAAGAGGAACAGACCAGAATCTCCCAGTGGCGGGTGCGGGGTGGTGAGGCTCCACCAGAGACACCGCCTCCACCCGCCGGAGCGTCTGAGACGCGCCCCTTGACGGCCCCGGCCCCGCCTCCGGCCCCGCCCCCGCTCCGGTGCGCACGCGCAGTTCCCTGCAGACCCGGAAGCGGATCCCGCTTAGCGTCGCGGACACTCAGGAGAGTTAAGTCTCGGTTTTTCTGGAAATTATGCTATGAGGTCTTCCGGCACTGCTCCACCACACCCGGCTTTCCGGGGTCTCCCGGTAAGTTAAAACCCCTGAACGCGCTCGTCGCTCTTGCTCTGAATCTAATCTTTCGCCTGTCTCGGCGTCGGCAGAAGACTCGGTTCGGGTCCCTGGAGTCTGGTTCTGGTTCCGGTTAAATCGTTCTGAGGCAGGTACCGGCCCCAACTTTCTGCCTTCGGTCCATATAGACACTGACTTCCTGCAGCGATGTTTTCCTACTCTGACTCCCTTTCTCAAACCTTTGACTCCCGGCCCCCCTCCCCACCCCCATTCCCACCCCAACCCACCCTGCGTCCTGACTCAGGAGGTGGATTTGCGCTCTTCACCTCCCTCCCGGGAGACCAGTGAGGGAATACAGAGGCGGAAATATATGCAGCTAGTGAGGCATCAGAAATATTGTGGAGACTGACCACGACCACCATCCCCCGCCTCCCCCCGCCCCCCGCCCCGCTCCAAATCTTGGTTTGAATTCTCTGCTGGGTTATTTCGGTTCATTTGGTAGGGGACCAACGTCCTGTGCCTCACCAAAACTAAGTTCTTAGGTTTGGGTGTTTTTTTTTGTTTTTTGTTTTTTTTTTACAGTGATGAGAAAAATGAGAAGGAACTCCTGTCATGTTGGTTTCTAGCGTATGAGATACTGTCTGCTGTGTTGTGTATTTTTTTATTTTATGACTAACTGTATGGAAAGTTGTCAGGAAGGCCTTTGTCAGAGGATGGATTTAAAAAAAAAAAAAAGAAAGAAATATTGTGGAGAAAGAACAACAGGTGTTGATACAGAGGGTGCAACAGAGTGAGGCCAAACAGTCTGGGGGAGGAGGAATCGAGAGAGAGAGGGAAAGAAAACGATGCATAGAAGAGAGAGGAGGAAACACAGAAATGGTCAAAGGAGAAAAGAGAAGCAGAAGGACGCAGAAAGACATACACAGAGAAAAAAGCACATAGTGGTGGAGAAAATGGGGTCCCCAAACCTAGGTGAGTAGTGAGTAGATTGGACGTGGAATATTAAGTTCTGAAGTACTAACATGTGGCTCTATAATCTAATTTATGTAAAATTTATTGACTTGTTTTAATTATGCAGAAGACAGTTGCCAAGCTAGGTGTTTGAGGCGTCTGCATTTTCTAATCATTGCATCAGATGATAATTTCATTTGCAAGCCCTATTCATCCAGAAGGCAGAGACTTAGTCAATTCTAGGTCCTCCTCTTACCTTTCAAGAAATGGGGAAGAATTTCTTTCACCACTTGGTGCTTTTTTAAAATGGCTATTTTTGTTTGTTTTGTTTCTTAAAGATTTTTTTTATGTGTACCATTTTTAAAGTCTTTATTGAATTTATCACAGTATTGCTTCTGTTTTATGTTTTGACTTTTTGACGGCGAGGCATGTGGGATGAGATCGAACCTGCATTGGAAGGCAGAGTCTTAACCACTGGACCACCAGGGAGGTTCCTAAAATGGCTATCATTAACAGTACTGTTGCCCTCTCCCTTTTCTACTGTGGCTCATGCCATCCTTTTCTAAATTTGATGTATCCTCACACTTGTTTTAACTTTAATCTCAGAACCCAGTGGCTATTTTTTAAATTTCCAGATTATTTTCCCTCTAAATTTTATTGTTCAGATTATGAGGGTTTTATGCTTTATATCCTAACTTGGAACTGTTCTTTGATGTCTGGTCTGGTAGATAACTTTACAGCATTCACTATGCATGTGGTTAAGGATGTCGATAATCTTCTAACACTCAAATCCTAGTTTAACCAGTTAGTTTAATATTTAACAGCTTTTTTCTTCCCTTAAGAAAAAATGCTAAATTAGTGAGCTCTGAGCTGAAGTCTGCAGCTAAGTAGATGTTCCCCTCTAGTTCTCTTTTGTCCTTTCTGTGCAGATGTTGAAAGATGGGCTGGATTGATGTGGAACTTTGTTCCAACAGAGGCCATGTTTTCATGATGAAGAGACTGCTTAGAGCTCATCTCCACAGGCGATCCTCTTCCATGTTCTCCTGCAGTAATAACTATTTATAATTTGGATTTTTTTTTTTTTTTTGCGGTACGCGGGCCTCTCACCGTTGTGGCCTCTCCCGCTGCAGAGCAGAGGCTCCGGATGCGCAGGCCCAGCGGCCATGGCTCACGGGCCCAGCCGCTCCACGGCATGTGGGATCTTCCCGGACCGGGGCACGAACCTGTGTCCCCTGCATCGGCAGGCGGACTCTCAACCGCTGCGCCACCAGGGAAGCCCAATATAATTTGGAATTTTTGATTCTGTTTTTTTCTGGAGTAGAGGAATTAAAATTAAATGTTTGTGTTTGATTAAACCCCTGAAAGAGAAGCTTCTCTCGCTAAGGAATATGAAAAGTAATCTGGAATTAGGACAAACTCTTTCTACTTAAACCTATACAAGCCACCACTTACACTCAGTTCTGCTCACTCAACTCAGGCTCCTTCAAAGTAACTTGGTTAAATTACTTCCCCTGTGAGTCTCATGCATCACCTATAACATGGAGAAATTAAAGTAGATCAGGTTTTCTGGGTCTGAGCAAGTGAGATCCCTGAAATGATTTTCAAAATTGGTCTTGTGTTTGCATTTGGCAGTTTTCTGGAATGAGTGATCAGTTATAATTAGAATTTGAAACGTGCCCCAGTCCTCCAACAAGTATGAAAAACTCTTAAGAAAGGGGCAGGGACATAGGCCCAGAGACAGAGGCATACCTTTCTCTCAGCTTCTCTTTCTCTATCTCTGTATCATGGGGAAGATCTTTTTTTAAGACTTAACATGAACATTTCATAGTGTATGCAAATGTCAAATCACTATGTAGTATATCCAAAATTAATGTAATATTGTACATCAACTGTATTTCAACAAAATAGGGAAAAAAACTAATATGACTTTAGAATATGTTGCTATAAGTGCAACATTCAATATCAATAACATAAACACAGATGGTTGGTCCTCCATCTCTTCAGTATAATATTATGTTTTAGACTTTGGGCCAAATTTTAGGAAGAACCTTTGATAACGTAGGATGCCTATATGAGAAAGCAGAACTGAGCCAGAGGACCCGAGACAACTTTTTGAATAATTGCTTAATTACAATCTTCACATAAACATTGGAGCACTATAACTGAGTGCAAAAAAACACAGTATTTATTGGTTTATGATGTTTGTCATAAAAAAAATACACAGTATGTTTTACTGAAGGCAGAGGTTATGAAGAAAAGATTAGACCATGTGTTTGTGGAAACTTGTAGTGTTGGATGTGTTGCTGTGTGTGTCCACGCTAATCAGTATCAACGAGAGTATGAGTGGGCAGGTAATGCAGTCAAATGGAGAACAGTTCCTACTCTGATTACATTGAGGGGGTAAGAAGGCTACTTGTTGAAGATAGAAAATACCTCATCAATATGGACTACCCTAGCTCCTTAGGTATTATTATATCCTCATATTCAACGACCTGGGTCCAGTCCCAGCTGGCATAAAATCCACTTTTTAAATAGTGCTCGAGGTTGCACCAGTGGATGTGTTGGGAGCCACATCCTTGTACCTTCTGGTATACAGACAAATTTTAGCACTAGTAATCCAGTAGGAAGGTAATGAAATGATATTCATAATAAAATGATATTACTATGAAATAATATTGCTGTAAACACAATGACATCTTCCAACTGGTGTATGCTTACTTCTGCTTCTGCACTTATACCTCTGCTCATTCAATCTCAACAACCTATTTCCAATAAGACATTGAAACACAGATATTTCTTTCTTAATAATTATGTTTTCATCGAGTGTTACATGATTAAGGATATCGTCTCGGGAGTTCCCTGGTGGTCCAATGGCTAAGACTCCGCACTGCCAATGCAGGGAGCCTGGGTTCAATCCCTGGTCAGGGAACTAGATCCCACGTGCTGCAACTAAAGCTTTTGCATGCCACAACTAAAAAGATCCCACGTGCCTCAACTAAGACCCGACGCAGCCAAATCAATAAATAAATACAATTTTGAAAAAAGGATATTGTCTTACCACTCAAGCGCCTTGTTTCAAATGGCCTATAAGCAGACCCCACTGAAAGATGAGGAGCTGGGTAAGTCAGTTACCATAAGGTGGGCTTTCAAATTATGTTCAGAAGAGATCTCAGGAGGTGGCTGCCAGCATGTGGAACCGAATGCAAGCTACCAGAGTGGAAAACATGTTCCCTGTTACACAGAGCTTACATTCTTTTAGGGAAAATAGATATGTGAATATTTTTAAACATACCTTGTTAAATGAAATAATAGAAGCATGCGTAAACTGCAGAGGTGAATGATTCTTTCTGGGTGGGATTAAATGGGACCGTTAGGGGAAGAGAAAGAATCAGGAGAGGCAGCTCTTACAGCCATTTCATCTTAGTTTATTTTTATTATTCAAGTTGGATTTAAATAGTTTATATTAATTCAACAGCTAATGAAGGAGAAGCAGCATTCCAAAATAAAGTAAGTGTATTGTCAGGGTGGAGAAGAGGATATTAGCATCCTGTAACGTTGCTTGGACGCAGAGCGTGACGCAGAGAGTGAAAGAAATGCAGGCAAAGCAGGGGTCCTGTTACCGGGGGACTCACGACATAGTCTCTCCTAAGGAGCTTGATTTGATCCTGTTGACACAAAGAGGTCATTGAGAGGCTAAAACAAGATACTAATAGGTCAGTGTTGCATTTTAAATAGTGAACTCTCATAAGTAGGTGGATTATGGATTGAAGGAAGAAGAAATCACAGGCAAGGGAAACTTCGCAGATCTTTGAAATTATCTGAGTGACACGTGAGGATGCATGTGGGGTAGAAAGTGTCATATGAAAGGAAAGGATGAATTTGAAACCTATTGAGAAGGTAGAGTCTGTGTCGTTTGATGATTTACTAGATGTAGGTAAGAGGAAAGGATGGAGTAATTGAAGATGATACATTGTTCCCTGGAAGAATAGATACTGTGCCACTAATTAAGTTGAAGAAACAAGTATAATTACAGGTTTTAGGGTAAATCTTAAGTTTAATTGTGTCATCTGTTGGCATTAAACCCTCTTAGGGTTTTCCATCGCCTTCAGGACAAAAATCTGAAGTCTTCAGTATAGCTTCAGGGAGCTCTGGAGCTGGGGTGGCCCTTTGGAGTTGCTCCCACTTGTGGGATGGGACAAGCATCCTATCCTGCATCAGCAGTCACTGGATGCCGGCTTCCTCGGGAGGAGCCAGGGGCTGGGACGAGGCACTTGCCTCTGGCTGAGGGCCAAGTGGACAAGGACGGCGCCGTTGCAGCGCTGGGCGTTCCAGCAGCAGCAGGGAGGGCTTCCTGAAGAAGTGGGTGACGGGCTCACCGACTGGGCTCCTTACAGGAGGTTGTTTGCCTGCATCCCTCCTGTTGCTGGGGCCCTTCTCTCCCCCGAATTAAGGTTCTCCCTGTGTGTATACTTGTGGCGCGGGGGTGGGGGTATGTTGATTCTAAGCATTTAAGAACGTGTTTTTGTCACACAGAATAATCCTACCTGAGAAAGAAGCTCAGAGGAAGAGGAGAGAAAGGAGAAGGAATGGCCCTTTCCCAGGTGAAGGTCATACTCTTTGTGGACTGTTCTCTCCTTCCTAAAATGACACGTTTTGGACGCGCTGAGCTTCTTGGTCTCTGAAGGTTCCTGTCTAAAATATTTACTCACACACAGGGCCTTCCCTCAGTCTCCTGTCACCTCCCTGCAGATTCTATGTCACTGTGACCCAGTGACGGGGAACTTGGGAAGAGCCCCCTTTCAGGTGGTCATCCCGTGAAAGGTTTTATACTCAGGCGTGGATCGGAGATGGGGAGTTGGCTCTGTGGTGTCAGTGAGGTAGGGCAGTGAGGACTGTGTAGTGCACCCTTCTGAGTGCCCCTTTATCTCCACGTAAACCAGGATGAAAGCGACTACATGTGTAAGTGATGTACTACTGTGCACAGATACCTGAGGAGGTCTGGGAAGGAAGACTGATATGGGGAAACTTGCTTTGTCAGATTTTATAAGTGCCTCTGAAGTTAAGTGAATCAGTGTGTTTCTGACTCCAAATTATCAGTACTTTAGAATAGAATGGAAAGTTCCAAAATCGACATAAGGTATAGAGAGGGTGTTTTAGTACATAATTTGTTTTAAAAAGTGGAATCAAGTTAATTGTCTAACTGGAAAGGCTCTATAAATTATTCACACCACATTCATCTCACAAAGACCCAGGTGTTCCAGTAAAGACTCTCATGCAGCAGGTGTTTTAGATTAAAATGATTATAATTTAGCCAAGACATAGGAGCAGAACTTTCTACCATCAGAGAGCCTGGAGCCACATTCTGATTCTACTAACTGTTGTTCAGGGTTATATTTTTTTAAATTAGACATCTCATGTATGTATATTTGTGGTTCAGCTCCACGTAGTGATGCGGTTTAGAGACTGAGAAGTAAAACATCCCCTCCTCTGTCATGTCTTCCACCATCACTTACTGTCTCCATTAGGTACAACTGTTAGCTCTTAGCCCAAATCTTATAAAAATACATTTTATAATCTAAAGTGACTTTAGAAAATATTTTTTGGTAAATGTTTTGTTATGGTATTTTATTCTGCAAATTTTTTAAAAATTTTAATTGGAGTTGCTTTACAATGTTATGTTAGTTTCAGGCGTATGCAAACTGAATCATTGTACATATACATATGTCCACTCTTCTTATTTTTAGATTCTTTTCCCATACAGGCCATTACAGAGTATTGAGTAGAGTTCCCTGTGCTATACCACAGGTTCTTATTAGCTGTCTGTTTTATATATAGTAGCGTGTATATGTTAATCCCAATCTCCCAATTTATCCCTCCCCCCCATTCTGCAAATTTAAATATTTACATGCCATATGTGTTGGAGTTATTTTCATGTTAGTAAACATAGAGATGACTTTCTCATTTATTTCCTCATTGGACTATTCTCTTAATGAAAACACAAGGGTTTTCACACTTTTTACTGTTAAAAAAAAATGCCATAGTGGCTGCTTTTGTGCAGGCCAACTTCAGTACAGATGTCTAAGGATTTCTCCAGATTGGGCAGCTTAACCATGATTACTGCATTAATGATGGTGTTTCCAAGGAAGAACAGACATTGCGTACTAAGTAAAGATTTTTTTTTTTTAATTTTTTTTACGGGAGTCACTGAGCTTTATGGTTTCATTCAGCCCCAAAATACACTTTTAGGGGACCTCAAATTACTAGACATGTGAATCTGAACGTTCCCTCCCCACCCCCAGGTCCCTTCCACCCTTCAGTTCCTCCCATGAGCTCTAAAGCCAAAGTTGAGTCTGTCCCACTCGGGTCGTTCCACAGCAGCTCTGCTCCCTGGTGGCTGCAGTTGTGATGTGAATGATGGTGACATTCCAGCGCAGGGGCCTCTGCCAGCTGCTGTCACATGATTGCACAGCATGAATTTTGCTTCCAGGCCGTTTTATAGAAGGCTTTAGACTGTATTCCCAGCGCTTTGGACTTGGACACCAGGTCATCTAGCTTTCTGCCTCGCTCTAACAAAGACTCCATGGTGTTGTGCAGGATGATTTTGGTCTCATCTAGTTCAGCCTGCACTTTAGTCATGGGGTCAGCTTCTCAGGTGTTCTGGTATCTACTGAGGTGACCATCCAGGCCTGCGTACTGGATGGTACCAGGGATCCAACTGGCCAGTCTATCCTGTCGACCTGCTTGGAGAATTCATCTAGTACTTTCTCCAGCAAGGTAAACACCACCTGGGATGAGTATTCACTGTCAGCAATGACTGCTCCCGCTAGACTGTCGTTTCTCACGTAGACATGGCCCAGATATTCTTTGATAGAAGCTCTGCTGCCTTTCGAGGAGCACTCCACAGTCAGTTGACTTGTGAAGGTCATGAATTCCTGAATGCTGGACCTCTGGAAGAAGCTGAAGGAGGACACGTCGTATGCGGCTTTGAGCAGCACCGCCTTGGCATAGCCTTTGTACAGGACGCTGAGGCTGTACAGCTTCATGGCGCCGCGCCCTCAGGCTGGCTACCGGCCTGGCCACGGGACCAGCTCGCAGGGAGCAGTGCGGTGCCACCCCTTGAGACCACCGCCGGCTCCTAAGTAAAGATTTTAAATCAACTGTTTTAAACATACTCCGAGAGCTACAGGAAACCATGGACAAAGAACTAAAGCAAAGTGGGAGAACAGTGTTTCAACAAATAGAAAATATCAATAAAGAGACAGAAATTATAGAAAAGAGAAGAAAAAGAAATTCTGGCGCCCAAAACTACCATAGCTGAGATTGAAAATTTATTACAGGGTTTTGACAGCAGATTGACCATCAGAATAAAGAGTCAGTGAACTTAAAACATACATTACTTGGAATTATCCACTCTGAGCAGACGAAAGGTAGAAAAAAGAAGAACAATGAACAGAGACTAAGAAACCTTTGGGGCACTCTCAAGAATACTAGTATAGGGGACTTCCCTGGCGGTCCAGTGGTTAAGACTCCACACTTCCAATACAGGGGACACAGGTTTGATCCCTGGTCAGGGAACTAGATCCCCAAATGCTGTGTGGCACAGCCAAAAAATAAAAAAATGAAAGAAGATGCACATGGTGATTCTTAGTTAAACAATGTGGGCACAAAATGAGAACTCAATAAACATTTGTTTAAAAAAAAAAAAAGAATACCAGTATACGTATAATAGGGGTCACAGAAGGAAAGGAGAATGGGCATTTCCTCAAATGAGGAAATAAGAGCTGAAAACCTCATAAATTTATTTAAAAACTACAAATGTAGGAAACTCAACAAATTTCAAGTGGATAAACACATAGAGAGCCTGGGCAACACACATAACCAACTGTTAAAAGACAAAAAGAGAATGGGGAAAGTAGCAAGCAGAAACAACTTCTCGTGTACAGGGATCCTCAATAAGATTAACAGCCTATTACTCATCAGAAACTGGAGGCCAGGAAGGAGTCTGATGATATATTTAAAGTTTGAAAGGTTAAAATAAAAAAACTACCAGGAATTCATTATCAGGGAAAGTATGCCTTAAAACTGATAGTGAAATTTAGAGATGCCTTCATAAACAAAAACTGAAGGAGTTCATGCTGACTCACTTATCCTACATGAAATATTAAATGGAGTTCTTTAGACTGAAATGAAAGGATAACAGCAGTACCTCAAAGCTGTGGGAACAAATAAAGAACAGTGGTAATGTAACTACATAGGCATACCTAAAAGCCAGTATTATTGTATTTTTGATTTTTAACTCAGTTTTTCCTATGCAACTTAAGAGACAAATGTGTAAGACAGTAATTGTAAATCTGTTACTGAGTGCAAAATGTATAAAGAAGTAATTTTTGACAATAACAATATAAAGGGGGACAGTATAGGAGCAATTGTTATATGCTATTAAAGCTAAGTGAGTATCAACTGGAACTCAGATATTAGTTTAATATAAAGTAATAAACTGTAATTTCCAGGGTAACCACTAAGAAAATAATTTTAAAATATACAGAAAAGTAAATATGAAGGGAATCCAAATGTTATGCAGACAGAGACACAAAGAAGGAAGCAAGGGAGGAATTACAAAACAAAGAAGATATTGGACATATAGAAAGCAAATAGCTAAATGGCAGAAGCAATTCTTCCCTTGTTTAGAGTTACTTTAAATGTAAAAAGATTAAATCCTACATTAAAAGGCAACAATTGCAGAAATTAAAAAAAAATGATTCCACTGTATCTTTCTACAAAATGCTCACTGTAAGATCCTCAAATAGGTTGAAAGTGAAAGGATAGAGAAAGATATTCCATGGAAATGGTAATCAATCCTAGCTATGCTAATATCAGGCTAAATAGACTTTAAGTCATAAAATTGTTACCAACGATTTTTAAGGACATTATATATCAATAAAAGGATCGATCCATCAATATGATGAAACAATCATAAATAATATGCACATAACAACTAAACCCCAAATATTTTGAAGCAAAACTTGGAGAGAGATGGACAGTTCAACTATAATAGTTGGAGACTTCAGTACTCCCCTTATAATAAGTAGAGCAAACAGATGGAAGACCAATAAGGAAATAAAGGACTGAGCAACTCTGTAAACCAACAAGACATAACAGACATGTACAGAACACTCCATGTAACAAAAACAGAGTGCACTCAAAATTAATAATAGAAGGGATATCCTTGATCTGAAAAGGCATATTTATTAAAATCCCACAGCTAACATCATACTCACTGGTAGAAGACTGAAAACTTTCTTATAATGTTAGGCAGAAGACAGCGAGCCCCATTTTGCAACTATACTTTGGTATTGTACTGGAAGTTATAGCCATACAAATTAGAAAGAAAATAAATAAAAGGTATCAAAATTGGAAAAGAAGTCAAACTATATTTACAGGATACATGATGTCATATTTAGAAAGACCTAGAGAATCCTCAAAAAACTACTAGTGATATAAGCAAATTTACTGAAGTTACAGAATACAGTATCAGTACTCAATATCAGTTGTATTTCTGTACCTAGCAATCAACAAATTCAAAGTAAAACAATTCCATTTACAACAGCATCAAAAAGAATAAGAATTTAACCAAGGAAATGGAAGATTTATATAATGAATACTACAAGTATTGCTGAAAGAAATGAAAAAAAACTTAAATAAATGTAAAGATATCCTCTGTTCATGGATTGGAAGACTTAGAGTTGTTAAGATGGCAATACTCTCCGAAGTGTTATGAAGATTCAATGCAATCCCCATCAAATCCCAGCAGTCTCTATTACACAAATGGAAAAGTTGATCCTAAAATTCATATTGGGGACTTCCCGGGTGGCGCAGTGGTTAAGAATCCACCTGCTAATGTAGGGGTCACAGGTTCGAGCCCTGGTCCAGGAAGATCCTACATGCTGAGGAGCAACTAAGCCCATGCGCCACAACTACTGATCCTGCGCTCTAGAGTCCGTGAGCCACAACTACTGAGCCCGTGTGCCACAACTACTGAAGCCTACGCACCTAGAGCCCATGCTATGCAACAAGAGAAGCCACCGCAACGAGAAGCCCGTGCACCGCGACGAAGAGTAGCCCCCACTTTCCGCAACTAGAGAAAGCCCGCATGCAACAACAAAGACCTAACACTGCCAAAAATAAATAAATCAAAGAAATAAATTAAAATAAAATTCATATTAAATTTGAACAGACCCCAGATAACCAAAATAAATGTGGAAAAGAAACAACAAAGTTGAAGGACTTACTATTCCCAACATCAAACCTTACTACAAACCTAGAGTAATCAAGACTGGGGTTCTAGCATGAGGATAGAAATACAGATCAAAGCAGTAGAATGAGAGTCCACAAATAAACCCATACATCTGTGGTTAATTCCTTTTTTGCCAGGGTGCCAAGAATATACAATGGAGAAAGAATAGTCTCTTAAGTGGTGCTGGGACAACTGGATATCCATGTGAAAGAGAATGAAATTGAACCTCTGCCTTTCTCCATATAAATAATTCAAAATGAATCAAAAACTAAATATAAGAGCTAAAACTATAAAACTGTTAGATGAATGCATAGGGGTAAATCTTCATGACCTTGGGCTTGGCAGTGGATTTTTTTGATACGACACCAAAAGCAAAAAGCAGAAAGACAAAATACATAAATTTGTCTTCAACAGAATTAATAATGGTTGTGCACTGAATGACACTGTCATGTAAGTGAAAACATAATCTACCAAATGGGAGGAAATATTTGCAAATCACATATCTGGTAAGGGTCTACTCTCTATAGAGTATATGAATGCCTACACATCAGCAACAAAAATACAAAGAACCCAATTATAAGTTGGTCAAAAGACTTCTAGTAGACATTTCTCTGATCCTAAAATTCAAGAATAGAAGATATAGAAACAGCCAAGAAGCACATGAAAAGATGTTCAACGAAGTTAGTCATTAGGAAAATGCAAAATTAAAACCACCATGAGACATCATTTGGGACTTCCCTGGTGGTCCAGTGGTTAAGAATCCACCTTCCAGTGCAGCGGACACAGGTTCCATCCCTGGTTGGGGAACTAAGATCCCACATGCCTCTGGGCAACTAAGACTACACGCTGCAACTACTGAGCCTGCACACCACAGCTAGAGAGAAACCTACGCATGGCAACAAAAGATCCTGCATGCCGCAACTAAGACCTGACGCAGCCAAAAATAATAAATAAATTTTAAAAAAGATATCATTTCACACCAACTAGGATGAGTATAATAAAATGCAAAATAGCAAGTATTAGTAAAAATGTGGAGAAATGAGAATCCTGACACATTGCTGGTAAAATGTACTGCTGTGAAAAACAGTGTGGCAGACCTTAAAAAGTTTAAACAACGTGATTCTAATTCCTCTCTAGCTGTATACCAAAAAAACATTGAAAACAGGTATTCACACACATATTTGTACATGAAAGTCCCAGCAGCACTGTTAACACTAGGCAAGAAGTGGTAACATGCTAAATGGCCATCAAGGGATGAGTGAATAAGTAAAATGTGGTGTAGTCATAGAATTAAATATTCTTCAGCCCTAAAAGAGGCATGTAGTACTGATACTACATCATGGATGAACCAAAAACACCATTCTAAGTGAAAGAAGCCACACGGAAAAGCTCATTTCATACCATTCCATTTATACGGAAATATCACAAATAGGTAAATGTGTAATGACAGTAGGCATTAGTGGTGTACAGGGATGGGGGCAAAGGAGAATGGGAAGCGATCGCTTAATGGGTAAATTTCCTTTAGCAACGATCAAAATGTTTTTGAACTAAACAGGTGGTGTTTGTGCAACATTGTGAATGTACTAAATGCCTCTGAGTGATACCTTAAAACAGCGAACCTTATGTTACGTGAATTTCACCTCAGTTGAAAAAAAACCGAGAAATGTAACTTGCTTACAATTATCTTATGGATCAGTCAGAACATTTGCTCTAGCCAGAGCTGCTTCTGTAATTTTGTGTCAAACTCAGAACTCTGTCCTTGTCCACTTGGTGAAATGTGCTTTCCTTTCAGGGACTGTTGACATTCAAGGATGTGGCCATCACGTTCTCTCAGGAGGAGTGGGAATGCCTGGACCCTGCTCAGAGGGCCTTGTACAGGGACGTGATGTTGGAGACCTACAGGAACCTGCTCTCCCTGGGTGAGGATAACTTCCCTCTGGAAGTTGGTAACTACTGTATATCTTTGCATTTTCCCTTCTGAGTCTTTTATGAGCCCCTAGCATGCTTGTGAGAGTTTCAGATCTCCTCTGTTCTTGAGAGAGTGATTGAAGCTGTTTGGATTCAGAATGAAAAGCCTTCATAATGTGGCTTATGACTCTATAACTTCTCGCTTCTTCAGATGTCCTGTATTCATGCTTGATTAGTGGGGGTTGCAGAACATCAGCAGTCAGAAAGCCTTATGGCAGATTTTTAAAAATATGTCATTCTGTGGTTTCACTCTTGTGCTTTTGATTCTGTAGTTCGTGGAAGAGGGCTAGATATCTGCATACTTCAAATAATCTAAGCATTCAGGAGGCACAGTTGACTAATTTTTATAATACATTTCTAGACCCAACTATAATTTTCTTTCTTCTTGCTGAACAAAGAGCTGGGCATGTGTTCTGGAACAGCATAGCATGTCATACTCCATTTTACTTTATGAATGAAATCTCTCTTAAGCTGAATATTACCTCCATTTTAGAACAAGGGAAAGAGCCCTGGACTTTGGAGGGTAAAGTAAAAATAGGGAAAAATCCAGGCAAGTGGGAATATATCGAGATGTGAGCTCAGGTGGGCACAAAGTAAACTGCTCCATTAAATATTGTTTAGGAAATTCTCCTCAAATGGGAAGGATCTGTGGAAGAATACAAGTTTGTTTCTTTTGGGTGCTCAAAGGAAATCCCTCCCCCACACTAAAACTTGTCACTCTGTTATTCAAATATATAAAAGCTTAAGCTCCCCCTCTACCGTGATGCTCCAGCTCATTCAGAGCTGAGGAGAAGCTTTGTCACGACCTACAATACTCTATTTTCTGACACCATTGACCATTTTGGTGCCTTGGTTTGAGAGGGACTGAGATAGCTCTCTCTGGAGTCCTCTTTCCCCTTGATCTCTTTTGGTTTTCATTTAATACATATCAGGGCTAAGTCCTCTGTAGTCCTGACCGCAGGACCTATTTAGTTTCCTTTCATATTTTATATCCTTGGAAGAACTCAGGAGATAGACAGAGTTCAGTGATTCTCAACATATATTTCACTTTTCCTTTTATATGTTCCTTCTAGAATGTAAATTCTTTCTTTGATTTTTATGGAAAAATCTGTTAGAATGCCAGAGACTATTATTTTGTATAATTGTGGTTACTTATTAACTTACCTGCTAGATTTATCATGGGTTACTAAAACATTTTATTAATTATTATCGTGATATACAGACTTTTTAAAATATCTTTTTTCTTATATATTTCCATATGTTATTAAACATATTTTTTGTATAATTATGTAATTCAATATAAAATATTTATTTTCCAACTGATTTAATAGGAAGCCTTTCTGCTGGATTTGCAATCAAGGAGTTATCACCAAGAGAGGACATTACTAAAGGAGAATTATACCATCTAGTGATACTGGACAGAAATGACAACCATGGCATCAAGGATTTTGACTTCAAGGAAGTCTGTGCAGATGTGCAGGAGTGTGAGAGTGAGTGGGGATGTGATGCAAGAAATGACAAAGAAGTACTTTTGACCCATAACAAAAATCTCACTCATGGAGAAGATCACGATAAGAAGTCCTTAATTAATTTTCCTCAGAGTGTTTCTGTAAGAAGTAATGCACGTGAATATTTCACGCACGATAAGCCATTCATAAGAAGTTCGTTAACAACGAAAAATAACGTCAGCATTGCTAGAAACAGAGATCTCAAGTGTTTGGAAAGTAGATCTGGAGTGAGGCTGCAGGCCCAGGCGGCTCAGCTGCAGAGATGTGCAGCTGAGGAGAAAGTGTATGCGTGCGGTCAAGGTGAGAAGCCAGTCAGCAGTGGTTCCTCAGTTTCACCACTTCACAGAGTTCCTCCTAGTGTGGAAAACACTTTGTCACCTGCGCAGCACAGGAGAACACACACTCGAGAAAAATCTTACAGCTGTAATGACTGTGGGAAGGCTTTTAGCAAAAGCTCAAACCTCAGGAATCACAGGAGAATTCATTCTGGACAGAAACCTTACAGATGTAATGTGTGTGGCAAAGCCTTTAACCAGTGTTCTAATCTCACTACACATCAGAGAGTGCATACAGGAGAGAAACCATATAAATGTCATGTATGTGGCAAGGTCTTTAGTCGAAATTCACACCTTGCAAATCATCAGAGAATGCACACTGGGGAGAAACCATATAAATGTCATGAGTGTGGTAAGGCCTTTATCCAACATTCACTCCTTTGGAGTCATGAGAAATTGCATACTGGTGAGAAACCTTACAATTGTAATGAGTGTGGCAAAGCCTTTGCTGAGCGGTCAAGCCTTAACAAACATCAGAAGATCCATACTGGAGAGAAACCTTACAAATGTATCGTGTGTGGCAGAGCCTTTACCATGCGATCAAATCTTACTCAGCACGAGACAATCCATACTGGAGAGAAACCTTACAAATGCAATGAGTGTGGCAGAGCTTTTACCCAGTTTTCACGCCTTACTAGGCATCAGAAAATGCATGCTGGGGAGAAACCCCACAAATGTAATGTGTGCGGCAAGGCTTTTATTGAACTTTCACAACTTTGGGGTCATGAGAGAATTCATACTGGTGAGAAACCACACAAATGTAACGTGTGTGGCAAGGGATTTACCCAACGTTCAAGCCTTATGGCACATCAGAGAATTCATACAGGGGAAAAATCTTATAAATGTAAAGACTGTGATAAGGCTTTCATCCAACGTTCACAACTTTGGGGTCACGAGAGAACTCACACTGGAGAGAAACCTTACAAATGTGATGAGTGTGGCAAAGCTTTTACAATGCGTTCATATCTTACTCAACATAAAACAATCCACACTGGAGAGAAACCTTACAAATGTAGTCAGTGTGGCAAAGCTTATACCCAATTTGCAAGCCTTACTAGGCATCAGAAAATACACACTGAAAACAAACATAAACCTAACATATGTGGCAATGCTTTTATTCAAAGCTCAGGCTTTGGGGATCATCAGACAATTCACAGCAAAAAGAAACCTTAAAAGGTAATGATTGACACATAACTTGTGCAAGTATCCAAGCCTTACTCAGGCTGAGAGACTCCCATCATGGAAAAGGAAGACATACAGATGGCCAACAGGTGCGTGAAAAGAGGCACATCCCTAATCATCAGGGAAATTCAAATCGAAACCACAGTGAGCTACCACCTCACATCTCTCAGAATGGCTGTCATCAAAAAGACAACAAATCACAAGTGTTGGTGAAAATGAGGAGAAAAGGGAACCCTTGTGCACTGTTGGTAGGATTGTAAATTGGTGCAGCTACTATGGAAAACTATATGGTGGGTCCTCAAAAAATTAAAAATAGAACTGCCATATGATCCAGCAATTGCTCCAGGGAAAACAAAAATACTAATTCAAAAAAATATATGCACTTTGTTGTTTGTTGTATCATTATTTATAATAGCCAAGTTAAGAAAGCCACCTAAATGTCCACTGATAGGTGAATGGATAAAGAAAATGTGATACATATATACACATACATACACACACACACGATGGAATATTAGCCATGAAAAAATGAAGTCTTAGCATTTGTAACAACATGAATAGCTCTGCAGGGTATTTTGCTAGATGAAATGTCAGAGAATGGCATAGCACATGACTTCACTTATATGTGGAATTTAGAAAACAAAATACAAGGAGAATAGACTCATACATAGAACAAATAAATGGTTGCCAGAAGGTAGGAGGGAGGGTTCGAGGTGTGTGTGAAACAGGAGAAGGGCTTTAAGACGTACAGATCTGCAGTTACATAATAAAGCACGGGGGTGTAATATACAGCATAAGGAATATAGTCAGTAATAATAACTGTACGGGGACAGATGGCTACTAGACTTACCGAAGTGATTATTTTGTAATGTATGCAATTGTTAAACCGTTATGTAGTACACCTGAAACAAAATATTGTGTATCAACTGTGTTTCAGTGAAGGGAAAAAAAGACTCCATCATGGAGAGATACCGTGTAAAACCAATGTGTATGGCAAAGCCTGTAGCCAGGACTCATACCTCACTTGATATCAGATTATACATCTTTGAGGAAAAACTACACAAATGTATGGAGTGACAGAATATAAATGTAAAACTGTTTTCTAAATTACTGTGCTTTTGGGGGTCACAGCCCCTTCTCTGGATTTGTTGACAGGACTCAGGGCCTCTCTTGATTATTATAGGAAGGGCCTACTCTACCAGCTGATCATGAACGAGAGCAGGACAGGATGTTGTGAGAACGAGGTTTTCATGTGAGTAGAATGATGGGTTACTAGAGATGGCATACGTGGGAGGAAAAATGGGGAGGGGGAACAATGGTCTCCCTGTCTTTTGAAAGGGAATGGCTGCTGTATATATAAAATAATAAAAATGAGACTTATTTTTGGAAACTGAAGACTGAAGACACAGTATTATAGAGGACAGTAATCAAAAGAACCAGAGTAGAGTGTGCTTGTGAAGGCTGCAGATTTGGCCTCTGGAATTGCATTTTGACACCATTTTATTTAGAATGTATCATACTCATCCAAATAAGTAACATGTTGGGACTTCCCTGGAGGTCCAGTGGTTAAGACACTGCAGGGGGCATGGGTTCGATCCCTGGTCGGGGAGCTAAGATCCCACATTTCTCGGGGCGTGGCCAAAAAATAGGAAAACAACAAGAAATAAGTAAAATGTAATCTTATTTACAACCCTTAATGAATCATGTGCCCTCTGTTAACCCAAGCATATCCCACCGCACTGGGGCACTTTATAATAAATGATCAGTAATTACACATCATCGTGCTTTCTAAGTTGAATGACATCTGTAACAATTTCTTTCTATGTTAGATTCAAACAACAGTTTTTGAAATATATGTATATTCATAATTTGCGTGTGAGCTATGAACTCCATAGTGTAACCCAGATTATTTCTGTAACTATAATGAAAATACCATAGCAGTACAATTTCAGACTCAAACCCCCTGAAACCTGCCTCCCCATTTGTAAATATGCACCACGTGATCAGATTTCTACATTTTTTTGTGTGTGCCAAAACAAGACCCCTGGGTTGCACCTTTATGGGAGATGAAGATACAGTAAGCATATAAAAAATATTAGGAAATAAAATTTCAGAAATAGGGATAAAAATAATCTCTTTTTTGTGCTTGGAGTTGATGAAATAAAATTTGTATTTTAAGGAAAGACAAGAAAAAATTAAACATAAAATTCTCTCTGTGTTTGTTTGGACCTCCTCCCTCCCTAAAGTGCAGTGTGCATCTGCATTACACATCAACCACAGCTCCTCAAACGTGGGAGTGCCTGCTCGACCATGAAGATCAATTTATTTTTTTCTTCTGACACTGGTGATTTAACTTCTTAAAAGAATACAGTTCTTTCCCAACTCTGTAGGAGGTCATGGTGACTTGCTGCTCGCTCTGTATGTACTAACCTGGATATGTATCCTTGGTGAACTTTTTGAAAAATTATCAGTATGTCATTTTGATGAACGATCCTTTGTCTTGAAAATGAATCCAACTGTGCCTTTGATTTCCAACAGGCAGAACAGTTCTCAGAGCTTTATGAGAGTCTGTCTCCCAAGTTAGAATCCTCAGTTTGGCTCAAATAAAATTCCCTTTTTTCTCCTTGATTTTTTTTTTTTTTTTTTTTTTTGCGGTACGCGGGCCTCTCACTGTTGCGGCCTCTCCCGTTGCAGAGCACAGGCTCCGGACGCGCAGGCTCAGCGGCCATGGCTCACGGGCCCAGCCGCTCCGCGGCATGTGGGATCTTCCCAGACCGGGGCACGAACCCGTGTCCCCTGCATCGGCAGGCGGACTCTCAACCCATGCGCCGCCAGGGAAGCCCTCTCCTTGATTCTTAATTGAATTTTTGTTGACATTTTCTTGTACTCAGTATGATACCAGAGACACCTATCAGAGGACACCTGGAGTCTACCCCAAACCGATGCTTGGTACCAGCATGGGTCCTTTGAGACGCATCCACTTCTCGGTACTCCTCAGCTGCTTTGGTGATTTCTCCTGATATTCAGACATCATTGCTTTACATGACATCCTGAATTTTATTCAAGCTGTTTTTTTCTTGGGACTTGAAGTCCTAAGAGGGAGTATGGTACATTCCCTAGGCAGGGACCTGGAGGGGGAACTTTGGAGTGAATTGGGTTGGCTGGTCTTTTTTTTAATTTGGCTTAAATTAAAAAGATTATATATAATCTGAACAAACCATTTGATAGTAGAATGAGAGACAGAGAAAGGAACGCTTACTCCTTCCAGCCACAAGGCCTTCTCAGGTGATTGAGAACCTAGTGGACATATCTGAGGATCAATCCTTTAGATGTGCTGGGGTCCTACAAGGGACCCCACTACAACCATTAAGTAAATTCTGCTCGCCGCCGAGGGGCACAGCAGTTTTTGCTGGAGGGAGAAACCGAGACATGTAAGAGGCTCGAACCGACCCAAGAGTAACCTCTTGGGGAGCTAGACTCAGGAGCAGCACGCATGCGATCCATCACAGTGCCCTCAGAAAGTTGTTCAGATTATATCTGAATTAGGCTCCCAAAGTAATAAAGAGAAACTGCACTTCAAAGGCTGAACAGCTCCCTAGTCAACAGCCACTCACTGGAACTCTGGCCAGCTTCGTGTGCAGTTGGAACAAAGCCAATACTTGCAAGCATTTAACTTTTAAAGGGCCAGGATGGCACTCTACTGACACTCCAAAACTGTAGAGAAAGCTGGTTTAATCTTTTCAATTCTGACCTTGGGAGAACAAGTATTCCCAGGAGAAAGCTTAAAATTTACAACTCTTACCATATCCTTGAAATGTAGCCCACGTTGCCTGACCTACAGCCTTGGGTCAGTTAGTAGAATTTAAAGCTGGAAAAGAACAAAGGAGTGGGGAGGGGGAAGGACTTTTAAACTGAAGCAGGAAAACTCAGATCTCAGTGTAGGGGACTTTCTTGGCAGTCCAATGGTTAAGACCCTGTGCTTCCACTGCAATGGGCCCCGGTTCAATCCCTGGTCGGGGAACTAAGATCCCACATGTTGTGCAGCGTGGCCAAAACAAAAACAAAAAAAACAAAAAGATCTCTGCGTCTATCTGGATGAATGTATGTCTATCTATACATAATAAATGTGATATGTCCCTAACTCCAGATCGTGTTATTAAAATTAACTTCTAAAGGAGCTCTACTGAATTGACTTACAAGTAAGTGCTTACAAATCAAATATTTGTAAATGTAACAAACTAGCTCAAAATTTCTTTTTCAAAAAAAAAATTCTTTTTCATTTATTTATTTTATTTATTTATTTTTGGCTGCGTTGGGTCTTCGTTGCTGCATGTGGGCTTTCTTTAGTTGCGGTGAGCGGGCTTCTCATTGCCGTGGCTTCTTTTGTTGTGGAGCACGGGCTCTAGGCGTGCGGGCTTCAGTAGTTGTGGCACGTGGGCTTAGTAGGTGTGGCTCTCGGGCTCTAGAATGCAGGCTCAGTAGCTGTGGTGCACAGGCTTAGTTGCTCCGTGGCATGTGGCATTTTCCCGAACCAGGGCTCGAACCCGTGTCCCCTGCACTGGCAGGCGGATTGTTAACCACTGCGCCACCAGGGAAGTCCCAACCTATTGTCATTTTTGTAGGAATCTCCATTTCCCAAATATAAAGTATTAATGATAGCCCCGCTGTAGTTTTGCTGCTTATTAACTTTTCTTATGCATTTTGGCATAAATTTTAGCTGCACTGATCTATCAGTCTACTCATGAATAATCATACCCCCTAGAGATAGCCTCCCTCATTTTGATTCATTTCTAGAGTTTTTGTGGCTCTTCTTATTTGCTCTTCATTCTGTAAGATTTTTGCAATAACGTTGCTAGCTCCAAAACTAGCTAAAGTTGTCTATACAGGGAGGCAGTAGTTTTTAATTAGCTTAAGGAGAATTGATCTTTTTGTAATATTGAGTTTTTCCAACAAGAACAAGATGCCAATTTTCATTTGTTTATACCTACTTTCATATTTTTCAGGAATGTTTTATAGTTTTACTCACATAGAGTATTTCTAACAGACTCACAGACATAGAGGACAGACTTGTGTTTGTCAAGGGGGAGGGAATTAGGGGAGGGATGGAGTGGGAGTTTGGGATTAGCAGATGCGAACTATTATATATAGAATGGATAAACAACAAGGTCCTACTGTATAACTCAGGGAAATATATTCATACCCTGTGATAAACCATAATAGAAATGAATTATTTCATGTTTACTTTCTTTAGGGTTCATATTAAAAAGACTATACCTCCTTACTAAATGCCTTACATATATTGCAAAATTGATTATTCTTTAGGTGAAAATAAATCCCAAAGTCTTCTCAAGACTATATATTTACAGGGTTTGTCATCCACACCTGACAGAACGTGCAGAAATGGAAAACACGGAAAAGAGCTAACATATATCACAATTTTTAAATTAAAAGTAAACTTTCTAATATTCTCAAAATGAACATACAGATACTATGAAATTACATTTAGATATTATTGACTTAAGCATATTAGGATGTAAACAAGTTTTTCTGAAAGATATTTGAAGGTAATCCATCACAGTATTTATAACTGTTATAAAGACAAATGCAGTTCCCATCAAAAATGAAAAAGACATTTCTTTTGTGCCTTCTCTTTTT
This sequence comes from Globicephala melas, assembly GCF_963455315.2. Lineage (NCBI taxonomy): Eukaryota > Metazoa > Chordata > Mammalia > Artiodactyla > Delphinidae > Globicephala > Globicephala melas. The sequence goes on from NC_083332.1 coordinate 4,533,227, forward strand.
ATTGTATCTATATGAGATGACGGATGCTGATTAAACTTATTGCAATAATTATGTCACAATATATGTAAGTCAAACCGTTATGCTATACACCTTAACCTTATACAATGAAGTATATCAATTATATCTCAATAAAACTCGGGGAAAGAGTTTGTTTTATTTGTTTGTTTTGGCTACGCCACGCGGCATGCAAGATCTCAGTTCCCCGACCAGGGATCAAACCCACGCCCCTGCAGTGGAACCGCAGAGTCTTAACCACTGGACCGCCAGGAGAGTCCCCAAGAGTTGGTTTTAAAAAGGCAAATAATTAAAACACTTTAGCAAAAAGAAAACAATGCAATTTATAATTTAATTGTAACAAAATATCCCTATTTTAAAAGCAATGGTTACCAACCTAAATTATCACATGCCTCAGGCCTCCAGTCTCAGACTGGAAAATCTTGTCGACGAAAATAATCAGTAAACAATCAATAATAAGAATAGAAATGACGTTTATTTGAGCCAAACTGAGGACTAGCCCAGAGCCTGCTTCCCAGATTACTCAGAAACTGCTTCAGAGAAGCAGGGTTTTCTGCCACACTTTTACATCTTGTCAGGACAAAGAACATTAAAAAAGTCAGGGTTACATTTCTACGGGTTTCAAAAAAAAAACAAAAAACAAATCAGCACGTACTCCAGCAAGTCAGCAAGCATAGCCTTGGCACTTGGGAAAAGAGTCTTTTTTTTTTTTTTTTTGCGGTACGCGGGCCTCTCACTGTTGTGGCCTCTCCCGTTGCGGAGCACAGGCTCCGGACGCGCAGGCTCAGTGGCCATGGCTCACGGGCCCAGCCGCTCTGCGGCATGTGGGATCTTCCCGGACCGGGGCACGAACCCGTGTCCCCTGCATTGGCAGGCGGACTCCCAACCACTGTGCCACCAGGGAAGCCCAAGGAGTCTTATCATCAAAGGAGAGCCAGCATCTGCATCCCAAGAAGAGAGGCATTTAATCTTTATTTTTAGCATGAACACTCTTTAGTTCTGGTCAATGTGCCCTTTTCTTTAATAATTAAAGCAGATGTACAATGTATGTCTGCTAGGCCACAAACAGGCTATTTTATTTAACATCAAATTCAAGTTAACTCATGTATAAGCCAGAATGACTTCCCTATATCTCAATATGTGAAAACTGCTTTTATCAGTCTTGTCCCTGTGAATCTCTGGAACTGAGCACAGTGTCCAGTTGGCCTCCTGCGAGAACAGGGAATAGAAACGGAAATGCTGTCAAGTAGGGTGTCAGTATGAAGTGGCTGAATCTACAGAGGCAGAGTTTTGGTTTTGGTTTTGGTTTTTGTTGGGGTTTTTTCCTGAAACAAGTATTTTTATTTTTAAATTTTAAAAAATTTTTATTTTATATTGGAGTGTAGTTGATTAACAATGTTGTTAGTTTCAGGTGTACAGCAAAGTGATTCAGTTATACATATACATGTATCTATTCTTTTTAAAATTATTTTCCCATTAAGTTAATACAGAATATTGAGCAGAGTTTCCTGTGCTATACAGTAGGTCCTTGTTGGTTATCTATTTTATATATAGCAGTATGTACATGTCAACCCCAAACTCCCCCTACCCTTTCTCCCCGGTAACCATAAGTTCCCTCTCTAAGTCTGTGAGTCTGTTTCTGTTTTGTAAATAAGTTCATTTGTATCATTTTTTTTTAAGATTCCACATATAAGCGATATCATATGAAATTTGTCTTTGTTTCTGACTTACTTCACTTAGTATGATAATCTTTAGGTCCATCCATGTTACTGCAAATGGCATTATTCAGAGGCAGAGTTTTGTATGTCACATTCTAGTCAGCATCGCTACACAGACAACTCCAGCTCTGGTTTACTTAAACTGCTTAAATTAAATCCAATTGCAGGAAATGTTCCTGGATCCAACCAGCGATCCCTCACCACTGAATTGCTTCAGCCTCACTAGCAGGACTGGGGCGCAACTCACTGGCACAAATAGCTTTTGACTTAAACCGTTTTCAACTTGTTATGAGGAAAACATCTTATTAACATCATAAGTGTTTCACACAACAGTAAGCTTTACGGTTAGAGACAGTAACTTAATCCAGGCAGGGAACAACGCTGCATCATAAAACGCAAAAGACACCCAAGTATTCCTAAAGCCGAAAGCTACGCCTTCGCAGCTAGGCGGAGGGACGCACCCTTCCCCGCCTTCTCCTGGGGCGGTGCAGACCCGGGCCCCACGCCCCGCCGCTCGCGGTAGCGTTCCGCCCAGGCCCCGCCCCCGCCGCTCAACTCTGCGCGTGCGTAGTTGTCAACGGACCCGGAAGCGGAGAGCGCGGAGCGAAGGTCACAGGCGGAGCGTAAGTTTCTTCTTTCTAGTGTAAATTTGCGCTTAACAACCCCCACCTCAACCCATCCTCTGGGTGTGGGAGTCACTACGGACCTTAAAATCACCGCACCTGCCCCTCCGCCCCAAGTGAGTACAGACGTCGCCGTCACAGGGCAGGGGTCGTTTCCCTCTGGGTTTGAAATGGCTTTGAGGCTAGTTCGTTCCTTTGGCTTTTCTTTTCGCTGCGTTTTCCTGGTTAAGATCCTTTACTGACCTCCGCCCCCCCTGTGAAGTCCTCTTCTTTGAGGTGGATTCGCTCCACCACAGCCTCGTCCTCTCGGCCCCTGGAGGGCAGCCCTGGCCGCCCCGCTCCCGTAGAGCCCGCGTCCTCTCCCCCGTCCCGGGATTCTGGAGAGCCCGCCCCTCTCCTGACACCCCCCTTCCTCCACGCCCGTCTTTTTTCGTGTCTTCCTCAGGCCGGTCCTTCTGCTCCCCCGGCCTCCGCTTCTTAGTCAGCCCTTCCCCTCACCCCGCAGAGGGGGAGGTGACCTGGGCCAGCCGTGTGACGCTCAGTGTTCTTCGGTCTCAAAGTCCACCCCGCTGGAAAATGTGCACTTCCGCTGGGCGGGCATCTTAATTCAGTCGACATCACGGTAAATATGTGGGCGAGGGGATCAGGAGAAGCAGAGACAGAGCGGTTGACAGAGAAATAGGAAAACTAAGGTGAAAATAAGAATGAGGGAGAACAGATGGCAACGTAGAGGATGGGTGAGGGCCTGTTTAAATGAGTACTTGGTAAGGATGTCAGTGATCTTTTAACAGTTGAAAGTGAGTTCCGTCAGTCAATCTAGTATTGCGTTTTCTTCCCTTTTATGTGATCTGTGAGCTACTAAGTAGATGTGCCTCTCAAGTACCTCTTGTCTGTTCTCTGCAAGTGATGAAGAACGGGCTGGATTGACCTGGAACCTTCTTCCAACAGAGCCCCTCTATTCATGATGAAGCCGTTTGCCCAGAGCTTATTTCTAAGCTGACCCCTTTCAGCGTTTTTCCAGGAGGACCACCTTCTTGAGCTCCATACTGAATGCCCAGTGGCCTTCAGTTTGCAGCTTGTGTGTGTTCCTCTCGCGATCCTGTGCCCATAGGTCTCTGTGCCTTTCAGCCCTGTTTGCTCAGGCATGCGTGAAGGAGAGGAGGAAAAATGGAGAAAGTGGAGAGGAGCCTGTAGGTGTCTGCCGGAGGGATACGGAAGTAAGTGTGGGCCTCTAGATGAGCCCAATGAATGGTGTGTGCACCTGTCCCAAGCAGAGTTGTGGGATCGTGGGGTGTGTGGAACTGTTGGCCAAGGGATGCCGCAGTTCTGGCTGGAGCATCTGCAAGTGGGTTGATGGGTGGTTGCAGGCTGCATGGAATGGTTTGGGGTGCTCTAGTGTCTTAGCTCCCGTTTCCTGGGACACAGATGCGGAGACTGAGATTTGCACGCATGGGTTTAATCGAGTAACTCATGATCACACCTGTGGAGGAATGAAGGCAGTGGATTTGGCAGAGAGAAATGTATTCCTGCGATGTTGTTAGAATCAAGGCCTGAGCTGAGCCCACAGGGAGAGCTCTGTATGTAGGAGGATGGGGTGTTGGTCCTAACGGGTGCCTAGAGGGTGTCCCACAGAATCCACGCCACTCAGTGACGTCTGTGGGATCTTTTGGGAAGGCAAGAATCATCATGCATCCCATATAGTAATTACAGGGAAAACCTTCAGAGATCATTTTCTGGGTTACCTTTTGTGTTTTGAGATATTTTGAGTTGCAGGTGAAGAAAGTTCCAGTAGCATTTTGGAAGATACGTAAGAGAATTTGGAGTGTTTTCTTCAAAGATGCTGGGGTCTTGTTGGGACATGTGCATCACTGGAGACACCTCTCTTAGTAGTAGTTTTTGGAGATGACAGTGTTTGTGCTGAGGTCACTGAATGAAAATGTGGTGTCTTCAGTCTAGTGGGTCCTCGAGGGTCTTCATGTGTACTGTTCCATCTAAATGCATGAGTTATTAGGGTTTGGAATGTTTTGTGGGGTTTCATAGTAGGATAAGGGATCATTATGGGGTGTCTTGGGAGTGTCTTGGGCCACATGAGACTTCGTAAGTCTGTATGACTCCAGAAGGGAAACATTGGGTCTTAAGCTGCAGATGGCAGAAAAGTTTCATACGGAGGACCTGTGGGGGATGTGTCTATGGACACAACTTGAGAGGGGCCATAACGCCCTATGACTCGGGGAAGGATTGTTCCAGGAATCGGGGGCAGTCAACACCAAGGTGAATTGAAGTACAAAGGCTCATTGTTGGGAAAATGCAGCTTCTACTTTCCTCCTACCAGGCCAGTGGTGGGTTCTCTGCTGTCCTCTGCACATCTGTCCCAAAACACCACACACACACACACACACACACACACACACACACACACACACACACACACACACACACACACACACACACACACACACACACACACACCAGTCACAAGGCAGCTGGGGAGCAGATGAGCAAGATATTTTAAACTAAATGCGGAACCAATGAGAAGGGCTGCTATGGTCTGAGAAGGGAATTTGGAGACAGGAAGGGGAGTCTCATTTGGGGAGTTACAGCCCTGGTATTTGCGGGAAAACTCAGGAGTGGGATGAAGGAAAAGCTCTGTTCATACTCACCAGTGGATCTGGGGCTCAGCAGTTAGTAGAGTGTAGAATGGGGTGAGCTGATGAGGTCAGATGACAGAAAGGAACTTGTGTTCCTACCCAGCACACACTCGCCCTTCATACACGTTTCTCTGTTGTGTTCGCTAGAATGGCAGTGCTGGTGGTTTCCCAGGTAGGTGACTTGAGGAAGAAACGTGTTTTCTCTCTTTGTGCCTTGCCTCCCTCAAGCCTTCCAGCTTCCCCTCTACTGTTCGGTTCAGACACCCACTTCCTGCTGTGCTTCTGCTGTTGCTTTGCACAATCCCAACCAACCCAATCAAGTCAGGATTTCAGGCTGTGACCCTCCCACCCCCCGGCCCCACCGCAGCATATGGGATCTTACTTCCCTGACCAGGGATCGAACCTGTGCCCCCTGCGTTGGAAGCACAGAGTCTTAACCACTGGGCCGCCAGGGAAGTCCCAGGTTGTGATTTTTTTTTTAAGCCAATGTCATTGCAGAGTGAGAAATCCTAGACACTGAGACCTTTTCTCCATCGAGCGGTCTAGGCAGCCGGGAGGCCTCTCCTTTTTCTGCTGATTTTAGGCTCTTTAATTTCCTAAATGGGTCTTGCTCAGCCTGAGGGCTACCCCTTGGTTGAGGTCACTGCGGTCCCGGTTGAGCTTACACTTGCCCTTTGCACTTGTTGAGGGTAAGGGGCATTGTCTGGATGGAGGACCCTCAGCTAGACCCATTTCTGCTGTTCCTGGTCAGCTCCTTCCTCACTCTTTCCAGGGCAAAGGATCCCTGCACACATCTGTCCCCCAAAGTGAAGACCATGCCGGAGGGTGTACGAGTTTCACTCTGTGTTCTTCTCATTAATTTTCTGACTACATATGGAGTATGTACCATAGTCCAGGCTTGTTTTGTCTGCATCAGGGGTAAAATGATAAGCCAGTGGGATACACTCCCCTACCTTATCCAGGCTGTTTTTCCATAATGGAGACAAGCACACCCTGTCACTTACTTACAGCCGTGCAAGTCAGATGCCCCAAAGCAAAGGACGTGTGCACTCATTCTCCTGTGGCCCTCTACTTCCTTGCCCTCCCTGGCATCCCCATCACATCCAGCTGTGCCTCCTCTGTGCGGTCCCCGTGTGGCTCATCACAGCTGGAGAAAGCACACCCCCAGATTGACTGGTCTCACTTCAGATTCCTGGCTCTGTTCCCTCACATTCCCTATGTGTCTGCTCCATGCCTTTCCTTTACAGGCCCTCATAGGTCCAATACATCCTCTCCCATCTTTTCTCTCAAAGGCCCTGTTTCTTCTTCATTGAGCCCCTGGAGCGAAGGGAAGAGATCTCCTCTAACTGGCTCACCCATCTGCCTCAGGGCCTGTGTTGTCTCCTCAGTATCGACTGTGAAGAGTCTGTCCCTGCTCCTGGCTGCGGCTGACCCTGCGATTGTGCCCTTGTTGCCAACTTCACTCTGTGTCAGGACCGCATGGCATCCTTCCTCCACTGCATCATGTATTTGACTTTTAGGGGTTTATTTTCATCAGCATACACAAATGGTGGTGTTGCCCATCTTACACACAAGGACCAACACACACACACAGATGCCAAAACCTTTTTATGCACTCTACCATCTTTATTTTTTTAAAGATGTTCTATTGGAAGTAGCACTCTTTCTTTTTTTAAAAAAAATTAATTTATTTATTTATTTTGGCTGTGTTGGGTCTTCGTTGCTGCACGCAGACTTTCTCTAGTTGCAGCAAGCGGGGGCTACTCTTTGTTGCGATGCTCGGGCTTCTCATTGCAGTGGCTTCTCTTGTTGCAGAGCACGGGCTCTAGGCATGTGGGTTTCAGTAGTTGCGGCACGCAGGCTCAATAGTTGTGGCTCGAGGGCTCTAGAGCGCAGGCTCAGTAGTTGTGGCGCACAGGCTTAGTTGCTCCGTGGCATGTGGGATCCTCCCGGACCAGGGCTGGAACCTGTGTCCCCTGCATTGGCAGGCGGATTCTCAACCACTGTGCCACCAGGGAAGCTCACTCTACCATCTTTAAAACAAAGCATTCTTGGGCTTCCCTGGTGGTGCAGTGGTTGAGAGTCCGCCTGCCGATGCAGGGGACACGGGTTCGTGCCCCGGTCTGGGAAGATCCCACATGCCACGGAGCGGCTGGGCCCGTGAGCCATGACCGCTGAGCCTGCGTGTCCGGAGCCTGTGCTCCTCAACGGGAGAGGCCACAACAGTGAGGGGCCCGTGTACCGCAAAAAAAAACACAAAAAAACAAAACATTCTTAATTAACTACATTTTCCCCACTACTAAGTACCTTTTCTCTATGCTCCATTTCAGAGCACAATATACTACAAACTTATTTATGTTCTTTGTCTTCAATTCTTGCCTCTAGTTCCCCTGTGAACCCCACCCAATCAAGCTTTCACATCCACCATCTACTGATACTTTCTTTTCCAGAGTCACCAATGACCTCATCGCTCAATCGAATAATTTATTTCCTCTTCTCATCTTGCTTGTTGTATCGGCAGCATGTTGCGCACTGGATCACTCCTTCTTCCTTGAAAGACTGATTTTCTTGAAAGACTGATTTAACCTTTAAAAGTCCGTTTGCTTCAATTTTCTTCTCACTTCCCTGTTCCCTTCTTGCTGTCCTCTGATGAATTTTTCTGAACACCCTGGTTTCTGAACGTGGCAGCCTCCAAAAGTTTTAGTCGTTGAACCTCTTCTCTTGTCTACATCCGCTGCCTTTCCCCATCATCTCTTCTCATGAGTTTTCAACACCACTTGCCCGTCTCCCAGTTTGCCCTCTCAAGCCCACATCTCTCCCTTAAAGTCTGGAATCCTGTGTCCAGCTGTCTCCTCGACATCTCTGCTGGGACATCTAACAGGCATCTCCGCCTTAATTTGTCTGAAACTGACTCCTTGAGATCCCTGACCGTGTTCCCCCTGCCGTCTAACACATCTTGCTTAAGGGCGACACCATCCTTCCTGGGGCTCTGATGAACATTTTGGTATGTATATAAAATATATAAAACACTACATTATGTGTAATTGTTCTAAAATGTAAGATACAAAACTATTAGATGTTTACTTAAAACGAGTGATGGAATACGTGGTTGCTAAAATTCTTTTTTTCTTATGGAAGAAAAATGCTTGGAGACCAAGGCCCTTCATCATCAGCTTCCCCCGGTGCCTCTCTGACCTCCTCTCCCGCCCACCTCCTCACCCTGCTGTAGCCACCCAAGGCTCCTTCCTTTTCCTGGGGTCAAGGTTCCTGCTGTCCCAGGGCCCTCACAGGGGCTGTCCCTCAGACCCAGGTGGCAAACACGCTTCCTCCGCCAGGTCTGTGGTCTGATGTCAGCGTCTGAGTAGAGCCTTCTCTGACCACCCCCCTCCCATTTAACATGCCAGCCACTCCCTCACCCCCACCTCTGGTCCATAACGCCTGCCCTGCACGTTTCCTTCTGCTTCTTCCCCTTCCACTGGCTGAGTCCTGGTGAGAACCGGGCCTCAGGGGAGAGCAGACCCACAAGGAGGTGTCACACCTTTCAGAATGGCTGTTAGCCAGTGGATAAGAGATAACAAGTATTGGCAAGGGTGAGGATAAAAGGGAACCCTCCTACACTGTTGGTGGGAATGTAAATGGTACAGCAGTTGTGGAACTCAGTGTGGAGGTTTCTTCAAAACTTGAAAATAGGTCAGGCAGACCGCCTAGCAAGGCCATTCTGGCTGTTGATGCAAAGGAGACAAAATCAGTATTTGGAAGGAGATAGCTGCACTCCTGTGAGCATTCCTGCATTAGTCATAGCAGCTAAGATGTAGAAACAACACAAAGGTCTGGTGGCAGACAAATGCATAACAAAAATGTGTTACATACATACCGTGAACTATTATTATTCAGCCGTAAAAATGAAGGGTCCTGCCGTTTACGACACCGTGGATGAACATGGAGAACATTCTGCTGAGTAAACTAAGCCAGACCTAGAAAGACATACTGTCTGATCTCGCTAATGTGTGGAAACTGAAAAAGTTAAACTCATAGAACCAGAGAGTAGAATGGTGGTTACCGAGGTCTGGGAGTTGGTGAAAATGGGGAGATTTTGGTCAAAGGGGTAAACTTGCAGTTGTAAAATGAGTAAGTTCTGGGGAGCTAGTGTGCAGCATGCTGACTGTAGTTAATTGTAGTGTATTTCTATATGCTTGAATTTTGCAGAGAGAATAAATGTTAAGTGTTCTCACCACACAGACACAAAATGGTAATTGTGGGTTGATGGAAGTGTAATTACTTGATTGTGATAATTATTTCACAGTGTACACATCTGTCAAATAATCACATCATACACCTTACATTTATACCATTTTAATTCGTCAGTTACACCTCAGTAAAGCTGGGAAAGAATAAGAAAGTGGGGGCTGTGCTGGGCTTGCCTCCTGTGAGTGGTGCTCAACCCAGGCTTCCCATTAGATCGATGAGGCTTTATGCATAGACATGTTTTGTACCCTCTGACCAGGTACCCTCTTCATGTAGTCAGTGTGGGACCAAAGTTCAATAATATTTATGTTGCCCCAGGATGTTCCAATCCGGATCCCTCACTGAGCATCATGACTCTGGGTCCCCCCATTCCTGAGGGCTGAGATCTGGGCTGAGGGTGAGGGCTCTGCTCTGCGTGGGGATGGATCAGGGCTGGTCTGTGACCTGCAGGGGATCGTCGGGTCCAGCTGAGGTGCCCGCTGCTGCTGGGTACATGAGGGCCTCACCAGGAGGGGAGCCTGATCTGAAGAAAGGGTGGGAAACTCACCTGTTGGACTCTATGTGGGAGTTACTGTCCTGAGTCCCTCCTGGGACAGTGGGCAGCAGAGGACCGTCTGTTCCACATGCTGAGGGCTTCCCTGTGTGTGTGGTGGTGACTCAGGAAGGGGGTGTGTTGATTCTAAGCATTAAACAGCATCTTTCCAACTTTCAAGGTCAACCTCTAAAGACTCATGTTGTCTGAGGAAGAAGCCCAGAAGAGGAGGGAGAGGAAAGAAAAGGAGTCAGGAATGGCTGTGAATCAGGTAATGTCGTATTGTCAATTGATTATTTTGTCTGTCCTTCCAAAATGCCCTTCTTCGGACTTGCCAGTCTTCTCTGATGCTTCAGTTTGCTCAATAAAAGTTTGGTTGTTTTTTTTTTAGCATTCTTTTTGTCATGATTTTTAATTATCCAAGAATTTTTCAACTCTACTATTTTGATAATTTCTTTCCTTAATCTGTTAAATTAATGTGCACCACTAATAACCCTTCCAATTTTGAATCAGTATTTTATTACTGGAATAAACAAACTTGGTTTGGCTTTTTTTAATAGCTACATATCTAAATTTAAATGGATAAAATTATATTTGTATTTTTGAGTATATGTATTTTACAGACATTAAAGCATTATATATTTCTTCATGTTTGTATCTGTTTTTTACTAACCTACTATAGAATAATGTTGACAAACTAAATTAAGTACACTTAGTACATTTTCATTGTCCCAGAGATGTTGAAATACATTGATCAAAATGATAATTTAAAAAATCATCCAAAATATGTTGAGACAGCTGCTCTCATTTTAGTGAATGGTGTGTCTACATGTGTGTGCATTAGTGCATGGATGTGAAAGTCCATGGCTTTTATAAAATGTCATTTTATAAATTTTATATTTTTTTAGCAGTTGAAATTACATGTTAATCCTCTTTTACACTATCCCATTAATAATTTAAATAGTAGCAAAAATGGTAACATCATGTGTAGACACATATGTATTTATATATGGTTTTTTATGCATTTGCACGTTGTTCTCCTTTTACGTTTCAGGCTTTTTCAGGGAGCCCTCTGTCAGGGTACTTTTCATGCTGTACTTAACTGTTTGATTGTTTAGGTTTGATTAGGGGCCGACCACCCGAGTTCAGGTGCTCGCTGTGTCATTTCTTAGCTATTTGATCTGAGGCGCGTTTCTTAGAGTGTCTGTGACACAGTTTTCTCCTCTGTAAAGTGGGAACAGGTCTTTCTCTAATGAGCTATTATGTCGATAACAGGTTAATATATGTCAAGTCTCAAGCGTAATGCTTAGCACATAGGACGTGTTCACATGCGTTTCATCATTGTTCTTTGTTATCCTCATCACAATTTTAAGATCCTGATCTCTCGGTAAAGCCACTGTGGAGTCGCCTCTGAAGACACCACTCATGTCCTAGCTCATCTGCATACGGAATACCCTCAATGTGTGGAACGTAACATCTGACACTCCTGTGCAGACAACCCGTGTTGCATTTTTACTTGTATATTTCATGTATCATCCACAAAAGCCAGTAATCCACACTGACTCGGAGGATATCGTAATCTTTTGTGGAAGCAAAGAAACTAAAATTTCAGGCATATAACTTGCTCAAAATGCCTTTACTCACATCTGTCAGAACGCAGTCTTCAACCCGGTTGATCCTCTCTCTTCTCCTTTTATGTGACGGTAAGAACTCTCCTCATGGCCCCTTGGTGAGATGTATCTTTTGTTTCAGGGACAGGTGACCTTTGAGGATGTGGCCATCACGTTCTCTCGGGAAGAGTGGGAATGCCTGGACCCTGCTCAGAGGGCCTTGTACCGGGACGTGATGTTGGAGACCTACGGGAACCTGCTCTCCCTGGGTGAGGATAACTTCCCTCTAGAAGTTAGGATCTGCCCTTGTGTATATTTGCATTTTCCCTTGTGTGCCTCTTGGGAGGCCCTGTTTTGCTTCACTGACCTGAAAGCCCTGTTGACTCAGACATGAAAAGCTTTATGATTCGACATCAGGAGTTTAAAATTGCTTTTCTTCAGGAATCTGCCCATTTCATGATATACTAGTTGTTCCAGAGCTTCAGTATTTACAAAGCCCAATGGCAAACCCTTAATATATCAAATTTCTTGTTTTCTACCCCTGTGCTTTTGATTCAGTAGTTCTAGGAAGAGAGCTAGATGTCTGCATATTATACTGTTCCCTGTGTGTTCAGAAGGAGGCGGTGGATGAATTTGTGAAATGTTTCTCCAGACCCATGTGTAATGTCCTCACTCCTCAGCTGAACAAGGAACTGGGATTCTGGAAACACCACAGGACACCATGTTCCGTTCTTTTTATGAGTACGAATTTCTGTTTCTGTTGTGAATATTGTCTCCATATTGGAGCAAGGGAAAGAGCTCTGGGCTCTGCAGAGTGAAGTGAAAAATAGCAAAAAATCAAATGAATGGGAACGTATCAGAGGTGCCAACACAGGTCGGAGCTCAGAAGAGCAGAGAGGAAACCTCACCATTAATAGTGTTTGGGAAACTTTCCTTAAGTGGGAGAGTTCTATGGGAAAACAGAAGTTTATTTCTTGTGAACTCTCAGAGGAAATTTTTCTCCTCCCTAACTTACCACTCTGTCCTTCAACATGTAAAATGTGTCTTTTCACCCTTCAGGGGTGCTGCAGCTCCAAAACAGACAAAGGCAGAGTTTTTATCATGATCTACACCCCGTCATCTGGCTCCTGTGAGCTCTTTGGCTCCTTGAGGAGCGTGGGACGGGATGTTTGAAAGGGGTCTCTTTTCCCCTTGGTCTCTCGTTCTGTTCTTGATTCCATCAGACGCTTAGTTCTTAGTCCATATGGATCAGAGCTGACACCTCCACAGTCCTAACCCCTGGACCTTTCCCAGTTCCATCTCCATTTGCTGTACTTAGGAGACCTAATCAAGAGATGAGAAAACACTGGCAGCTCTTCGATTCCATCTGTCACCCCAGAACCTGCATGGGGCTGTCTCAAGCCCTGCCTGCCTGTTCAAATCCCTCCACCCCTCCTCCTGTTCTTTTTTTTTTTTTTTTTTTTTTAATTTATTTTGGCTGTGTTGGGTCTTCGTTTCTGTGCGAGGGCTTTCTCTAGTTGCGGTGAGCGGGGGCCACTCTTCATTGCGGTGCGTGGGCCTCTCACTGTTGCGGCCTCTCTTGTTGCGGAGCACAGGCTCCAGACGCGCAGGCTCAGTAGCTGTGGCTCACGGGCCCAGTTGCTCCGCGGCGTGTGGGATCTTCCCAGACCAGGGTTCGAACCCGTGTCCCCTGCATTGGCAGGCAGATTCTCAACCACTGCACCACCAGGGAAGCCCCTGTCCTATTTTTGTCACACAGCTTGGGGGTGTGTAACGGGAGGTGGGTTGGATCATCTGTGATTGTTACTTAGGAATACTGTAAAGACGGTGGACAGAGATATCTTTTTAATTCCCAGTCCTACATGAGGAGCATATGCCAGTCTTTCAGGCTCTTAGCTTGGCATCTGTGGATAGAGCACATGGTCCCTTCTCAAGATCCTACAATATCTGACCCCACATCTTGTATCTTCCTGCCTCTTGCACTACTCTATCTAGTTGGGTAATATAGACTCTTCCAGATTTCATATTCTCTTAAGTTTGCATGAATTTGCCCCTGAAACTTGCTTCTGAAATACACAGTCCTAGGGTCTGAAATTTTATCCTATTTTTTTGCCGTGATCATCCACCTTTAAGTAACGGACGATTTTTGGTGGATTCTCCTGTGGAGTGGGTTTCCTTGGTAACAAAATTCTTGATGGAGAATACTGTCACTCATATCTTGCGACGTTATCCTGCTACATAAGAAGCACCACTTGAAGCTACTCAGTAGAGTGGTCAGCATGTCCCAGGATGCTGAGGTGGAAAGTATCAGGAGAGCCTGACTGATAAGTGTTTTCAGTAATCTTTCCAGTTTGGAGGAGTGTCATGAAAGCATCTCTCAAGGACACTGTGACAATGGTGTTCACATATGCGAATGACCATCCCCTTTGTGCCACAATAAATAACACACGAATTTCTGCTGGGAACATTTGTTATGAAGATCATATGCTCATATCTCTGAGGCTGTTGACTAAACTATTGTCCATACCACATTTTTTATCCTCTGTGTGTGCCATTGTTCATTCTACCTCAACACGTTATTTTGAAGCAATTTAGTGAGGGAACTTATGAAGCTGAATGATACTTTCAGTGAAGTACCGTAATTTGTTGTGTTTAAGCCGCTGCTACTCTTTGTGTTCTCTGTTTCATATTTGCAGTGTGTGGGAGGGGAGGATTAGGGAGTGGATATTGTTTTCTTTGTTTGACTATAGATTCAGTTGATGACCATGAATATTTAAACTCACTTGATTTCTCCCCATTATCCCCCCTCAGCAGCCCCTAGCAAACACCATTCTGCTTTCTGTTTCCATGAAGTTGACTGTGTTTGATAACCTCACATAAGTGGACTCGTATTTTTTGTGACTGGCTTATTTCGTAACATCCTCAGGGTTCACCCATGTTGTAGCACATGCTGGGATCTGAGTCTTTTGTTGTTTTGCCTGAATAATCACCTTTTTGTGCATTCATCTGTCAGTGGACACTTGGGTTGCTTCCACCTCTTGGCTATTGTGAATAATGCCTCTGTGAACACGGGCATGCAAATATCTCTTCCAGATCCTGCTTTCAGTTTCTTTGTTACATATACAGGGAAATGAAATTGCTAGATCACAGGTCTCTTAGTCGGTTTTGGCTCCTCTAACAAAGTCCCATAGACTGGGTGGCTTGTTAACAACAGAAATTTATTTCTCACCGTTCTGGAGGCTGGAAGTCTGAGATTTGGGTGCCAACATGGTTCAGTTCTGAGGAGGACCCTCTTCCCCATGTCTAGCACAGAGCTCCCCAAACTCTTGGAATTTCCTGAGTGATAACAGCAATGGGAGCATCTTTTGGTATAATATTAGGTGTCTTGTCCTCAGTTTCTAAAACTACTGAGCCATGAAGGTAGAATGGGTGTCTTGTTATTCATAACAAACCCCCTTAAGTCACAGCTGAGTTTATGGTAATAAGGTGACTTTTGGAAATTCCCTCAAGATGGGGGGCTGTCACCAGGGGAACCAGCCATGTGATTAGAAGGTTGGAACTTTCAGTCTCACCCCTGATTGGAGGGGTTGGGGAGAGGGGCTAGAAATTGAGTTTGCCTGCCAATAGCCACTGATTTAATCAGTCATGCCTGCGTAATGAAAACCCAGAAGGAGAGGGTTCTGAGAGGTTTCAGGTTGGTGAACACGTGGAGATTTGGGGAGAATGGTGGTCTGGGGGAAGGCATGGAAACCCCGAACCCTTTCCCCATACCTTGCCCTATGCATCTCTTCCAGCTGGCTGTTCTTGAGTTATATCCTTTATAATAAACTGATGATCTAATAAGTAACATGTTTCTCTGAGTTCTATGAAACATTCTTAACAAATAAATCGTTGGAACCTCCGATCTGTAGGCTGCTGGTCAGAAGCCCTGGTGACATCCTGGACTTGAGATTGGCATCTAAAGTGTGAGGTGAAGGGGGCAGTTTTATAACACCAAGCCCTTAGCCTGTCAGATATGACTATCTCCAGGTAGATAGTGTCACAACTGAGTTCAACTGTAGGACACCCAGCTGATGCCTGAACATTGCTTGTTGGTGTGGGGATCCACCCCTACCCCCATGATGGAATTGCTGATCAGACCCTTTTAGAATTCTTTCTATATTCCCAATATTAACCTATTATCAGATACATGATTTGCAAATATTCTTCCCATGCCGTAGATTGTCTTTTCACTCTACTGAGTGTGCTTTAATGCACAATACCTTGTAAATTTTGATGCAGTCCAGTTTATCCGTTTTTACTTCTGTTGCCTGTGCTTTTGATGTCATGTCTGATAGATCATTGCTGAATTCAATGTCATGAAGGTTTCCTCCTGTTTTCTGCTATGAGTCTTATACTTTTGGAGCTCATGTTTAGACGTATGTGGTGTAAGCCAGTGGTCCAGCTACATTCTTCTGCATGTGGATATTCAGTTTTCTCAACATCTTTTGTGGAATACACTATCATTCCCCCACTGACTGGTCTTGACACCCTTGTGGAACATCACTTGACCATATACACATTGTTTCTTTCTGACATTTATTTCTCTATTCTGTTCCACTGGTCTCTCTGTCCTTATGCCAGTACCACACTGTTTTTGATGAGTGTACCTTTGTGTTAAGTATTTTTTTATAAGTTTATTTATTTTATTTTTATCTATTTTTGGTTGTGTTGGGTCTTTGTTGCTGTGTGCGGGCTTTCTCTAATTGCAGTGAGCAAGGGCTACTCTTCGTTGCAGTGTGCGGGCTTCTCATTGCAGTGGCTTCTCCCGTTGCAGAGCACGGGCTCTAGGGTGCATGGGCTTCAGTAGTTGTGGCGCACGGGCTTTGTTGCTTTGCGGCACGTGGGATCTTCTCAGACCAGGGCTCGAACCCGTGTCCCCTGCATTGACAGGCAGATTCTTAACCACTGCGCCACCAGGGAAGCCCTGTGTTAAGTATTGAAATAAGGAAGTGGGAGACCTCCAACTTTATTCTCTTCAAGCTTGTTTTTGCTGTTCTTTGTCTCTTGAGATTTTATATGCATTTTAGGATGAAATTATCTATTTCTGCAAGAAACACTTGGGATTTTGCTAGGTATTTGCATTGAAGATGTTGATTGTTTGGGGTAATATTGACATCTTGACGATATTTTATTCCAGTCCATGAACTTGGAATATTCTTGCATTTATTTGTATCTTTCCTAATATTTTTCAGCAATGTTTTTAGTTTACAGTGTACAAATCTTCTTTGCTAAGGTTATGTGTGTTTTATTCTTTGATGTTATTGTCAGTGGAATTGTTTTCTCAATTTTCATTCAGATTGTTCATCGTTAATGTATAAAAACACACTTGATTTTTACATGTTGGTAATATATCTTGCAACTTTTCTGAATTCATTCATTAGTTCTAGCAGGATTTTTGCAGAATCTTCAGGTCTTTCTCCACAATTGATCATATCGGCTGGAAACAGATAATTTTCTTCCCTTTTTCTATCTGGATACCTTTTATTTCTTTTTCTTCCTATTCTGGCTAGGACTTCTAGTAATTTTTTTTCAGTAATATGTTTTATACAGATAGTGAGAGCATGTATCGTCTTGTTCGTGATCTTCCAGGAAAAGCTTTCAGTCTTTCAACATGGAGTATGATGTTTTGGCCATTTAATACATGTCCTTTCCTGTGTTGAGGTAGCTGTTTTGTATTCCACTTTACTGAGTGTTTTTTATCATGTTAACTTTTTTCAAATCGTTTTCCTGCATCAATTGAGATGATTGTGTAGCTTTTTTTTATCCTTTTACTCTTTTAATGTGCAGGTTTACATGGAAAAGTTTTTATATGTTGAACCACCCTTGCATTCCAAAAATATATCCCCCTTGGTCGTGGTGTATAATTCTTTTAATGCGGTGTTGCATTTGGTTTACTATCGTTTTATTTGTGATTTTTGCATCAGTATTCATCAGAGGTATTGGTCTGTGGTTTTCTAGCAGTGTCTTTGTCTGTTTTAGTGTTAGAGTAATTCTGTCCTCATAGAATGAGTTTGGAAGTATTTCCTCCACTTCATGTTATTTTGCAAGTGTTTGAGGAAGATTGGCATTCATTGTTTTTTTTGGTTTTTTTTGCATTCTTTGTTTTTAAATGTTGGGTAGAATTCTGCAGTGAAGCTATCTGGCTTTTCTTTGTTGAATGCTTTTTGATTAGTGATTCAGTCTCTTTACTAGGTATAGGTCTGTTCAGTTTTTGTATTTCTGAATTGTTCAGTCTTCAGAGGTTGTGTTGCTAAAAATTTAGCCATTTCTCCTTGGTTTACCACTCTTTATTTACACATAGAATTGCTTATACTATTCTCTTAGAATCCTTTCGATTTCTGTAGCATCAGTTGTAATCAGTTGTAATGTTCCCTCTTTCATTTCTGATTTTAGCTATGAGTCTTCTGATTTTTTCTTAATCTTGCTGAGTGTAAATTTTGTCTCTCAAAGAACCAACTTTTAGTTTTTGTGATTGTGGTTTTTAAATTTTCTAGTTCCTTTATCTCTAATCTTACTCTTATTTCTTTCCTTCTGGAGCTTTGGCTCTGTTTTGGTCTTTTGAGATCTTTTTTTTCCCCCATCTTTTCTTCCTTTCTCTCTCTCTGCTTTTTTTTTTTTTTTGAAATACTTATTCACATGATAAGCCAGGATCTCTTTTGTGTACTCCTTTGTATTTTCTTTTTCCCCAGGTCTGTTGACAGATAATCAAACATAACATGGTGTAAATTTAAAGTGTACAGAGTGATGATTTGATATACATATAATATATTGCTAAATAATTACCACAGCTTAGGTAACACGTACATCAATTCACATAATTACAATTTTGTGTGTGTGTGTGGTGAGAACATTTAACATCTACTGTCTTATCAAATTCAAGTATATAATTACAGTATTGTTAACAACAGTCACCATGCTGTGTATTAGATCCCCTGAACTTATTCGCCTTATAACTGAAACTGCCAATCCGCAGCCCCTGCAACCACTATTCTACTCTTTTTCTAATCATTTCGCTTTTGTTTTTGTTTTAAAATTCCACTACGTGTGATATAATTGAGGTCATACTGTATTTGTGTTTCTCTCCTGACTTACTTCACTTGGAATAATGCCCTGAAGGTCTGTCCATGCTGGTACAGGTAGCAGGATTTACTACTTAATTTTTTTATTGCTGAATAATATTCCATTGTGTGTGTACCATTTTAAAATTTATTTACATACCGTTGGACACTTAGGTTATTTCCATGTCTTGGCTATTGTAAATCATGCTGCAGCAGCATGGGGGGCAGATATCTGAGGTAGTGATTTCATTTCCTTTCAGTATGTATCCAGAAGTGGGATTGCTATATCCTATGGGAGTGAAACCATGCACCTCAGATTGGGACTTGAACCCACGTGCCAGGACTCGAACCCGGCCAAAACCCACAGCCTTCCAACTGAGATCACACACCTGGTTTCAGGACTTAATGAAGCTCAGGTTCTTGATGTCTCATGGCAGAAAGAATTCAGTGAGAGACAAAGTGATTGGTAAGAAGTGGATTTATTTAGAGAGAAACACACTCTGCAGACAGAGTGTGGGCTGTCTCAGATGAGAAAAGTGCCAGGGTATAGGGTTGTCAGTTTTTATAGGAGCGGGTAATTTTATAGGAGCGGGTAATTTCATAGGCTAATGAGTGGGAGGAGTATTCCAGCTATTTTAGGAAGAGGCGGGGATTTCCAGGAATTGGGCCACTGCCCACTTTGTGATCCTTATGGTTGGTGTTGGAACTGTCATGGCGCTTGTGGGTGTGTCATTTAGCTTGCTGATGTGAGCGTATACTGAGGCTCAAGGTCTAGTGGAAAAAGTTGACTTGTCAGTCATCTTGGATCCATTTGGTTCTAATCAGTTTATGTCATGTCCTCAGGCTTTGTCATTCTTTCAAAGGTTGTGCCCTGCCTCCTTCCCTCCTGTTTCATTCTTTTTTTGTTTGTTTGTTTTTTAATATTTTGAGGAACGCTCCATACTCTTTTCCATGGTGGCTGCACCAATTTACATTCCCACCAGCATTGCACTGGGTTCCCTTTTCAACACATCCTCACCTCCCCTTATTATCTCTTGACATTTTGATGATAGCCATTCTACCAGGTGTGAGATGATAGCTCACTGTGGTTTTGATTTGCATTTCCTCCTAAGGAAGGAGCTGGAATTTGGGAAGCTTCCTCCCAGTTGTGGTTGTGGTTTTCTGTAGTTTTTATTCTCTATTTCATTTATCTCTGATCTACTTTTTTCTACTTCTGCTAGCTTTGGTCTTTTTTGTTCTTTTATATATATATATATATTCCACCTATAAGTGAGATCATTCAGTATTAGTTTTTATGTGTGACTTATTTTACTGAGCATATACTCTCAACGTCCATCCATGTTGGTACAAATAGCAGAATTTCCTTCTTTTCTGTGGCTAAATAATATTGCATTGTGTATGTCTACTAGATTTTTTTTATCCATTCATCTTTTGGACACTTAGGTTGTTTCTGTGTGTTGGCTGTAGTGAATACTGCTGTAATGAATATGGGAATGCAGGTATCTTTTTAAGACAGTGATCTTATTTTGTTCGATATATACCCAGCAGTGGAATTGCTGCATTATATGATAGCGGGGTGTGTTTTTTTTAATATTTTGAGGAAATTATATACTGTTTTCCATAGTGGCTGCAACAGTTTACATTCTTCCCAGCAGCGATCCCTTTTTTCCACGTTCTGCTCAACACTTGTTATCTCTTGTCTTTTTTGATGGTAACCCGTCTGAGGGGTGTGAGGTGATATCTCACTGTGGTTTTGATTTGCATTTCCTCCTGAGGGCAGATCTGGGTTTTGGGAGGCTTCTCCTGTTCATTCTCACAGCAATGTGCTGGGGAGTGAGTGAGTCAAAGGCTAGCAAATCGTCATGATCTTTCGGACACTTTTTGGTTCAGTGTTTTGGGGGTAGTCATTTGTTTGAGTGCTGCAGCTTATTACTGGTTTCCAGAGTTTTCCCAAAGGATTTTTTTCCCCCTTTGGTTGTATATTGTTATTAACTGGGTGTCTCCATGGGGTAATCATTGCCTTGAGTTTATTGGTCTTACCATCTTGCTGACATCACTCCTCATGCCTTTTATATGGCGGAGATTGTGTTAAGAGATCCAGGATATGAGTTCAAGTAATTAGAGACCCCAGGAAAAGGGACACTATTATTTTTAATACCAAACAAAGAGTCTTAGATTTCTTCTTTAAAAGATTTTATATAAGTAGTGTTTTATTTAATAAAATTCTTTTTTTAAAAAAAAACTAACATTATCACATCTTAAAATGCTCAGACCTTAGCAAACACCTCCTGCTATCTTGGTTTCTCCAGACAAACTCTCTGCCCACCCAGCCAGGAGATCATCATTTTGAAATCAAAATCCCCCTATTTTGCTGTACCATTGATAACATTTTATTGTACCTGCATGTGCGTGTACAGAGTAAACACATCCATCTCCTCTTGATGGCCATTTCCTTATTCTTCTCCCATTCTTGCATATATCCTGGAATATCATTGTGTGTTGAATACATGCCTGGAGATGGAACGCATGAGATACTCAGTTTAACAAATTTCACAGCATGTATTGATATAGGTGTAAACCTGCTCTTCCATTTTTGCCCCATAGTCTGTATATAATTACATTAGTTAAAACTGGGACAGCATTGTGCTCCTTGCCAGTTCTTCTTTTCCTCCGAGCTCAGTATTTTAGTCACCCTCGTACGGTTGTAGACCCACAGACATGCAAACACAAGCTGTGCACCCACGTGTTTGCTACTCCCTGCCCTCCACTCTTGCCCTTCCTCAGACCTGACCTTTCTCACCAGGTATCTTGACTTGGATGGAATACACTGTTATTTCCTAGAGTTATTAAGTCTGTACTCTGGAACTCCCCGATTTCCACAACACTCCTTTACCCACCCACCCTACCCCTGCACTACTCACACTGTAAAAAATGACCCCTATTTATCCACTGAACAACTTTCTCCAGACAGGACCTGAATCAGAATGCACAGGGCTGAGGACTCAAAAGCAAATTCCAGGAGGAGTGGCCGAGTCACACTGTTACAGTGACGCAGCTGAGTTCTTATATCTCCCTTGAAGTATTTCTTTCTAAGCTCCTGGTATTCGTTGTAATATTCTGTAATCTGTACTGCCTGAGTGGCCAGTCATGCTTAAGAACATGTCTGATTCTGTAGGTACAGGTTCAAATCTTGCTTCTCTCACTTTCTGTGTAAATTTGTGTTATGTACATAAACCCTGTGAATCTGCTGTCCTTATTTTAAAAATAGTGGTGTTTTACCTCAAGCCTTAAAACGAATTAGTGGTTTTTTGGTTTTTTTTATTAGGTTGTGTGGGGTCTTAGTTGCAGCAGGCGGGCTCCTTAGTTGCAGCTCGCCAGCTCCTTAGTTGTGGCATGTGAACTCTTAGTTGCAGCATGCATGTGGGATCTAGTTCCCTGACCAGGGGTTGAACCCAGGCCCCCTGCACTGGGAGCGTGAAGTCTTATCCACTGAGCCACCAGGGAAGTCCCCAAATTAGTGTTTTTAGATGGCTTAGAATATTGTATGTTTTACAGTAAAGACTCAAAAAGTTACTTTTCTGTAGCAAGATGTGTCAACTTTCTGTCATATTTATTATGAGATATCCCTTTGTCTGCAATGCACCTTGTATGTTTTTATTTTGCAGTATATTCTCAACAATGTTGTCTCTGACCTTAATTAGTAAATTTTCAAAGCACATTACTCTGTATCACATATAATTTGGTGCCAGTGAACAGGATAATTAAAGGGCACTGCATAGAGAGGGAATTCCTCTATTAATTGACTGATATAACTGCAGTCATGAAATCATAACTGTGACTTCTGACTTCTTTCTCCAGCTCTTCTTTATAATGTTATGTATTTTCCTGACATGATATTGCATGAGTAGGTGATTTCAACATAACTCCCAGTTCTCATATTGTGTGCTCCTTCTAGAATAGAAGTCCTTTCTTTATTCTAAAGGGGGAATGTTAAGAGTTCCACAGAGTAGGGCTTCCCTGGTGGCGCAGCGGTTGGGAGTCCGCCTGCCGATGCAGGGGACGCAGGTTCATGCCCCAGTCCGGGGGAATCCCACATGTCGCGGAGCGGCTGGGCCCATGAGCCATGGCCACTGGGCCTGCGCATCCAGAGCCTGGGCTCCGCAACAGGAGAGGCCACAACAGTGAGGGGCCCGAGTACTGCAAAAAAAAAAAAAAAGAGTTCCACAGAGTAAAATTTTCTATAAAATGGTGACTTATTATTTATGCTGGCTTTATCATGATTTACTAGAATATTTATCAATTTATATTGTGATTTATAGATGATGTTTTTTCAGCCTGTATTATGCAATATATTTGACACGCACCACTTATTAATGCTGTAAAATGCCTATTCTCAATGGGGACATGTGGATTTATAATGTGTATTAAGATAAATATTTTGTTTTCTTATGAATTGTTTTATTGATTTATTTTCTCAATGCTGCAATGGTTTTGTGATTCTAAACGGCGAGTTATTTAGATTATTCATTAGATAAGCTTGTTTTGGATTATTTACCATTACAGTACATTGTCCTTTAGTACTTATTTATGTACAATAATTATGCATAAAATATATATTATGGTTTTTTCTCCTCAGTTATGAGACAGCAGTATGTTTACTGCCAACAGGTATGTGATCTTTGTGGTCATGGTGGAAAATACCCTTTCTTTGAGAGCTAAGTTTCCACAATGTGAGTGTTTTTGTCATAGGGTGTTTGACTAGGCTACCCTAAAATTAATTTGAATTACATGTGATTATTCTTTCATTAATAAAGGATCCTATTTCTTCAGTGTGTCAAAAATTTTGAAGATTATGGTTGGGAAGTTTTATAACTCTGTTCAGGATAAGTATTACCTTTGGCGTCATATCACGTTTTCAACATGAAACATTTATTTACGATCTGTAATTAATAGGATACCTATGTTTCTTTATATCTTGTAGCTGTCTCTCATATACATGTGATCAAGAAATTAAAACCAAAAGCGAACAGTGACAGAGGAGAAGTATTCCAAACAGTGATGTTGGGAAGACATGAAAGCCATGAAATCAGAGATTTTTACTTCAGGGAGATCCAGGAAGACATGCATGTGTTTGAGTGTCAGTGGAGAGATGATGAAAGAAATTACAAAGGAATGCCTATAACCCATAGTGAAAATCTCACTGACAGAAAAAATCAACATGGTGGAAGGGATACTGGAAACAAACTTATTGAAAATAAGCTTACATTAAGCTTTCGGGATGAACTGCATATATTTAAAAGTGAAGAGAAATTTGATCAATTTAATCAGGCTGACAAGAGTATCAACAGTAGTACCTCATTTTTACCACTTCAGACAATTTCTTCTATTGTCCAAACCAACATTTCTAGTACATATAAGAGTGACTTTATGCATCCTTCAGTACTGACACAAGACCAGAAAGCATACAAGGAAAAACCTTACAAATGTAATGAGTGCGGCAAAACCTTTCCTTATGGCTCAAACCTCAGTAGACATCAGTTAATCCACACAGGAGAGAAACCATATAATTGTGATGTATGTGGTAAGGTGTTTAGTCGAAATTCGCACCTTGCGTGTCATCAGAGAATTCATACTGGAGAGAGACCTTACACATGTAAAGAGTGTGGCAAAGCCTTTAATCAGCGCTCAAACCTCACTCGACATCAGGTCATCCATACAAGAGAGAAGGCATATGAATGTGACGTGTGTGGCAAGGTCTTCAGTCGAAAATCAATCCTTGGAAGTCATCAGACGGTGCATTTTGGAGAGAAATCTTACACATGTAATGAGTGTGGCAAAGCCTTTAGGAAGCATTCAAGCCTTACTCAGCATAAGAGGATCCACACTGGAGAGAAGCCTTACCTATGTGTTGAGTGTGGAAAGGCCTTTAGGAAGCATTCAAATCTTACGCAACATAAGACAATCCACACTGGAGAGAAACCTTACAGATGTAATGAGTGTGGCAAAGCCTTCAGTGTGCACTCAGCCCTGAGGAACCATCGGATAATCCACACAGGAGAGAAACCATACAAATGTGATGTATGTGGCAAGGTCTTTAGTCGCAATTCAGTCCTTGCAAGTCATCAGAGGCTGCACACTGGGGAGAAGCCTTACAAGTGTCAAGAGTGTGGGAGGTCATTCATTCAACGTTCACTCCTTTGGATTCATGAGAAAATTCATACTGGTGAGAAACCTTACAAATGTAACGAGTGCGGCAAAGCCTTTCCCGTGCGGTCAATCCTCACCCAGCACATGAGAATCCATACTGGAGAGAAACCTTATATATGTGTTGAGTGCGGCAAAGCCTTTACAAAACATTCAAATCTTACTCAGCATAAGACAACCCACACTGGAGAGAAACCGTACAAATGTGAGGAGTGTGGCAGAGCTTTTACCCAAATTTCAAGTCTTAGCAGGCACCAGAGAAGGCACACCGGGAAGGAGACCAGTAAATGTAGTGTGTGTGTCAAGGCTTCGATGCAGCGTTCACAGCTTTGGGGTCACGAGAGAACTCACGCTGGAGAACTCCAGTGCAACTTATGTGGCAAGGCTTTCACCCAGCACTCAAACCTTGCGGCACATCAGAGGATCCATAGAGGAGAAAGACCTTATAAATGTAATAAATGCGATAAGGCTTTTGTCCAGAATTCGCAGCTTTGGCGTCACAAGAGAACTCACATTGGAGAGAAATCTCATAAATGTAGTGAGTGTGGCAAAGCCTTTACAGATAGCTCACATCTTAATCGACATAAGATAATCCACACTGGTGAGAAGCCTTACAAGTGTCGTGAGTGTGGCAGAGCGTTCACCCAATTTACAAACCTTGCTAGGCATCAGAAGATACATACGGAAAAGAAACATCACAAAGCTGATACGCGTGGCAGTGCTTTTATTAAAAGCTGAAGCTTTGGGGATCATCGGAGAATTCATAGTAGAAAGAATATAAGGATTGAGATAAAACTTATGCAGGTGGTCAAGCCTTAAGATCAGAGACTCCATCAAGGAGAGAAATCATATAAAACCTTAAGTACGTGGCAAAGCTTGCAACCAGGCTTGTGGAACATAACAGAATTCTTACCAGAGAGAAACCTTCCACATGTAATGACAGTGACCAGCTTTGTCAGAAATGTGGACCTTTGTGGTCATGAATGAATTCACGTAAGATAGAAACTGTACAAGTGTGTCAAGGCCTTTAAGCAGTGACCTCAGGATCCACCACAAAGAATTCATACCGGAAAGAAACACTACAAATGTAACAAAGGTGATAAAGTGTCCAACCAGCGCTGTCAGTCGACTTACACGTAAGAGAATTTATACTGGGGGAGCTAAATCTGCCAATGGAGAAAGGACATCTGTGGGAAAGTTTAATTATCTTCAGTTTGTGAAATTTTTTTATTTAGTTATTTGAGGTTTCTTGAAAAGGCTGCATTATTGTTGATGACCTGCAACCTGAGGTTAGAAACCTGTTGATGTCATAGTTTCATTACATGCTTTTCAGTTGTCACCATGATGGTCTCAGGAAAGGGATCAGTAAGATGAAAGGACCTACTTCTTGGGAATTCCCTGGCGGTCCAGTGGTTAGGACTCCGCACTCTCACTGCCAGGGACCCAGGTTCAGTCCCTGGTCAGGGAACTAAGATCCCACAAGCTGCGCTGCACGGCCCAAAAAAAAAAACAAAAAGACCTACTTCTTTAGGTGGGGTTTATTCGTATCCGTGTAACCAAGAAAAACTAGGACACAATTTTAAGATACAATATGATATAAATTTGAGAGCCTGGGGAGTGACAGAATAGATGAACACTAATAATACATTATTTGGCTGTTTGGGTTGAATGGCATATATAACAATCTCTTTCCATGTTAGACTCAAACAACTTACAGTTTTGAAAATGTATATTCATAATTTGCATTTAGCTATTCACTCCATGGTGTATCCTAGATTATTTCTGTGCCTATAATAAAAATACAGTGAAATTTCAGATTCTCACACCCTAATACCTGCCTCCCAACATTCATGGGTATACACGATATGATTATAGTTTTGCCTGCCTTTTTGTGCATGGAGGCCAAAATTAGACCCATGGATTGCACCTTTACATGAAGTGAAAATAGAAATATAGTAAGGATACGAAAAATATAAGAAAATATCAGAAATTTCAGAAGTAAAGAAATATAACAGCCTATTTTTTGTAATTGGAGCACTCAGGGAAATAATTTGAAAGGATCGGTGTTCATGAGTTTCCTTTTTTTTTTTTTTTTTTTGTGGTACACAGGCCTCTCACCGTTGTGGCCTCTCCCCTTGCGGAGCACAGGCTCCAGATGCACAGGCTCAGCGGCCATGGCTCACGGGCCCAGCCGCTCCGCGGCATGTGGGATCTTCCCGGACCGGGGCACGGACCCGCATCCTCTGCATCGGCAGGCGGACTCTCAACCACTGCGCCACCAGGGAAGCCCCATAATAGCCATTTTGAAAGGCTATAAAAATCTATTTGAAGTTACAGTAATAAGTAATATGTTTCATAGTTTCTAAATTGTAGTAACATTCCATTTTGTTAGTCATATTTATTGTCTTTTTAAAATACTGTTTAGCCCAATTTGTATATTTAATTTGTATTTCCTTTTTATGGAGTCAGTGAAGAATCTGGAGGATGCATAAATCAAAGTTATTTTCAGTTTTGTGTGGTATGAAAGTGTACGTAGAGCAATGACAGGTACAAAGCATGTGTTATATTAAACACAAAGAAAGAGGCCTCTCCCGTTTTTCATTTAGGTTGAGAGAATTGAACTGATACGAGATAATGAACCAAAGTCTCAGAATGTGGAAGCAGGAGACTTGTTGCTAATGTGCAGGTGCATCACTGGAATTTTTGGAAACTCGCTATGTTAATTTTATCTTACAGTGTATCTCTTCAGTTCCTCCCCGTCTTGCCCTTATTCCTGTCATCGTCTTTTCCTTCCATTAGTACAATGGAAACTGGAACTCATGTCCCCAACACCTTGTAGGCCATGGTTAGTATGATAGAGCAGATCGCTTTCCTGAGTTTGGTATGAGATACTAGATTATGTTTGTTTTGCTGAGGTATAATTTGCATATGATAAAATTCACAATTTTTAAGTGCACAGTATGGTAGGACTTGTATATTTACAATGTCCAACCACAGGATTGTCATCATTCATCACTCCCCTTTAAAAACAAACAAGCCTGCACACACTAGCAGTTATTCCATACTCCATCCCCAGCCACAGGAGACATTAAGTTACCTTCTGTCTGAATGTGGCTCTTTGGGGCATTTCATATAAATTAAGTCATATAACGTGGCCTTATTTCTCCCTTCTTTCAGTTAGTTTACTCTCTACAAGCGTCATCCATATTGTAACATTTATTAGTGCCTCAGAACTTTTTATTGCTGAGTAGTAATACCCACAGTTTGATTACCCAGTCGTCACTCATTGGAGGGGTTCTTTACACATTTTGGCTGTTAAGAAAAATGCTTCTATGGACATCTTTTACAAGAAGTCTTTGTGGATATGTGTTTTCCCTTCTCTCAGGTATATTTGTATAAGAGGAAGCTCTGATTGTGATATTATAATTTATGACATATAGATTTGGTCATTCAGATGAGTAATGCATTACTTCCACTCACACTCTATTTGGTGAAACTGTTCTCACGGTCTTGCCTAGCTGCACAGTGGCTGAGAAATTAGGGGAACGCGTAGCTCTTGATGTGGAGCAATTAAAAGAGTGAAGAAAGTCATTATGTTGGTGTAATTACCCTGCAACTATATGTGGAAATTAAAATGAATAAAAGTGAAAAATATAATTGAGAAGTATAATGTAAGAATTATTTCATGTCTTTCAGAACAAACATAACTTTAAAATAGCATTTTAAGTTCACCCTCAATTGAGTATGTTTACCATTTCCAGGGAAATCCTGTTGACATCTCTGCTGCTTCATGGGAAATATTTATTGTAGCTTTCCCAATTCTGAACATCACTGAGTTATGATATAACAGTTATATTTCCATTAAGTTGTAGTCCAACATGAAAATACATTTAGAGATGACATTAAACTATAACTATTCTAAACTAGAATCAGAATATCTGTATTAAAACTTGAAGAATTATTATTTTATTTTATTTTTTAATTTATTGTTGGCTGCGTTGGGTCTTCGTTGTGCGCGGGCTTTCTCTAGTTGTGCTGAGTGGGGTCTACTCTTCGTTGTGGTGTGCGGGCTTCTCGTTGCGGTGCCTTCTCTTGTTGCGGAGCACAGGCTCTAGGCGCTCGGGCTTCAGTAGTTGTGGCACACGGGCTCAGTAGTTGTGGTTCGCAGGCTCTAGAGCGCAGACTCAGTAGTTGTGGCACACGGGCTTAGTTGCTCCGTGGCATGTGGGATCTTCCCGGACCAGGGCTCGAATCTGTGTTCCCCTGCATTGGCAGGCAGGTTCTTAACCACTGCGCCACCAGGGGAGTCCCTGAAGAATTATTTTAGTTTGTTTAGATTGAGATGAAGCTGAAAGGAAATAAATCTGTAATTTAGACAACACTAAGTCCTCTAATAACTTTTGCCTCATTTGGAACACCTCATAGACTGGCCATGAGTTGCATGGAATATTATACTCTCAGGCCTTAGAACAAAGTCAGTTGATATATCTCTTCCCACAATTATCCTTGGCTACCTTGTCATTTAATATCATTAATAAAAGGGGTATTTTACTTTGATCTGAAAAATGTTTTCTTGAACATCTTTTTCCTTTACCTTCCTCTGTTTTTGAGGTGGGAATATGAAATTCCAAAATTCCAATCCCTTATCAATTATGGTGGCCATTTAACACAACTAGCTAATAATATTTGGGTGAAAAAATGTCTGGGATTATTGTTGCCATGAAAACAGGATAAAATCTAATAATGAAAAGGGTTTTACCCCTCAGCCTTCACCCTTCTTTGTCATCCCTCAGCCAGGTTGCTATTAGGACACCGAAGACTTAAGTGCTCATGGCGGTAGAAGGGTAGAGGACCTATCACACCGCCCACGGCACCCTCTGGACTTCCTGTTAGCCAAGAATGATAAACCTCCTACTTGTTTCATTCACTGTTTTCTAGGCAGTCGGTCACTTACAAAAACAAAAACACAAACCTACGTGACAAATAAGATTATTATTTTGTTTTGGGAGTAGAATGGAGCATTGGAGAGGGAATCCTGAAATTAATATTTGGTGGTTTGGAAAAATTCCATGAAAACATTACTTCCCTGATGAGTTAGATCCGTTTAGCCCATGTTGCCTAAAATTCACAATGTGTGAACAAAACGCAGCGTGACCGTTTACGACAGATGCTTAGTAACACTATGTTGGAAAGTTATGGAAGTGAGGAATTCAGTGTCACAAATATATTTTACTTGACCGTTTGACCTACTAATCTGTGATTGTACCCATTACAGAAACTTTCTTCTTTGCACTGATAAAATGCATTCATTCATTCTATCAGTAAGAAGTGATTCTGGGACTTCCCTGGCAGTCCAGTGGTTAAGACTCCACGCTTCAAACGCAGGGGCTGCGGGTTTGATCCGTGCTCGGGGAACTAGTATCCCACATGCCGTGCAGCACAACCAAAAGAATTATTTTTTTTAATTTTTTAAATAAAACAATAATGTGACAGAAAGAGAGCATCATCCCCTTTGGAAAAAAAGATGATTCTAATCACTGATGACATAGCAGGAAACAAAATGCCCTAGCTTCCAGTAGCTTATATTCCATAAGGGTAATTCAGCAATAAGGTACAATGTTTAAAAGTACAATGAAAGTGTTTCCCTGGTGGCGCAGTGGTTGAGAGTCCACCTGCCGATGCAGGGGACGCGGGTTCGTGCCTCAGTCCGGGAAGATCCCACATGCCACAGAGCGGCTGGGCCCGTGAGCCATGGCCGCTGAGCCTGTGCGTCCGGATCCTGTGCTCCTCAACGGGAGAGACCACAACAGTGAGAGGCCCGCGTACCGCCAAAAAAAAAAAAAAGAATGAAGGTGTACATGTATAATAATAGAGTGACAGGGTGTCCTAATATAAACAATGTGTTCTGGAAATGCCCAGATGAGAAGGGGAAATAAATTATTGGATTGAGAGAAGAGGAGGTCATTGGTGACTGGTAAAGAAAGTATCAGTGGATGGTGGATGTGAAAGCTTGATTGGGTGGGGTTCACGGAAGAACTAGAGGCAAGAATTGAAGACAAAGAACATAAACAAGTTTGTAGTATATTGTGCTCTGAAATGGAGCATAGAAAAAAGGTACTTAGTAGTGGGAAAATGTAGTTAATTAAGAATGCTTTGTTTTAAAGATGGTAGAGTGCATAAAAAGGTTTCGGCATGTGTGTGTGTTGGTCTTTGTGTGTAAGATGGGCAACACCACCATTTGTGTATGCTGATGAAAATAACCCCCTAAAAGTCAAATACATGATGCAGTGGAGGAAGGATGCCATGCGGTCCTGACACAGAGTGAAGTTGGCAACAAGGGCACAATCGCAGTGTCAGCCGCAGCCAGGAGCAGGGACAGACTCTTCGCAGTCGATACTGAGGAGACAACACAGGCCCTGAGGCAGATGGGTGAGCCAGTTAGAGGAGATCTCTTCCCTTCGCTCCAGGGGCTCAATGAAGAAGAAACAGGGCCTTTGAGAGAAAAGATGGGAGAGGATGAATTGGACCTATGAGGGCCTGTAAAGGAAGGGCATGGAGCAGACACATAGGGAATGTGAGGGAACAGAGCCAGGAATCTGAAGTGAGACCAGTCAATCTGGGGGTGTGCTTTTCTCCAGCTGTGATGAGCCACACGGGGACCGCACAGAGGAGGCACAGCTGGATGTGATGGGGATGCCAGGGAGGGCAAGGAAGTAGAGGGCCACAGGAGAATGAGTGCACACGTCCTTTGCTTTGGGGCATCTGACTTGCACGGCTGTAAGTAAGTGACAGGGTGTGCTTGTCTCCATTATGGAAAACAACCTGGATAAGGTGGGGGAGTGTATCCCACTGGCTTATCATTTTACCCCTGATGCAGACAAAACAAGCCTGGACTATAGTACATACTCCGTATGTAGTCAGCAAATTAATGAGAAGAACACAGAGTGAAACTCGTACACCCTCCGGCATGGTCTTCACTTTGGGGGACAGATGTGTGCAGGGATCCTTTGCCCTGGAAAGAGTGAGGAAGGAGCTGACCAGGAACAGCAGAAATGGGTCTAGCTGAGGGTCCTCCATCCAGACAATGCCCCTTACCCTCAACAAGTGCAAAGGGCAAGTGTAAGCTCAACCGGGACCGCAGTGACCTCAACCAAGGGGTAGCCCTCAGGCTGAGCAAGACCCATTTAGGAAATTAAAGAGCCTAAAATCAGCAGAAAAAGGAGAGGCCTCCCGGCTGCCTAGACCGCTCGATGGAGAAAAGTTCTTGGTTGTTTGCAATGACATTGGCTTAAATATTCACAGCCTCGAATGCTGACTTGATTGGGTTTGTTGAGATTGTGTAAACCAACAGTAGAAGGTAGAACAGCAGGAAGCTGGTGTCTGAACCGAACAGTAGACGGGAAGCTGTAAGACTTGAGGGAGGAAACGTAGGCAAGGGGCAGACAAACCGCTTTGTTCTTCAAGTCTCCTACTTGTGAAAGTATCACCATTACTATTCTAGAGAAGACAAAGGAAAAATATGCATAGAACCAATGTGTGTTTGTCAGAAAGACAAGCTTCTTTCCTAAATGGGCCCTCATTAGCTTACTGCATTCTATTCTACTAATTCCTGAACACCATTAAATATTGTTGAGGGTGGAAATGAAGTTATCAGACCTCAGGTAAACTAGTTTTACTTTCTCTAGTGTTCATATTAAAGAGAATATACCTCCCTACTAAATATCCATAGAAATAATGCAAAATCGATTATTCTTTAGGTCAAAATAATCCCAATGTCATCTGGAGACTATATATTTTACAAGCTTCGTTATCCATACCTGAACATTCAGAAATAGAAAACAAAGAGCTAAAATGCCTTCCAATTTTAAAATAAAAAATAAACTTTCCAGGTACTTTCAGAATGAATGTATAATGAATTTGAAATTACATTATATTTAGATATTATTGATATGTGTATGATGAAGTGAACAAGTTTATCTCAAGTGTGGAATAGAATAACAATTATATTAAAAATGCAATTTGATGAATTAAAGTTCATATTTTAAAGGCAAGACAAGAAAAATACCTGCTCGACATTAAAGATCAACTTTATTCTTCTGGTGCTAGCTACATAACTCCTTAAAAGATAACATTCCTTTCTCACTCCTGTAAGGGGTCATGGTGACTCACCACCTGTGTTATACATGCAGACATCTGTAGTGAACTTTATGTACAATGTCAATCTATTATTTCCCTTAAAGATAACAATTGGTTCAAAAAATAGGCAGATCAAAAGAGACATTTCTTCAAAGAAGACATACAAATGTCCAATCGGCACATGAAAAGATGCTCAATATCACTAATCATTAGAGAAATGCAAATCAAAACTACAATGAGGTATC
Organism: Globicephala melas; assembly: GCF_963455315.2. NCBI lineage: Eukaryota > Metazoa > Chordata > Mammalia > Artiodactyla > Delphinidae > Globicephala > Globicephala melas. Next base: position 4,566,303 of record NC_083332.1, read on the forward strand.
ACCTCACACTTGTCAGAATGGCCATCATCAAAAAGTCTACATATAATAAATGAGGGAGAGGGTGTAGAGAAAATGGAACCGTCCTACACTGTTAGTGGGAATATAAGTTGCAGCAGCCACTATGGAGAGAACAGTATGGAAGTTACTTTAAAAACTCAAAATAGAGTTACCATATGATCCTGCAATTCTGCTCCTGTGCACATAGCTGAAGAAAACTCTAATTCAAAAAGATACATGCACCCTAATGTTCATAGCAGCACTATTTACAATAGCCAAGACACGGAAGCAACCTGAGTGTCCATCAACAGATGAATAGATTAAGAAATGGTATATATACACAATGGTATATTACTTGGCCATAAAAAAGAATGAAATAGTGCCATTTGCAGCAACATGCATAGATCTAGAGATTATCATGTTAAGTGAAGTCAGACACAGAAAGACAAATATCATATGATATCACATATGTGGAATCTAAAAAAATTGATATAAATGAACTTATTTACAACAGAAATAGACTCACAGACATAGAAAACAAACTTATGGTTACCACAGGGGAAAGGGGGGGTGGGGGGAATAAATTAGGAGTTTGGGATTAAGATATACACACTACTATATGTAATATAGATAAACAACAAGGACCTACTGCATAGCACAGGGAAGTATATTCAGTATCTTGTAATAACCTATAATGAAAAAGAATCTGAAAAAAGTATATATTATATATATATTTTAGGATATATATAATATATAAATATATGTTATATGTGTGAATCACATATAACACTTATAATCACATAACATAGAACACATATAATCACATATAACACTGAATCACTTTGTTGTACACCTGAAACTAACAACATTGTAAATTAACTATACTTCAATTTTTAAAAATGGTTAAAAAAAAGAGATAACAATTGGTGCAGAACAGACTGGGTCTGACAACCTTGGGAGATAATGGGTCGCACCTAGTGGAAGTTCGTAACTTAAATACTTACTTAGGACCTTATTAATGATAATAGCTATACTACTTGTATTCTGCCTATTTTACAAGATTATTGTTTCTTGCATTACCAAATGTGTGACCGAGCCTCCGATAAAAATAATAGTGACTATGTGACTTGAAACAGTTGACCAAATATAGTCCTATAAGATCAATGATTGTAATAGTGTAACTCTAGATATGGGAAGAAGCAACAAGAGGGAACCTGGACCATAACAGACTGGTAAGATAGGCCGTCCAGAGGCTTTTGTCTACTGTTAACAGGGATTAGTCCAGTTACAGCACATCAAGGAGCCCATCCACGAAATCCTCACCTGACCTGGGAATGAGCATTCTTAGCACCGTGGGACAAATTGGTCACGAAATGCCTCCCAAAACTTGGTTGAAATTAAGACCGAAAGGGAAGGGGTTGTAAAATAGAGAATGTTGCTCACCATCCAGTTCTACAAGAAACACATTAGCCACCGCAGTCACTGAACTACAGCCACCCTGACAGGAATTCAGGGCGAAGATCAGCATGAGGCACTCTCTTCTCTGCTCCGGGAAAACTGGCAGAACTGGCCCACAGATAGATATTTTTAGGAGACAATTTTATGAACCCAGTTTCTTGCATCTTCCCATAGTTAAAAAAGCACTGGGACTTCCCTGGTGGCGCAGTGGTTGAGAGTCCGCCTGCCGATGCAGGGGACACGGGTTCGTGCCCCGGTCCGGGAAGATCCCACATGCCGCGGAGCGGCTGGGCCCGTGAGCCATGGCCGCTGAGCCTGCGCGTCCGGAGCCTGTGCTCCGCAACGGGAGAGGCCACAACAGTGAGAGGCCCGCGTACCGCAAAAAAAAAAAAAAAAAAAAAAAAGCAATAAAACCATTAACTAAGACAGCTGTTCCTCACCAATAGCAGTAACCTTCTTCCAATACGTGTGCTTGTATTGCACTGTATCTCTTCCCCAAAATCACATATATACTGGGCTTCACCCGTACCTCTTCCGAGCAGTCCTCAGAGCTCTCGGAGAGACTGTCTCCCAGGTTATGATCCTCAGATTGGCTTAAATAAAGTATTCCATTTCTACCTTAGATTGACTATTGATTTTTTTTTTTGTCGACAAATTTATACAGTTCATAAAAAACTTTTGCTCTTTTTTAAAGCAAAGATTAGGGACCTAAATTGTCACTGCTTAGCCCTCCACTCCTCACATCCAGGTCTTGTCCCCATCAGAGCCTCTGTAACTGAACACAGTTAAATTTGGCCTCCTGGGTGAATGGAGACTAGAAACAAAATGCTGTTCACAGCGTTTTATTATTAAAGAGCCCATTCTACCCAGGGAGACGTTTGTGTAATCCCTACAGAGATAACTCCAGTTGCTGTTTATTTAAACTGCTTAAATTAATTCTAACTGCAGGAAATGTTCCTGGCTCCAAACACCATCAATCCCTCACTGAGATCCCAGTTCTCTCAGTTCAGGACGGGCGTTCAACCCTCTGGCAGAAACAGGTTCTGACTTAAACCGTTTTCAGCTTATTAAAAAGAAAATATCTTAATTTCCAAAATAAGTGGCCCACAAAACTGTAAGCTTTTACTGTAAAACTATTAAAGACAATAACTTAAACTAAGCTGGAAGCAATGCTACCTCACACGACACAAAGATCCTAAAGCATGTCTAAACTTTGAAAAGAGCTTGGGAGGGAAACTAAGAGACGCGCAGACCACGCCCCTAGCCGGCACGCGCCCCTCCCTCTCGCAGTCGCTGCGCAGGCCTGGGCTCCTCACGCCCCGCCCCTTGTTGCTGGTGCTCCGCTCAGGTCCCGGCAGTAGCCCGGATGCGCACGCGCAGTTTCTTTCAGACCGGGAAGCGAATCGTGCGGAGCGAAGGTCACACTGGGAGCCGTGAGTTAACATTGTTTTTCTAGCTTAAACCTGCGCCTCGCAGTCCCTTCTCCAGACAGACACTGAAAATGAGCAGTTTCGAGGCAGGGGGAACTACCCCTCCCTCCCCATCACCAGCCCCGCAGCCCGGCGTTCCCTGAACGGGGTTCGGCTCCCTCTTCGCCCCGCCCCTCGAAGGATGGCGCCCAGGCCCCGCCCCCGGAAGCCCTGCCGGAGACTGCGTGCGCAGCTTTTTATGGACCGGGAAGCGGAGAGTGCGGACTGGAGCTTGCACTGCCCAGCGTGTTTCTCGTTTGTAGTGTAAATCTGTGCTGCGCGGTCCCGCTGACTCCACCCTCAGGGTCTTGGGAGTCACTATGGACCTTAACTCCCAGCAGCCGGCCCTCCGACCCAGTAAATCCAGACATCGCCGTTACAGGTCGGGTATGTTTTCCTTTGGGTTTGAAATCGTTCTGAGGCGGGTCCCGGTGCCCTTGGCTCTTCTACCTTCGGTCCAGGTAGACACCTCTATTCGTGACATTTTCCTGCTTTAAATTCTTTACTACCTCCGCCTTCCCCTATAAAGTCCTCTTCCGCGAGGTGGATTCGCGCCCCCCAGCCTCGCTCCTCGGCCCCTGGAGGGCAGCGCCGGCCGCCCCGCTCCCGGACAGGCTGCGTCCTCTCCCCGGTTCTGGGGTTCTGGAGAGCCCGCTCCTCTCCTGAGGCCCCCCGCCCTCCCTCCCAGCGCCTCTGTCCTCGCGTCTCCTCAGGCCGGTCCTTCTGCTCCCCAGGCCTCCCCTTCCTAGTCAGCCCTTCCCCTCACCCCGTGTAGGGGGAGGTGACCTGGGCCAGCCGTGTGACACCACCTCCATTGGAAAGTGGTCCCTTCCTGTGCGCGGGCATTTTATTCAGTCGCCATCACCGTAAATATGGGGGCGAGGGGAATCAGGAGAAGCTGAGACAGAGCGACTGGGAGAAATAGAAAAACTGAGAAGGAGAAAAGAATGGGGGAGAACCGATGGGACCATAGAGGGTGGCCGAGGACTTGTAAAGAGACGGAAAATGAAAGTGATTAAGACTTGATTGTAGCAGGTGAATAAAATAGAGAAGTCAGTTAAAAAGCCGGATCTCCAGGGATTGGAGAGCAACATAG